>NC_058103.1:26763787-27066818 GCF_020171115.1 Neogale vison
CTAGCATGACTCAGGTCATTTCCCACCACGCAGGTGATAAAGGGCCAAGACTGGAATAAAAATGATTGCAGGGGACGCCTGGGTGGCTCAGTGGGTTAAGCCTCTGTCTTAGCTCAGGTCATGATCTCAGGGTCCTGGGATAGAGCCCCGCATCAGGCTCTCTGCTCAGCAGGGAGCCTGCTTTCCCTCCCTCTCTGCCTGACTCTCTGCCTTCTTGTGATCTCCGTCTGTCAAATAAATAAATAAAAATCTTAAAAAAAAATTATTTCAAGAAATAAAGAATGTGACATTCCTTGCACTTTAGTTATGGATTGAAAATTGTAAGGTAAGTTTTTATACAATATACAATTTCCCATTGGGATTATACAATATATAATTCCCCATTGCTGTTTCTGGAAGCAGCCACCTGGAAAGAGAAAAGGGGTTCATGACTCATTCATTGCTCCACCCTCTCCCCTTCTTCTCATGTGGTCTAGCTCTCACTTGAGATCTGCACAGTGGAACCATACAGTTCAACTATATTCCTGATGGCTCTGTGTTCCGAGCATCAACCTTTGATGCCAGTCCCAATGTTAAAATGCATAGTCATGATCTTATTCAGACATTCACTCATTGTGCATCTCCAGCATGATGGATGTCACCCTAGATAGTGACATTACACAAACAAGTACTCCCTACGTATCCAGTCCAGTAAGGGCAGACATTGAAACAGAGATCTCTACTCTAACCACTGTGTACTACCTGTGCAACAACGCTGTGTGTCGGGGGAAGCTCAGGTTTCCAGGGTCAACAGACTCTGCTTCAAACCTTGGCTCTTCCATTTACCAGTCTTTATACCATTAATCAACTCCTTTAGCTTCTCTGGACCTTAGTTTCTGCATCTATAAGATAATAACAATGCCTACTTACAGAGTTGCTGTGATGATTAAATAAAGCAATTATTTATTGAGTGATCATTAAGCACTGCTATAAGAATGATACATTTCTGCAAAGCATTTAAACCACACAGTATCCTAGGAGGTACTTACTACTATTACCCTCATTATACAGACAAGGAGCCTTAGGCACAGAGAAGTTAAGCAGTTTATCTAAGGCCAAACAGTTTGGTAAATAATAGAGCCATGAACATTAGAGTTAATGTACCATGAAAAAATTAATTGAAATAAATAGTAAGTAGTTTCAAGGACATGGAAACAAAATTTCATAGCAAGCCAAAGAAAAGAATAATTGGTCTACTAGCTGATTAGGAAGAGGATAACATTTAACCTGGGTCTTGAAGGGTGACTGGGAATTTGTCAAATGAAGATACAGAGGGGAAAAAAATTTAAATATAGATTAGAGTTTTTGCCAGTCATGAGGTATAAACTAGCCTAAAATGGAGCTGTAGATGGGGAACAAGAAGCCAAGTGGGGACAACAGAGAGAGTTTTCTGGGATGAGGGAATAGAACTAGAGAGTGAGGACTTTTAGCTCAAGCCAGGCTCACCGTACATATACACAGCTCAAACTCTATATGCACAGTGAGAGCTCTAGGATCATCCTCTAGGCAATGGGTGGCCATTGAAGTCAACAAACAAGGAGCAAGGGCCTATAGTTTTATAGATGAGCAACTAAGAAGAGAGTGCAGAACAGGCAGAACTTAAGAGACCCTAGCAGTGAGTGACAGGAAGACCAGCTAGGAGATTAATGCAATCATCAAAGCGGGATGCAATGATGTCTTCAAAAAATGCAGCAGCAGTAGGAATGCAAAAGAAGCAATAGAGTGAAGAGATCTTATGAGATAGAATTAGAAATTGTTGGTAACAAATTGAAAGCATCTATTTACTTACTCAAGAAATAGCAGGTGAGAACCTACTAAATGCTAGCTACTACGGATAAGTCAAGGAACAGCATAGGAACCAATAATTGTGTTTAGTCATGGAAGAAAGAATATAGCCTTCTGACAAGGAAGACCCCAAAAGCTTTTAATAGACAATGTAAAAATTGAAGGGAAGCAAAAGTTGGGAATGGAAAGGCTTCTTTGGGCATATTTTTGATGTGTCAGTCTAAGCCAAGACTGGAAAGATGAGATTAGGGTCACCTGAGTGGCTCAGTCAGTTAGGCATCAGAATCTTAAGTTTGGGCTCAGATCATGATCTCAGGTGTCATGAGATCAAAACACTCATCTGGTTCCACACTGAGCAGGAAGCCTGCTAAAGATTCTCTCTCTCTCTCTCTTTCTCTCTCCTTCTGATCCTACCCTCCAAAAAAAAAATAAAATAAAATAAATTTTTTTAAAGAAAGATGAGTCTAAAACTTAGAAAACAGCTTGAACCCAATAATATAAATTCAGGAGTCCTAGCATTTTCACAAAGAGTGTATCATTTGACTTCTCAACATTCATTGAGTCATTTGGATTAGGCCAAGACTTGTTATCTCCATTCACAGGATATGCAGACCTTTCGAGGCAATGCTTCATCTTGGCAATTGGCATCCTTCTTTCAGGGGCAGGGCCCACAATATCCAACACTGAGTGACTATTACCACAGGGATTCTTCTCTCGGGGAGAGTGAGGATCTCAGGTTTTGTCCTTCTTCAACCCTCAGCATGCATGATATGCCCTGGAGCAAACATGTCTCAAATGGATGTCTACATACAACAATTTTTTCTTCCAAATTTAATAATTTATTGCTTTCACTATGTGTTTTGACATTTTAGACTTGTTTACTGGGCTTCCCTGACCCCTCTTTATATAACTAGAGCTATTATTATTACAAGGGTGTTCTCTGATAAAATACACAGTAAATCTTGCTTTCTGGAACCGTGTAGTGGAATATGAACCTGGTAAGGAGCAGCCGGGAGATTTCCCAGGAAATCAAATGCCATTTACACTGAGAGCTGAGAAGTATGTTTGAATCTGACTCTTCCTTTCCATGCCGACCCCAGTGGTTCACTTCACTTGTAAAAATGCATTTCCCTGTCAAATATTCCCAGAGCAAACTCAGCTGGTAGATGATGCATCTGTAAAAATGTTTACTCACCCAAAGTCTTTGCTGAGAACTACAAATATACTTGTTAGCATCTTGTCACACATGTTGGGTCCCTGTGTATACTCGTTCAAACACACAACAAACAAGTGTAAAACACCCACTACTTTCAGAGAACGTCTATGTGGTGGGAGGGAATTGTAATAATAATGTCTGATATGGAAGGATGGATGGATCACATGTGGCTGAGTACCAAGCACTATGCCACATGAGTCACTTATATATGGCCTTTACCCTCACTGTATCTTTCAGTATCATTTATTTCTGTAGTGTTTAATAGTTTCACTTTTATATCCCCTTGGCACAAGACATGGTATGCACCAAATACTAGGGAAATGATTTTGGAACATACAGGTATCCCCACCTTTTGAATGTTTGTGTCAGGCCATCTCACTTTTATGGAAGTCCTACTTAGGGCTCTATTTTCATGACCCAAAGGAAACCCAGAGGATTTTTGTCTTAAAATATAAAAAGGTGAAAATAGCATTTATCATTTGCTTTGCCGCAAGTAGAGCCCATGATGGAGGCAGTGTGCACCTCAAGCAGCAAAAATGGTGCCCTAAGCTCCTCCCCCAGGAACTAAGCTGGGCAGTTCAGCCTCAAGCCACTAGAGCTCTGAACTGCCCATAAGCATCTGCCTTTGCCTCCATTTATTTTGTGCCTCTGTTAGCAAGACATCAGAAGCATCTGTTAGCAAGATATCAAAAAAGCCTAAGAGAGGTTGTTTGGGGGCTCTGAGAAAGCCCAGCAATTTTCTAGTGTAAGTTAAGGGTAACTGCTTCTTCACTTTACAACCACTTCTATTTATGAAAGGTTTATGAAAGGAATGCTCTTCTTTCAGGTAGCAGGGAAACCTGTATAGAGTAAATGGAGGAATGGAGCAGAAGAGTCTCTTTTGCACAGAGTATTTGCTGGTCGACAGTATCTCTTCGCCTTGGCTCAGAAAGAAGCGGACAATCAGGCTGTAAACACAAAATGAGCACAAACGAAACTTCAAAAACACCCTTACAAAGCAACATGGTACGTAAATAAGCATAGTTGGCAAAGGGTGAGGAGTAATCTCAGTCCCCAGGAGACCAGGAGGACTGAAGAGCTTGGAGCCAGATAAGGACGACCAGAGAAAGTTGCATGGAGCAGACACGCAAAAGCCGCCGGATTTGTACAAAGCCTCGCGGAAGTGGGAAAAATGACCAGTGACCACAGTCTTATTTCTTGGCTAATGCTTCCATCCCTGTGCACAGACCCTGGAGATCAATAACTCCTTAACTGTTGTTCTCACATAATTGAAAAACTATAGGGGAACTTTTGGCCCACCTTTAAGGACGAGTCATCACTTGACAGCTCTATAGAGAGAGGACTTGAATTTCCTCCAAAAACGCTAGTGCTGACACCCAGCAGCCCGGAGTAAGCCTTTCAGTAAAAACTCAATAACCTCTTTGCTATACTTCATGAAAGAGGAAAAGTGAACACTTTTTCTGACAGTTACTTAACCTCTTCCAGCCAGAGTTGCTCATCAGTAAAACAGGAATGTCCTCTGTCTCTCAGACGTGCTGTGAGGAGAAACTAAAATAACCAGTTTCATAGCTTCCAAGTGAGAGGTATTCCTGATTTTGTATTATCTGTTTTTGGAGAGATTTAGGGTGATTTTCAAGATTAAACGTAGGGCTATGACCAATTCTAAAAGTTGTAAGAATCTATATCAGGGTTTCTCAACCTCCATGCTATTGGTATTTTTAACCAGACAGTTCTTTGTTGTGGAGACTGTCCTGTGCATTGTAAGACTAGTAGTCTCTGGCCTCCACCCACTAGATGACAGTAGCAGTCTCTCAGTCATGATAAATGTCTCCAGATATTTCCACACATTCCCCTGTGGGAGGGCAGGGGGCAGACAAAGGTGTCAGACCCAGCTGAAAAGAATTAATCTACAATATTATAAAGTGTTAGTCCTTTCTCTAGCTTTTGCTGTAAATGATAATATAGGACATTTCGTAAAGTCTCAATAAATAGAAACTAAACATGAAAATGACAGATGGATGGATGGACAGATGATGGACAGTTGGAAGGATGGATACTTTGATATATGGGGGACTGAGAGACTTTGATATCTAAACCAACTGAAAGTAAAATTAGGACATCATGCCACACTCCATGCTAGATAATAAGAAAAATAAATGTTGTTCAGGAAATGCCTCAAGGAAAGAAATGAAATGCACTGGGAGATTTTATATATATATATATATAAATATATATATATATATAAATATAAATATATATATCTCTATATTTTATATATATTATATATATATAAATATAAATATATATATAAATATAAATAAAATATAAATAATATATAATAATAATATAATATAATAATATAAATAATTTATATATAATATAATATAATTTATATAATAATATAAATAAAATAAATATAAATAAAAATAAATATATATATAAATATAAATATATATATATATATTTTATATATTTATAATATATATATATATTTAAAATAAAATAAAATTTTAATTTAAAATAAAAAAAATATATATATATATTATATATATAATATATATATATATTTTTATATATATATATAAAAAATATATATATATTTTATATATATATATAAAAAATATATATATATATATTTTTTATATAGAGATATATATATATCTCCAGGACAGCCAAAAGCCAAGTCTCATCCTGATGACATGGGAAAATAGTCTAATTAGACTGTATGTTATCATCAAAGTAGACACTATTAGCATTTATCTTTGTCACCTCAATAGCAACTGGCACCTAATAAATGTCTTATTTCTGATAAAGAAACATCAAGGAATTTGTCCAAGAGGTCCATTTGGAGAGTAGGGCCAAAGGAGTATCCCAAATGATGAGAACAGCACTCACAACCTGTGGAGGAGGGAACATGCACACTTCACTTTGACCGCACAATCCTGTGCAGTCTGTAGCTCAGACATCTAGAAAAGCACAAAGCTAGTGGTCACAATTTTTAAAAGAATGCACTCTGTCTTTTATTTATGTAATGCCCATTAATAAGTAATTCAGCATATAGAAGGTATCAATACAATTTTGTTGAACAATAACAAAAAATAGATACACTGAAACCACAAGACTCTAGAATAAGGAATTTTGCTCAAAGCACAGAGAAGGCACTTAGCTCAGCAGGTAGTTAACTGGCAGTATTTCCTACCCATAAAAGATAACAAAATCTAAAATTATACGTAAATTAATCAGTTCAAGAACAGTACAGCTATTGGCAGAATGGCATGTGAGAGTTCTGTGAGCAAGATTTGAACCTCACTCTGTTACTTAGTAAGCATGGGACTGAATGTGGGCAAACCCTTTATTCCCTCCAGGATGTTCTTTTCTTGTGTGTCAGTGAAAGTACCTTCCTTAAAGATTGCATTGACAGTTGTGGTGTCTGCTTATCACTTTGTGCACTCAGTTGTTTGTTTGTTTGGGGGTTTTGGGCCTCTTTTAGAGAACAAATCCTTACTTCCTCTCCAAATGCAGACTCTTCATCAGCCTCACTGGCCATCACCTTTAGTTGTGGGATGGGAACATAACCCACAAGCCCAGGAACTTTCAAATAAGAAGTGAGAATGTACAATTTTAACTATAACAATGTGACCCAGCAATGTCCAAAAAATCAACATTATTATTTTTATTATTCATAAATACCAACTATAACTTTCATATATTTGCACTTGACAAATGTTCATTGAGTGCTAATTCAGTTTATGGCACAATGTCATGTATTTACACACACTTTCATTAATTTCCAAGACAACCACAAGAGTAAGAAATTATTAACATCTCAATTTTTACAAATAAGAAGATAATTGGAAGGTTGATCAATTTTTCCAACTTCATCCAAGAGAGAGGGAGAAGAAAGAAAGAAGAAAGGAGGGAAGAAGGGATGAAGAGAGAAGGGAAGGAAGAAAGAAGGGAAGGAAGGATTGGGTATTTTCTACTATGTCTGCTGCTTGCACCTAGGATCAGCGACATCCCAGAGGCGATAAGGACACTATGTGCAGATATCATGGTTTCTAAATACTACTCTCCTTGGAGAAACGGATGATTCCAGGGCTAGGTCTCATTCCAGGCTGAAGCCAGAAAGTACTGAAAGTCTCAAAAAGTGGTATCAAAGGAACACTGAAGTCAGCTTGACCAGGTTCTCCTAGCCAATCTGAGATATTTTGAGACTAAAGTAATTAAAGTAGTTGTATATCATGCTTTAAATAAAATGGTCCCTGCTGATATAAATAAATGAGTAAAAAAATTGAGTGGAAGGAAAGCTCTTTCCTACAGCCAACTAATAAATACGAATAGATTAGACAAAACTCCTTTTGGCAGCCATCATTATAATCATTGATTCAAGGAGAAATCATTCAATGAATGCTAAAACTTGCAAATAAAGTCTTAATACAGAAAAGTATGTCTGCACAGTCTTAAAGCATATCCCCCTGAAATACTTTTTACATATAAAGGGGAAAATAGTTGCTTTACTGTGGAGAGACCTAGCAGATACCACCTTCACCACGTGAGCAAGTTAACATCACCTGTAAAGGAATCAAGTGGGATGATGTACCAAATTATAGGGACTCCTGAGAAGAATACAGCATCGCTTCTGTGATATTTTCACCAAAAATGCAAATCTAAATATAATAATGAGGAAATATAAGACAATACCAAATTAAGGGACATTCTACAAAATATTATATTCAAAGAACTGAGAAGGTCAGGAAGACAATATAAGACTGAGGAACACTTCCAGTTCTAGGGAAGCCAAATAGATATGAATACAAATACAATGCATGATTCCAAATTGGATCTTTTGCTGTAAAGGACACTATTGGGACAATTGGTAAAATTTAAAGTCTATAGATAAGAAAGTTATAATGCATCAATATTAATTTTCAGAATTTGCTGTTTATACTCTGGTGATAAAGTGGTGTCTTCATTTTTAGGAAATATACATGAAAGTATTTAGTATTAATGGGGCACTATGTCTGTAACTTATTCTCAAATGCTCCAGGAAGAAAAATTATCTCTGTGTGTGTGTATTTCTAGAGAGAATAAAGAAGAGAGATCAACAAAGGAGATGTTATAAAATGTTAACAATAAGTGGGGAATCTGAATACAGAATATGCAAAAGTAATCTTGCCAATTTTTTGTAAAGCTTAAATTTTTTCAAAAAGAATTTTAATTGACATTACTATTAAATCTAAGATGATGGCATATTTTCTGAAATAAAACTTCAATAAGGGATTTCATAATTCTTACTGGAAGCATCACATTTCTATCTGATTATATAAAATTTTAAGAATAACTTAAGCAAATATAGTATATTAATAATGATAATAAAGACAGAGAGCATATTTTCTTTTAAGACTTCCTTATTTAGACATGAGGGTTACAAAAATAATTTTTTTTAATTTCTTTTCATTGTTTATACACCACACCCAGTGCTCCATACAATACGTGCCCTCCTTAATACCCACCACCAGGCTCACCCAACCCCCGACCTTCCTCCTCCCCTCCAAAACCCTCAGTTTGTTTCTCAGAGTCTACACTCTCTCATGGTTTGTCTCCCCCTCCAATTTCCCCCAACTCACTTCTCCTCTCCATCTCCCAATGTTCTCTGTGTTATTCCTTATGCTTCACAAGTAAGTGAAACCATATGATAATTGACTCTCTCTGCTTGACTTATTTCACTCAGCATAAGCTCTTCCAGTCCCATCCATGTTGATACAAAAGTTGGGTATTCACCCTTTCTGATGGAGGCATAATACTCCATTGTATATATAAACCACATCTTCTTTATCCATTCATCCATTGAAGAGCATCGTGGTTCTTTTCACAGTTTGGCAACTGTGGCCATTGCTACTATGAACATTGGGGTAAAGGTGGCCCTTCTTTTCACTACATCAGTATCTTTTGGGTAAATACCCAGTAGTGGAATTGCAGGCTCATAGGGAAGCTCTATTTTTAATTTCTTAAGGAATCTCCACACTGTTTTCCAAAGTGGCTGCACCAACTTGCATTCCCACCAACAGTGTAAGAGGGTTCCCCTTTCTCCACATCCTCTCCAACACTTGTTGTTTACGGTCTTACTGATTTGGGTCATTATAAGGTAGTATCTCAAAGGTATCTCAATGTGGGTTTTTTGTTTTGTTTTGTTTTGTTTTTTAAACTCTTTTTCATTGAGATATAATTGACATGTAACATTGTATTAGTTTTAGGTGTACAGCATAATGATTTATGTTTATATTACAAAATAGTAACCATAGTAAGTTTCATTAACATTTATTACCACATAGTTAGATTTTATGTGTGTGTGTATGTGTGAGATTATGTTAAGGGAAATAAGTCAGAAAGAGAAAGGCAAACACTGTACGGTCTCATTTAGGTCTGGAATTTTTTAACACAAAACAAAAATCAAGCTTGTGGATACAAAGAGATTGGTGGTTGCCAAAGGCAGGGTGTGATGGATGGGCAAGATGGGTGAGGGGCTCAAATGTATAAACTTCCGCTTATATCATGAGTAAGTCCTGGTTATATAATGTACAAGATGGTAACTATAGCTAACAATACTATATTGTATATTTGAAGGTTAAGAGATAAATCTTAAAAGTTCTCATCACACACACCCACTCAATGTGGTTTTGATTTGAATCTCCCTGATGGCTAATGATGATAAACATTTTTTCACGCGTCTGTTAGCCTTTTGTAAGTCTTCTTTGGAGAAGTGTCTGTTCATGTCTTCTGCCCACTTTACAAAAATAATTCTTTTTTTTTAAGATTTTATTTATTTATTTGACAGAGATCACAAGGAGGCAGGCAGAGAGATGGGGAAAGCAGGCTCCCTGCTGAGCAGAGAGCCCGATGTGGGGCTTAATCCCAGAACCCTGAGAACACAACCTGAGCCGAAGGCAGAGGCTTTAACCGACTGAGCGACCCAGGTGCCCCTTACAAAAATAACTCTTAAAGACACTGCAAAAGATAGAGGTGTCTGAAAATGGTGATGTCTTGCTGGTCATCCATATTTTTCAGCATGAGAGTTGAGAGAAAAATGCATGCAAATTGTACACTTGATTTAAGATATCATTTAAAAAATGAAGTACTTTATAGCAGCAATAATAGGGAAATAGAAAAAGCAATAAGGATATGGTTGTAGCCATTGCCCTCCCAGAAGCTTGCCAACTAACAAAACCCATCTAAGAACCCTAAGGACAGAAAATGTCTCCTCATAATAAAGTAGGGTTTCTCAACCTCAGCATATTTACATTTTGGACTGGATCAGTCTTTGCTCTTACGTGCTATCCTGGTTCAATAGAATGTTTAGCAGCATCCCTGACCTCTACCAGTAGCACCTCTTAAGCCTTGTCTGTCAAAAATGTCTCCAAGCATTGCCAAAGGGGCCCTGGATGAGGGAGGTCAAAATCCTCCTTAGTTGGTCAAAATAAACCAACACATTTTATGTCCAATGTGTCAGAAAGAACACCCCCCCCACACCTCCCTAGGGGATTTGTCCATTATCACATTCTAGAATGCTCACCCATGTGTTTCTAGAATGTTCTAAGTGTAACAGAAAAAAAGTTATTAAGCCCAGTGAAAGAAAAAGTAAGGAGTTCTGGCCGAGTTTCAGCTGAAGTTGTTGCTAAGTGTCTTCTTATCAGACTTAGAACTGAGATCAGGAACGGACCACAGATAATCACAATAACCACCTTCATTTCTAAAGCACCAGATATCTGAAAAGTGATTTCCTATGCACTGCTCCCTTGAATTCCAGTGATTTCATGAAAGAGGTTATTATTCCCTCTATTTTGCAGATCAGAGTCAGGCTCCCCTGGACAATAAGAAGCAAAACAAGGACTTGGTCCAGATTTTGTACTCCCAGTTCAGTGTTCTCTCCAGAGTGCTGAGCGGCCATAGGAGGCTAATACGGGTTATTACTGTTTTAACAGGCAAGACGAATCCAAACCAGTTCAATGAACTGGTCTTGACAGAAAGCCTGGAAGTTCATGCTTTATTTAGGCCATTAGCAATGCAGTCTGTTTGCTTCCCTCATCAGAAAGAGGTGACCTCCAAGAAATCAACAGTGTGCTGCTTTCCTAGTGCTCCCCAGGCCTCCCTGAGATCATTGCTTTAGACATTAATCCACCTCCTCCCCACAACCTAACACAGAGAAATGCAGTATCCCTTTCAGCGTTTGTATTCAGTGCTGTTTTTACTTCTCTTTTTATCAGAAAAACTTATGGTGGAAAATGGGGTGGGAGTGAGTGAGTTCTAAAAGCCAGTGAGTGCCAATAACAAGGATTAAATTATGTGCCCTCACCTCCTTTATGATTTTCCCCCTCCCTTGGTTTACCCATGTCGGATTTCTCAAGGCTGCCCTGTAAAAATAAGTTGTCAACACTTGAGTTTGTGTGATGCTAAACTTACACCCTTAGCTCTCTCATTACCAGTAATAAAGCAAAAGGATATATCCATACACACATGTGTGTTTTGAGTTTGTTCAAGTGTGACAGAGGTTCTGTAATGCTTGGATGGGAGCCTTATTCCTGTCTGCATGGTTTATTCCTGCTTTTTTGATGGTATTTGGAAGGTCTGTTTGGCTAAGGTTTATCCTTTTGCAGTGGCATTTGAGCCTGATTGGCCAAGCTATTACTGCCTGTCAAACTTTCTACCTCACTCCCTCTACCCTCAGATAAATCAAGTGATATGATAAGCAAACAAAGTGTTAACTGAGTCCTCCACCCAAAAACATCCTTGTGAGAGATGGCAGACAGTTTTCTCCAACTGAGGCAACAGGGTGATGGATTTAGCATGAACACACAGAATGTGAGAATGTTGAATGACCATCAAATTCCTATCCTGGAGCAATTGTAGGGTTTTTTTCCTTTCTTTTCAGTTCTTTGGAAGAGTATTTGATGAGCTAAAAGAAACCCATTTAACAAAATCATGATTCTAAGCCAGCTTGGCCAACATAACATATATAATAACTAAGCCAAATTATAACTTCGAAGGAGATAATATTTGTGATACAGATACCTCTAAGTCAGCAACTTAACACTGTGAAGGAAAACATCTGCTATAATCTTTTCCCTAATAATTAGGAATATAAAACCCACTCTGTGTCAAAATAGTAACAACTGGTTCTCCTCACTACCCATCTCATTCTCTTTCTCTGATAATAGATACGGTCCAAAGGGAGAAACATGCTATCCAACCCTGGCCAATCAGAGGGTTTCACAGTCTTAGCTCTAATGTTTGGTTCACCAGTGAGCACATGACTCAAGCTCCACCAATTAGAGTACCTCCTCCAAATTATTTAAATCAAATCTTGGGGGAAGATCCCTGAACTCTTGGGAACTAGAAACAGGGAATCTGGAGCTACCAACAAAAATGTTTTTCATTTGGGAAAGATTAGCAATTCTCCAGTCTTCCTTTGATTTTGTGAGTTTCTATAATATCTTTCTAATAAATCTTCCAGTTACCTGTTTGCCTAGCTTGTCTAAAGTGGGTTTCTTTTTTTAAGATTTTATTTATTTATTTATTTATTTGACAGACAGATATCACAAGGAGGCAGAGAGGTGGGCGGCGGGGAAGGGGGTGTAGGGGGGCAGGGAGCCCGATGTAGGGCTCTATCCCAGGACGCCAAGATCATGAACTGAGCCGAAGGCAGAGGCTTAACACACTGAGCCACCCAGGTGCCCCTAAAGTGGGTTTCTAAGGTGGAAAAAATAGGGAGAAGTTGGTAAAGCTATATGAGGAATAAGATCTCAGAATATAATGTAAACATGGTCACTATAGTTGATAATACTGTATTGTATAATTGAAATTTTCAATTTCATAAAATTGAAATTTTATGTACACACACACACACACAGCCAAAAGATAAATGTGATAGATATGCTAATTAACCAGACTGGGAGATTTCTTTCACAATGTGTATGTCTATCAAATCACTGTGACATACGCTTTAAATATCTTATAACTATATACACCAATTATGCCTCCATAAACTTAAAATGAGGGAAAGAAAGTTTTTGTCACATGCTTTCAAAAGGCATTTAAAATAATACTCTTGCTACATCCAACTATAGCCATCCCACTACTGAATGGTCTGAATGTCAGTTTTGCATCTACCATAAAACAGGGCATGATGAAGAAGATCAGAAAGGGACGGTGAACAGGATCACACAGCTGGACATAAGACAGTACGGAGTGATAGCTTTTAATTTATAAAGAGAAAACTGAGAGATACAAGAGTATTTTCATGGGATTTGGAAGAGAGTAAACAACTAACTGCTTTCTTCATTTTTAGTGTTTAAAGGAAGCAAGATTTTAGGGGATAAACTCTGTTCTACTTTTACAGATATACCTACAGGGAATAGGGTGTTCTAAA
This sequence comes from Neogale vison, assembly GCF_020171115.1. Lineage (NCBI taxonomy): Eukaryota > Metazoa > Chordata > Mammalia > Carnivora > Mustelidae > Neogale > Neogale vison. The sequence goes on from NC_058103.1 coordinate 26,777,251, forward strand.
GCATGTCTTCAGATCAGCTCAGTGATTATCTGAGTTCAATGACTATCTGATGCCGTGCCTGATTCTAGGCTAGGTACTGGTGCACACAGAGAGACAGGCATTATGCCTGCCCCTGGACTTCAAAGTCTAGGGCTTTGAATCTTGGAGCCACAGAATAAATCAGAATATTCTTTTCATGGCCAAAGAAAACAAGAAAGATAATTGTTTTAAAAAGACTAAAGGGCTAAAGGGGTTTTCCATAAGCAAAGGCCAAGAATGTACTAGAAACCTTCTGGGTGCCAGGTTCAGAGTGATCCAAAACATGTAAGCAGTGACCAAAAAAAAAAGATCATTTCTTAGAAACTGGGATTCATCTGAAGTAGGCACAGGGGCTGCAAAGCAAGAAGTTAGAGGGCTTGCAAACAGGCACATGTATTTGTCAACATGCCTGTTTCCATCTCAGATGATACAGAAACTAGAGGTAGATAACATGGGGGCCCATAGCTCACTTCCTTCAAGCCAGCATCTGCATAACACTGTAGGAGCCCTGGAAAAGAAAGTTGTCCCCTACAGAGATCACAGTACTCATGAGAACTAAATATTTTGAATTAAATGCTGAAATTATAACACCCACAGGGAAACATGTACATAACATGGAGCTGAAACTGAGTACCTTCCTGCACTGAGGGAATCACTGTCTCTCCCCCAAGGCTACCCCAGGTTTTTGACAGTTCACTAGAGGGACTCACAGAACTCAGAAAAGCCATTTCTTATAGTTTATTACAACAGAAGGATATGGATTCAAGTCAGCCAAGGGAAAAGGTGCAGAGGGTGAAATCCAGAAGAGACCAAGAAAATGGTCCACAACAAGAGCAAGTCACCAGATAAAAGAGAGGGGAGAATCCGTCCTCTGGGACCTGAACAAATAACAATCTGAGAGAGAAAATGAAATGAATAGATAAAAATAATTAAGATGGTAAGGAAGGGATTAGAACCCAGAAGGAAAGAATTGAAAGATAGGAAAATTGCATGAATTTTGAATAAAATCAAAACCTCAAAATAATTACTTTGGAATTTAAAAAAATCAGGGGACAAGTTAAACAACACTTAGCCGAACTGGTCTGTGTACATTTCACTCTCAAAGCCTTTTTTTTAATCACCCCTGCTTAATAAATGGTCAGTCTCAGATGTATAAGGTTGCATTCACCTTTATTGATCATTGGCTTCTCAATTATTCAATTAATCTGCCTGGTGCGCACACCTTTTCCAAGCTCTGTTTGCCACTTGTGCAGACAAGCTTCTCAACTACCTCTACTCTGGGAGGGGGTGAGCCATGGATCAGTCCCCTCCAGTCAGTTCCCAGCAGGACCCTAGATGAGAGGCAGAGAACAGTGGAGGAAGGAACCAGCTGGAGGATTAGGCAGCCTCCAGCCATCCCAGAGACAGGTCTTCATCTCTAGAGAATTTGCTTGGAAGTGCATTCCCAGAATGTCAGACTCCCTGGTATTCACATGTAAGTACAAAAACATCTTCAAAACCCAGCCCTGATGGTTTTCTGCTCCACTGCTCAGCCTCCACCTGCGCAAATCACCCCGCAAGGATATTGTCTGAACACTGCCTGATCTTATCACCTTGTTCACAGGGTGGACGCCAAGGCATCACATCCCAGCTGATGTATCTCTAAAGCACGAGCTTTATAACAGGGTAACTAAGCGATCCTGAAAATTGTCCCAATTTTTAAATCTCGCCGAGCTAACCCATCCCGTGGGCATTTTCATTCTCACCTAAATGTGAAACACCAGGCTTAAGAAAACAATAATAAATGCTTGTGTCCAAGAAATTCATTGCATACAAATTCCTATTTCTCTACCAACTCCTCCTACCTTGTCCACCATCCACTGTGCTCCCTCCTCTCCTCCACTCCCTCTGAAATCATTTCCATTTATATTAGCCTCTCTTAAGCCTTCTTTTTTAGGAGTACATAAATTTGAGACCTTAACTAAATTGAATATGTCCCTTTAAATAAAGTTATCTCACCCTGTAAAAGTCAGTGCAAAGTGACCCTGTAAGTCTGGCTCTCACCCCTGGGGTGAAAAAGCCTGCTGTTCAGTGGGGCTTCATGGCGGCTTCCCTAGAAGGAAAGCTCTGGAAGGTACTTTGGCGTGCTACATGCAAAGGCAGCAGCCAACGGATCTCATCATTTCTAAATGTCAGCCTCAGTATAATCCTTCTGACCCATTCCAAAGCTTATAGGTCACAGAACATTTTATCTGGCAGTGCCTTTTATATTCTTTTTTTTTTTTTCAGGTTTAAAGTGTTATCCATTTTCCTTTCCATCCCCCTCTGAAGGAGACCTGGCTCTTCTATACATATGGTGAGTAAGGCATCAAGGAATTCAAGCAAATGATAAAAATATGTCTTCAGGGAAATAAATTTCTCTTTCTGAAATCAATCATGTGCTATTCAGGCAAGCAGGGAAAACAGCCTGAAATACCCCTTATCTCACGGCTCCACTCCACTCAGCCATCCTGTGCAGACACTTGAAGGCCAGAGGCTTTCTCCCTCTGTCTTCTTTCTCCCACAGCGGAAGGCAGGGGAGGCCAACCTCTGTGGGCAGACGGGCCAAAGGGCGTGATTAGCCTGAAACGATTGGCTGCTGGCTGTCATTGGAAGAGATAACTGGAGAGGCCCACGATTCCGTGCAGAGAGTGTGCATAGCAATCCGCACCGTGGGAAGAAGCCCCGTCCGTTTCCCTGCAGTGCAGGAGAGAAAAGGGAGCTTGTACTACTCCCACCTCCCATCATGGACTCATGTCAACATTGGTGCCCATGGCTTCCTGCTTTGTGCACAACAAGGGTATTGTTGTAAATGGCACCTACAAAACCTCTTTTAAAAAGGAGGGACGTTATCAGGCAGAGCCATGGTTCTTAACCACATCGTGCAAAGGGGTCGCCATAATCTCCCAGCGCCATATTGTAGCAGGCTGTGGGCCAGGCTGCCCCCGGGGACACACGCGTCCTGCCATTTTCTAGCTGAGTGATCTGCAAATATCCCAGAGCCTCTCCAGCCTGAGAGATCATGCAGGGTTGTTGTAGTTTGGATGAAATAAAATATGCATGTAAGGGGCGCCTGGGTGGCTCAGTCAGTTAAGCGGCTGCCTTTGGCTCAGGTCATGATCCCAGACTCATAGGATCAAGCCCCACATCCGACTCCCTGCTCAGCAGAGAGCCTGCTTCCCCTTCTCCCGCTGCCTGCCAGTCTGTCTACTTGTGCTCTCTATCTCTCTGTCAAATAAATAAAAATAAAAAATAAGTAAGTAAATAAATAAATAATAAAAAATCTAAAATTTGGGAGTCATTACCTGATGCCAAAGGATGCCTCTTTCTGAGAACTTCATGTCAGATGCTGAAACTTGCTTCTCATGAAATGTTTGGGTGACAATGAAAGAAACAAATGAGGAAACCAAGGCAGAGTAGAGTGAATTGTTATTGACCTAAGTGGTCCTACTACATAAGACCAAAACTTCTGGGTTGTTTCTAATCTTGAAATAACTGTTTATCCAAGATTAGTTGAAAAATTTTAAGCCTGATTCTACCCTTTATCTTACATCTATGATTCCTACTGATTTCTAAGAAAAGAATACTTGCTTAAAATTAAAGAGAAGTGTGGTGGAGAAAAAAAAAATCTGAACAAATTCTACCCTTAGCTGTACTCCCACAATGGTGGCTGATAGCTTCATTTTTAAGGTTTCAAATGAAAGGTATTTAAAGCTAAAAAAAAAAAAAATCCTAAACAGAATACTACTCACTTTGCCTTGTATTATATAATCAATTAAAATTAAGAACAATTGCTGCACAGAAGCTTTTCATCTTGATGCAGTCCTAATAGTTCATTTTTTGCCTTGTCTCCATTGTCTTTGGAGATGTATCTAGCCAGAAGTTTCTGCGGCCAGGGTTGAAGAAGTTGCTGCCTGTGTTCTCCTACAGGATTCTGATGGATTCTTATCTCACATTTATGTCTGCCATCCATTTTGAGTTTATCTGGGGATGGTGTAAGAAAATGGTCCAGTTTCATTCTTCTTCATGTAGCTGTCCAAATTTCCCAATACCATTTATTGAAGAGACTGTCCTTTCTCAATTAGATATTCTTTCCTGCTTTGTTGAAGATTAGTTGGCCATAGAGTTGGAGGTCTTTTTTTAAAAAAAGATTTTATATATTTATTTGAGAGAGAGAGAGACGGGGAGAGAGAGCATGAGAAGGGAGAAGGTCATAGGGAGAAGCAGACTCCCTAAGAAGCTGGGAGCCTGATGTGGGACTTTCCTGGAACTCCGGGATCATGACCTGAGCTGAAGGAGTTGCTTAACCAACAGAGCCACTCGGGTGTCCAGAGTTGAAGGTCTTTTTCTGGGGTCTCTCTTTTGTTCCATTGATCTATATGTCTGTTTTGGTTCCAGTACCATACTGCCTTGATGGTTACAGATTTGTAATAGAGCTGGAGGTCTGGAATTGTGATGCCACCAGCTTTGGTTTTCTTTTTCAACATTTGTCTGGCTATTCAGGGTCTTTTCTGGTTCCATATAAATTTTAGGAGCTGAGATGTCCATTGACAGATGAATGGATAAAGAAGATGTGGCATATATATAATGGAATATTACTCAGCTATCAGAAAGGATGAATACTTACCACTTACATGGTTAGACCTGGAGGGTATATGCTAAGTGAAACAAGTCAGTCAAAGAAAGATGATTATCATACAGTTTCACTCATATGCGGAATATGAGAAACAGTTCAGAAGATCATAGGGGAAGAGAGAGAAAACTGAATGGGAAGTCGTCAGAGAGGGGAAAAAACCATGAGAGACTCTTAACTCTAGGAAACAAACTGAAGGTTATAGAGGGGAGGGAAGGGTGGAGGAATGGGGTAATTGAGTGATGGGCATTAAGGAGGGCATGTGATGTGATGAGCACTAGATGTTATATGCAACTCATAAATTATCAAACACTACATTTGAAACTAGCGATGTACTATATGTTGACTAATCTAATTTAAACTAAAAAAATATTAAATTAAGAATGGTTATTTGAAAAGTGCCTAGTATAAGTTAGACACTGTAAGGCACTGATCTATAATCTCAAGTCCTCACATAATCCTACAAAGTAGATACCATGCTGCCCATGTTAGAGATACTGAGACTCAGAAAGGTTGTACAACTTTCCCAAAGTCACACAGTTGGTCAGTGACGTGGCCACGCCTTGAATCCAGGTCTATCAGACCCTGAGTCCATTCTTTCTCTTTATTTTACCTTTCTGTTCCCTCCAGAACAGCCATGTGAGACATCTTAGGGAACTGAGGTATAATTTGGACAGTTTGCAAGCTTGTACCAATGCAAGACAAAACACCAATGTGTTAGATAAAATTCATACTTTCATCCAATCTTTCAAATCAACATGACTGCATGGATTTGGATGGTCACATCTGAACCCAGACAAACGAACTTCCAGGCCCAAAGTGCATAATTGCAAAGCTGGATAAGAACCTCCAGGCCCAAATTACCCAAATTGGAAGGGGAGGTGAACCATGAGAGACTATGGACTCTGAAAAACAGTCTGAGGGGTTTGAAGTGGTGGGGGGGTGGGAGGTTGGGGTACCAGGTGGTGGGTATTATAGAGGGCACGGCTTGCATGGAGCACTGGGTGTGGTGAAAAAACAATGAATACTGTTTTTCTGAAAATAAATAAATTGGAAAAAAAAAAAAAAAGAACCTCCAGGCCTCAGTTGAAGGAACTGGTTATCGTCTGGTTGGTATCCCTTCCCAGTCCCGCTTAACCCAAGGTGAGAGAGAAAGCAGTTAGGGATTCTGGATCGAACTGACAGCCTTTCCATTAGTTTGCTCTTCCCAAACCCGTCCCTCTGTTCTATCATAGGCTATTCTAATTATCTCCTTCACTGTCTGAATGAGCTTCCATTTATTCCAAAAGACTATTTTTATGAACCTTTCATCCATCTAATAGCTTTTTAATCCTTATCCCCTTTTGAAGTCTTTTTACTCAACTGCCTCCCTGCTTTCATCCACTTTCAGCTCTGTCCAGCCTCTCAGCTAGCCCCAGATGCCACTTGCTCCACAGCCAAAGCAGTGCATGCCCGACCCCGTCCACAAAGCCCAGGAAGGCTTCCTCAAAAGAATGTCATGAGTTAAGTGGCTCTGTTTTGAATCACAATCTTTCCCCCCTTTTAAAGTGCACTCAGGCAGAGTTTTAGTGGGCAGGTTTAGGGAGCCAGGAGAGCAATGCATCCACACAATCCAAAATCAGTACCATTATCCCCACTTTGCACCGATGAGGAGACTGGCCCTTGAGAGGTTGCATAATTTGTCCAAGGTCACACAGCTCGCAAAAGTCTGAGCTGGGGATCAAAGTGTGTTCTAAGCCTTCTTCCAAGTATGCTGTGCTGCTGTGAAGAGGGAAATAATTTCTGTCAAGTACTTAGAAAGAAGAGACTCAGGGCATGTTGATTGCCTTAATGAACTGTAACAAGGAGATTCCTATGATCATCCATTCCAATGAGTTTTCTAGGGACCACAGGAAAAGGTCAGAGGGCAACACAAAGCCTCAGAGATCAGACTTTTGGAAACCAAATCTAGGCTCTGCACCACCTAACTGGTAAGCTACATGACTTTGGGAAAGTTGGCTACTCAACCCAAAAATACTTGTTTCCTTGTTTATTGAATGGCTCTCCCTACCAGAATGTGTCCCCAGCAAATGAGTAGCTTCATCTATTGTTTTCTTTCTACCCAGACCAAAGCCTGGCCCTGAATTGGTATTTAATATATATTCATTACCTGGGTGCACACTTTCTTTTCTGCCACACTTCTTTCAAGGTAATTATGTCAAATGTGTTTGTCTTACTGTCCTTCCTTGCACTGCACGCCCTCCCTCACAAATCTGTCATCAGCATCATCTTCACCACTGTTTCCATCAGGAGTTTCTGGTGTCTCAGAGTTCTAGTAAAAGAAGGACGTTTGTGATTAACTAAGCACACATTGGGTGAGGTGCATAGTTACCATAATAAAAATGTCAATGCTATCCAACACTGAGAGCTTAGTTAACCCTAAGTAAGAACTCAGGCAGGTCGTCCTCACCACAAGAATCCCCATTTTACAGATGATACAGTTAAGGTGTAAAGAGCAGAGATAACTTGTCTGGGGTCACAGAGAGAAGAGCCAGCAATTGTAACTGAAACTCATTGATTCTAGAGCCTGATCTCGACCATGAGGCTGCAGAACTTGACAGAATTAGGATGAAATGTCTATCTGTTCAATTAAATATGATGCCTTTTTGAAGACCTTGCCTTGAATCCTATGTTATGCTTGAAACCCATGGGAAGAGATGGCAGAATTTAACACAATTCCTCTGACTCGGAGACCAAGACATTCTCCCATTCTACCAAGTGTGTGGACAGAGAAAGCGCCTCTCACATAGCTGACTGCTTGTACTCAAGCTGTGCTGGAAGCCTGGGGACTCGGGAAGTTTGGAGGCAGAGCTGGCGTGAGCAGGTGGCAGTCCTCTTCAGCGGGCAGGTGCACATGACAGCTGTGGTGATTCCTGAGGAGGAGTCGGAGGTCACAGACCTCTTTTCAATTATTTCATTCCAGACCTGCCAGCTCTCGGTATCTCCGCAGTTCAGACAGACGGTGCCTGTTTGCGAGCAGGATGCAGAGCCTCTACACCAGACATAGCCACCGGCCGCTCCAACAGAGGCCAGAGAATCGCTTCCCCCAGGCATCCTGTCACCTCAGCAGGTGCACTCAGGTGCAGTCTGGGCCACTGGACAGCATAGTGGGGGACAAGCAGAACAATCTCAGAGGCTACTGGTAATGTTCCCACAGTCCCAATCTGGGGTGGAAAAGTCTGCTCCTTTATCTCTGTTCCAGAAGAAATAGTGTTCTGTTGAACTGGTTAGGACACCATTTCAGCTGCTGAAACAAGATACCAAGATACAAGCAACCAAGATACAAACGACCATTTCTCTCATGTTTACAAGAGGCCAAGATACAAGCGACCATTTCTCTCATGTTTACAAGAGGCCAAGATACAAGCGACCATTTCTTTCATGTTTAAGTCTATACAGAGCAGTCCAGGCCTGTACAGGGCTCTGTCGCCTCAGGGAACCAGGTGACTTACATCTGATGCCTGGCTTCTTCAATATGCACATTCTCTTTACTCATGGTCCAAGATGGTTGTTCCAGTTCCGTCCATCATATTCATGTTCCAGCCAGCAGAGATGCAGAAGGAGGAAAGTAGAAGGGGACATAGAACATGTCTGCTCCGTTTAAGGCCTTGATCTCCTGCTCACATACCATTGGACAGAACTCGGTCAAGCAGCCACTAGGCTGAATGGGAAGACATAGAATGTAGTCTCTAGCTAAGAAGCCATGCATTGGGGCGAATCTTAGAAATTCTACTACAAATGAGAAAACATGGGGCAGCCAATAGACACTGAGGAAGCTAGCATTCTCTGAAACAAGCTTACCTTTCTGCCAACCAAATATTTATGCACACTCTTCCTCCCAGGCGTGGAGCATCATCAACCCTGAGAGGGGCAGCCGGAAGTCATGCCTCGTTCCCACATGCAGCTCAAATTTAGTAACTCTGGATATTAGGCAGCCTCCCCACGGGGCCTGTTGTGGATGTCCTCAGTCAGAGCTGCCTACAAGTCATCATCCCCCTAGCAACAGGGCTGAGTAGAGTCAGGTCAACGGCAATAAAAACTCCTATTCAGAAAAGGGATGAGTGAAAAATAAAGCAGCCCCTTGTCGACAGTGATTTTCGCATCCTGCTGGACAGTGAAACAAGATCCTTGGATAAGCTATTTGGCAGTTTTTGGTTTTCTGGGGGAGACACCCTTGACAGTGGATGAGGTCCTCCATGGCCTCATATTGCATGGCTCCTGAAGAGTGTTTCTCTCTTGGGGGCTGCAGAGGTTCACTATTTCCTAGTGGTCCATTTAAGAACATCTGGGTCTGAATAATCCTGTCCTTTGCATGCAATTTCTTTGGAAATACTATTTCTCAAAATTGTCAGAATGTATTTTCTTCTAGATGCTTCCACAAGTATATGTAACCACAACCAAAAGTCTTGTCTGGACCTGCTTTTTGTGTATTAAAAACTCTGGGGTTTATATATTGACCTTTATGCTCTACCTAATCCCCTCATCCCTCCCCTTTATGGTGACTCTCTTGAGGCCACCGAACACAAAAGCACCCGGTGGGAAGAGGATGACGTCATCTGATTTTGTAGCTGGGATGGCTCCCTCATCTGACCAAGAGCACTTACAGAGATGCCTGAGCAAGGCTTGGGGCAGTGTGATCTCCTCTACTGCTGTTTCATCATCCACCTGAGTTCATCTCTTGATGGCCATTCAAAGCACTGGAAGGATCACCCCCTACACACCAACATCCTGAGTTTTTCCAACTGGGTCTACTGGAGTCATGTACTCCATGGGCATTAGGCCTGCCTTCTGAGATGCTGCAGGTGATAGTTTTGCTAAATGCTTTTCCAGGCCACACCAAGCAGCACCGACTCTCTGCCTGGAAATAGCTGTGTCTTTACTACCCAGTACTGTGACAATAGTGCATCACATTTTATGTCTTATGGTGGCAGTATCCCAAATCTGAACCCCAAATTCTCCATTAGTGAGGATACGAGTTTAGCTGCTGCAGCAAGACTAAAATAATAATGGGTTAAACAAAATAGTTCCCATGTCTCTTTCTAGGACAGTCTGACCTTGCTAAGTCTGGGCTGTGCAGCTGTGGGTGGTCAGGGACCCAGGCTCCTTCTGTATGGGTGCTTTGCATCCTCAGTGGTTTGTTCAGAACTTGTGGTCCAGTGTTACTGTTCCAGCGGCTGCTGTATTCCAACCACCAGAAAGGGAAAAGAGCATGGAGGGACCATGACCTTTATTTGGGGTTTAACATGAAATTGCCATGCCTCCTTTCTGTTCACACTCCATGAAGCCAGAAATAAGCCATGTGGCCATCCCTGGTTTAAAAGGAGGCAGGAAGTTAGAGTTCTTAGTGAGGTGAGCACGTAAGCTAAAGATCTAATACGAAAAGAACAGAAGAAAACAGTCTAGGGACAGGAAACAAGGTACAACCTGTGGCTTCTTCCACAAGCCCAGACAGACTATCTTCAAGACTGATTGCCTCTAAAACTGGATAAAGTTTCAGAAAGTGTTTGATTCAGCCATCCAGCTACATGCCCAGGAACTGAGAAAAGAGAGGATAGCAGGGTTTTGCTGGTGAATTCTGGGCTTGCAACTCATAGTCTTTTTCTCCCCCCATGAAAGTCGTTCAGAAATTAGCAGGATCCCACACAGAGAAAGTTCCAAACCCACAGCCAATGTAAGACAGAATTTCTTGAAAACACATTAACTCTCCAACATTAACAAATCCTGAGGGTAGAGACACCAATTCTGGGATAGAGATAGGCTGAAGTGTGCTTAAAAAAATAATAATAATAACAGGACAGTGTGAATTCTACTGCAATGAAAGTGAGCGCATCTTTATCAGAGTTGACAGAGATCATTAAAAAGTGAAAGCAGGAACCCAATATATTGATGATCCCTCTAGAACTTGGCCTTACAACCATAGACTGTATTCAGTGGAGTCTGTTTTTTCCGTCTCATGCAATGAAATTCAATCTCATATAAGTTTTTATTTGTTCAAAGTGATAGATAAGCCTCCTCAAGTATGATTTAAATCAATATTCTATTCCCCAGGTTAACTGAAACTGTGGATTCATTTAATGAATAAATACACATGCAATTTTATAAACACACAGCCATAATTTTTACAGAGGGACACCCAGAGCAGGACTTTGCTTTGTAGAGCACACCTGATTAGGATTCTAATACTGAAATGAATAACATATGAACATGTCCAACATTGCCTAATGAAATATCTAACATTGTCTGGTAGCAGGCTGGTTTTATGAGCTAGCATGAAAACAGGAGGCCTGAGGAGATTAAAAGGAAGTTGAATCTAACAACAGAAATAGTCGACACGTACTGAGTGCTTAAAATATGCCAGGCTCTGTTCTAAGCATATATATATGCTTGACAGCTCATTAGATCCTTTTAAAAATTCTAATAGTGAGCTACTACTATTGTTCCCACTTAAAAAAAAAAAAAGGCGCAGAGAGGCTAAGTAATTTGCCCAAGATCACACAGCTGTTAATTGGTAGAGGCAGGCTTCCGACCTGATCAGTTAATCAAGAAATTTTGAACATGTTATCACCCAATAGGTAGAATCTGGATCATAAAGAACCTACAGCTTAGTTATTTGGATTGGTAGTAAATTAGAACAAATCAAGGTATCTCAGTGTTTAGGGGTTTGTATGTGCTAGATACTACAAAGAATTTTTGACACCAGATGAATTCACTGTGCTCATTCTATCTCTCACCTTTTCAAGCACATTGTCCTAAAACCATACCTGGTAGAAAATGAAAACTCAAATAAATTGCCTCAAGGCAATAGTAAACCTAAATTTTTCTAATAATCCATTTCTCAAATACCCTAAAATGCAATTCTGAATGATTATCAATTATGGCTAAGCCATTGTTGGCGATGTAACTGATTGATTTGAAGTATTCTGATACCTCCTCAGGGGTGAGGATAGGAGGAAACAGTTACTCAGTAACTTTCAGTAATATTCATACTACTGTTCTCTAGAATTTAAACTATTGAGTCAGTTCCAAAAGTCAAATAAGTTCCAGGTTCCAGACACGAGATGTGATCATAACTGAGAAGGGTCAGCAAACTGTTTCAGTAAAGAGCCAAACAGCAGTTCTGCCTTTGTAACATAATAGGAGGCATGGACAGATGTAAAATGATTGGGTTTAGTTGTGTTCCAATAAGACTTTATTGACAAAAACAGGCATCGGGCCAGCTTTGGCCCACAGGCTAAGCGTTTGCAGATTTCTGCACAAGAAATTTCCTAGAACTCTTCAAAGGCACAAAATGCCACACAATCTCCATGTGGGGGAATTCACTTACAAATGGCCCAAGGATCCTTCTTAATTGTGTCTAGTGTAATTCTGATGTCCGTTGTCATTTCCTATTGTGCCTCTGAATGTGCTCATGCTTGTCAGCTGAGTCCAAGTGTTTAGTTCAGAAAATGAATTTGTCATACCATCAATAAGTGATGTGATGCAGAGGAAATTATTGCTACAACATGCAATCCATCCACAACAAAACACAAGTACCTGCTATGTGCAAGGTGATCAGAAACCTTACATGGTTACTTTGCTGCCAAGCCCTCTGCCCTGCCAAGAGGTTATAAGCATATCTGACTCATCTAAAGGTAGTGTATCCATTAGAATTTGTGTTTGACTGACAGAGAGAATCAATTGAGATAACTGAGCCCCACCATCCTTAGGGCGTGAATTCATCACCAAGGACACAAGATGGACACAAGCCATGATCCCAGGTAGGAAAGGAAGGAAGGGTAATGAGTGAGAAGAGGTATCCCAAGACAGGGCTTCCGTGGAAATTGACATGATGACTTCCACTTATTATTCTCCCCTTCCAGGAAGGGAGACTGAGAACTGCAACCCTTTGCTGGGCTCAAAAATATTTTTAAATATATTTAAATTTAAATTTAATTTAAATTTAATTTAATTTAAATTTATTTAAATTAAATTAATTTAAATTAATTTAAATTAATTTAAATATATTTAAATTTAAATTTAATTTAATTTAAATATATTTAAAGAGGGACGGAGAATAGTCATGGGATAGGCCACCAGCCATCTCTGCCATATAAGTTTGACACAAAGATTAATTATTTTCTCTCTCTTTTTTTATGACCTATTCATTCCTAGAAGCCAGAGTCAACTGAGTAAAGTGAAACTCCTCTTTCTGCTTAGCATGGTTACACACAACCCCATTCCTCCCAGTCCTTTTTGACCTCTGTTTTACTCTTACAAATTACAAATGGGAACTCCCTCCCAGGAAATGATGGCCAAGCCAGCCGGACATGGAGCTCATTTATTTTGGATAAAAGTGTTCTGTGAGTGTTGATTAGTCTTCATTCCTCTCCCTCCTCACCCTCACCAGGAGATTCACTCTCTGCCTTGTCGTCCTGCTCTGCGGGAAAGCTGGCCTCTGCACATCATGTGATAGGGCCTCTTTGCTCACTGGCTTCTGCTTGGGATTGGCCAATGGGGGCAGGAGACAAAAAAAGGTTGGCTATAGATACTCCTTGTCCTGATCTTTCTTGCTCAGGCAAGGCTTTGATATCAGCTACATCTATGACAAGAGCTTCTATATCAAAAGTGGGAAGCCAACCTCCTTAGACCCTGTTTCCTCTGATCACCTCCAAAGACCTGTGGTGAAAGCTATCCTGATATTACTTCCCCATATTTCTGATTACTGTATGCTTCAGATTCCCTTGATCGTTCCTAAACCCTGTCCTCCCCTCTGGAAAGAATCTCTGTATTGGAAAGTCTCTTTTCCTGTCAGAACCATGACTTCTATATCTTGCACCTGACTTGTGAATCTATCCTCCCCAAGTTGGAGGAAACTTGACTGAAGATGGGTAAGTTGGGATTGCACCTTCTATATTCAAAATGCTCAAGACATAGGGGAAACCTTAGAGATAACTGGAGACTGCAATGGGAGCATCCTGACACCCCTAACGCGAATACCTGACACACTTTATCTCATTCTTCCCAGCCAAGTCCAGGGTCATCTTGTTGTCGAAGCCTTTGCTCACCACCTATTCCCACCCTTAGGTGGCATTTTGTGTGCCTTAAAAATATCATATGTCTGTTAGATTATAATTATCCATTGACATATTTAGTTGATTCTGAGGAGCAGGAACCCTGCCTTGTACCCTTGTCTTGAGAGCACCTAACCCAGAGTCTGACACCCTCCTCACTGAGAACATGAAGAGGCAGTGCCACCGTGAGTCACGAGAGTGAACTAAAAACAACAATGACAACAGTACTGAAAGAGCCATTTTTAAATGTGTGTGCCGATCTGGATAGCAGTAAGATTTTGAGTCATAACAAGATGGTGTGACAAGGGGCTGATCGGAGAGTCTGGAAGAGAACAGGTCATAAGGGAGAGGAAATCTGACTCATTAATTGTGTGCAACATAGGGATGGTCAGGTACCACAGTGCAGGAGGCATTCAGAGCCCAAAGACTGATATTCAGGGACAGTACTGGAGATAATGGGCTGGGGAGGGGGAAGTCATGTACAGAGAGGCAATTAGAGAAACAGGGAACAAGGGAAACACTTCCAAGGACAAAAGTGAAGTGCAGGCACAGGCTCTTCAGTCACCCCGCCTTGTTCCCGGTCAGCATTCTGTTTAACTCACAGGGTTAAAATCCATAGCCCTCATCACCATCAACTCCATTAGATCAAAGACCAAGCTAATTTGCTAACACTATTAAATACATAAAGCCATCAGAAGTAATTTAATGCTTATCAGATATGCTTACTCCCTAATAAACCCTCACCTACCCCTTATTTCAGCCTAATGAGCAGAATGGATTCAGAAAATGAATATATAATGAAGATTCCTTCCCCTTATTTCCATGAAAGAATTAGAAGGGGGTTTAGACAGAAAAGGGGATTGGCATTTAAGGGGCATTTAGCTGCTTCGTTGATTTCTATTTCATTTTGGAGCGTGTGATGCACAGCTGAGGTTTGTCAACCTTATGTTAGCCCAAGTAATTCATCATAGTTAAATATCATGTATTCGAGCTGCAAATGCACTCTGCCGTTTGGGATGCATCAAGTTTTCTTTCCTTTATAAAGGGAAGGACGGAGTACCAGCTAAAGAAAGGAGCCAGTTTATCCATCAGAGAGAGCCCTGCAGAGGGGAAGATCAGCACAAGGCTGAATGCTTCCCAGGGCACCCACCATCCTGTGCAATAATTTCAATAGCCTTCCCCCTTGCCAGCTTTCCCTCGAACCATACAAATCTCTCACTCTTCTATAATGGCCTGTTTTCTCAAAGAATCCTGAAGCTGTAGCCCCAAACCCCTTGTAAAATCCCTATGCCTGCCCTTGGGACATCCCCAGTTCTACCAGCCTTCTGAGGTTGCCGTTCATGGAACACTTGGATGAAAATAACAAGATCCTGTGTCAATGGGCACTCCCATGGATTCATCTGGGTCCTTGGAAGTACTCACACTAAGTTTCTGTCCTCAGAGAAATGGGGTCTTATAACGGTTTCTCTTCCTATGGGTGATCTGTCCCTTCCTGACATATCAAGCCCATTGTGCCTCTTTCTGGTCATTGCCAGAGAACCACTAACATGAGACTGCTCATGCATCCATTCCCTCCCTAAATACAAACCAGGTTACATACTGAGGGCCACACACTGTGCGAGGCCCCAAGTATACAGGATCAAGCAATGCAGCCATGTGTATGGGGCTCGATCCCAGGACCCTGAGATCATGACCTGAGCTGAAGGCAGAGGCTTAACCCACTGAGCCACCTGGTGCCCCTCAAAGTCTTTTCCTAAATAAAGATCCACTTCTCCTGAAATTATTATCCCACATACTTTATTATCCATTATCCATGGTCCCAATGATGTTATGTACCAGCTAACCACAAAATAAATGTCCGTGGCTCACACATCTGGAGTGGTCACCTCAGACTCTCTGCTGATCTTGGCTGAGCCTGCTCATGTATCTGGGAAGTGTATGGTAGCCTCTGTTGGAAAGATAAGACAACCTGGTTCCACGTGCCTCTCACTCTCCTTGGAGGAGTGGGATATATCCTTTTCATAGTGATGACAGAAGGGAAACATAAGCACAAACACACAAGCACATTTTCACTCTCTGCTTACATCAAGTCTGGTAATATCCCATTGGCCAAAGCAAACCACATGGCTAAGCCAAGCATCAGAGCAGAAGGAGTATAAAATGACATGGCGAAGGGTCTAGATGGGGACAATGGGATTGGGGCATTAATGCAGCCAATCTATCACATCTTAGTTTCAGCAGAAGAAAGCATGCTTGGTTTTGGGTTTTGGTTTTTAATTCTTCTATAATTGGGCTCACATCATTAAAGTGACTTGCCCCAGGGCATACATCTTGATAAGGACAGTTACAAGCCAGAATTCAGATCTTTAGCCAGCCCAGTGTTCTTTCCACTTTGCCATGTTACTTCCCTAGAAGCCAGCAGCCACATATGCCCATTTCCCTGCATTCCCAGTAGGCTTGGCACGAAACAGTTAACTCCTGTGCTGGATCCAAGGGATTACGTCAAATGATTAGGAGCAGAAGGAAATGCACATCTAACTTTAAGCCTGTACTACCACGTTCATAGAGAATTTTAAACAACTTGATAATTAGAAATTGGAATTGTTTGCCTACTTTTCCTTTTTGAGAAATTGTGATGCAGGCTGAAATTATTACACCAGGATAACACTTGCACATTTTTACTAAGTATACATACGTCTTTCCTATTTATGCTGAAGAAGTCAGTGTAAACCTGTTTTTCTGCATTTCATGCTGAAGATGCACCCCTACTCCCCAATATGTTTAGACATATGCCCTGGATACAGGAGACCTGACAGCAATTCTCCATAGATTTTTCACCTTCCTCTTCCTTTTCCTCCTCCTCTTCCTCTTCCTCCTCTTCCTCCTCTTCCTCTTCTTCTTCTTCTTCCTCTTCCTCTTCCTCTTCTTCTTCTTCTCTCTCTCTCTCTCCTCCTCTCCTTCTTTTTTCTCTTGACTTATCTCTGCTTTAAATCAATTCTCAAACGGGAGAAATATTTGGAGATGTTTTTGGTCATCACATCTTGGGTGATGGTTGTTATGGCATATAGGGGTAGAGGTCAAAGATGCCACTAAACATCCTTGTGAAGTGAAGAACTATCTTCCCTTAAACAACAGAGAGGTGATAAACATAAATCACAAATGTTAATCCCAGATTTCATCATTCATATGTCTAGTTCATCTCTTCTCTTTGAGTCACACAGTAGTCCCAGGAGGGCAGAAGGATGCAGGATGGGTAAGTGGGGATATGTAGATTCTGGTCCTACACACACCTGACATTGAATCCCAATTGCACCAATGACCAGCTGGATGATATTGGTCAATCTTACTTACATACCCCCTGCTGCAGTTTGCCTTTTGGAAAAATGGGATTGTGGCCAACTATCACACAAGGTGGCATGGATACTAATTTAGACAATCCATATAAATTGTCTGGCCCAGAGTGAGCATTCAGTAATTGTCAGATCCCACTCATTCATATTAAAATTCCTCTTAATTTCAAATCTGGATCTTATATTTTGGTTCTTTGGGACTAGCCAAGTTAGACTTTAGTTAGAGCCAGCAAGTACCTAATGAGAAAAAATTTCTGTTAACAAGAACCTTGGCTCAAATTATCCATCCCCAAGGGATCAGGCTAGTCAGACAGGGCTTACAAGAGTATCTAAACCAAATTCTGCCCACTTCTTACTAATAAGCTGTGGTGCTGTATATTCTGATCACTTCCATGTTAATCAGCTGAGAAACCCAGTGGTCCTTTGAGGAGTAATGGTCTCAAAAATGGTTAAATTCACATCTAAAAACAAGAAGCTGGAGGCAAATATAGTCTAACACAGCCACAGTCCATGCTGCATTCTGGAAAATGACTGAGATTATGGTCCTTGGACATAAGCCAATGAGCCAGTGTTGGTGAGTTCAGGTCAGAGGCAAGCTCACCTTTATTTCTCCCCGGGGCACTTCAGCCTTCAGTGGAAATATAAAGAACCCTCCAAAGTAATCTCCTTCTAAGTAAAGGCTGTCTCCTATAAGTTAGTAGCATGGTAGGTATCAAATTCAAAAACTCTTTTCTTGGTTTTAGTAGGAATGTGTCTGATGTATGATTTCAGGCTGTTTGAGAAATTCCAATCATCTTTGCAAACCAAACTGAGACTTCCTTCAGGCAGTTCAGCAGAATGCATCACAATGTGATGTACATGAGTCCTTTGACCTAGCAAGTCTACTTCTAAGTATCTCTCTTGCTAAAATATTGAGGCAGATACGCAAGGATATCCTCTATAAGAATAGCCACTTGTAACATTATTTTAAATAAGGTAAAATTGAGTAACTTGAATATTCATCAGTGGTAAATATGATTATGTACATGATGGCTCAGCCATTCAATGGCATACTAAACTAAAAAACAACAAAGTTGTGCCAACTACATATACATACTTGGAAGAAGGGCTATGAAATATTGTCACATCCCCAAAAGCAAACTATAGAACAAAATATACAGTATAAATCCAATTTTTGTTTTGTAAAAAAAATAGAATTGCATCTATATAAAAATGCTAGGAGCCACAAAAAGCACTAAAAAATTTTAACAGTGTCTAAAACTGAGAAACAATTTAGAAAAAGAAGGAAGTTGCAGGAACTTTCTTTTCTATACTTCCATATTGTTCATTTTTCACAGTAATGATATATTCTTTCATAATTTAAAATAAATTCCCTCTTTCTTTCCATTTTGCACACATGTATACACAGATAACACATACACATGCACATAAAAAATAGAAAACTATTTCATAAATACAGAAGTTAGACCTTTAATTGATCTTTAAATTGATTGAAATTAGATCAGGAACACAGAAACTGTATTAATATTGCAGAAATAAAGGTTCTAATGCTGAAAATTTCAGGCTTACCAAATAGTTGGAAGGACATAGGGAGAAGAGGTCATGGAAATCACCACAGAAACATCAACCAGAAGCAAAAAAGTTGTTCTCAAGAGTTCACTGTGAAGCATCTGGAACCTTCAATATCCTCTGGAAATCTCCCCACCAACTTTTTCAGTGTACAATAGCAAAGAGAGTTGTTCTTAAACAGCTTGTTATGAAGTTCCAATATATTCTCACATATCTGGACAGCAACTGCTAAGGAATCTTAGACTATAAAGCCTCTCCTTATAGTCTACCTGTATATCTTGTATGACTTCCTCTAATTGGCAGAACCACACAATGAAGGAAAATGTAGTTCCCAGTTTCTCTTCTCTGATACAGAAGTCACCTTAGAAGGGGGTGGCAGTGATGCTGAGTTGACAACAGATATTCCAATGGCATTTTTCACAGAAGTATAAGAAACAATCCTAAAATTTATATGGAACTACAAAAGACCACAAATAACCAAAGCAACCTTGAGAAAGAAGAGCAAAGCTGATGGATTACACCAAACCTCAAACTATATAAAAAACCTATACTAATCAAGACAGTATGGTACTGATGTTAAAAAAAAAAAGACACACATAGACCAATGGAACAGAATTGAGAGCTCAGAAATAAACCCATGCCATATGCAGTTAACTAATATTTGACAAGGGGGTCAAGAATTCTCAATGGGGAAAGAATAGTCTCTTCAATAAATAATGTTGGAATATTACTCAGCCATCAGAAAAGATAAATACCTACCATTTGCATTAACATAGATGGAACTGGAGGGGATTATGCTAAGTGAAATAAGTCAAGCATAGAAAGTCAATTATCATATGGTTTCACTCATATTCAGAACATAAGAAATAGTCCAGAGGACCACAGGGGAAGGGAGGAAAAACTGACTGGGAAGAAATCAGAGAGGGACATGAACCATGAGAGTCTCTGGATTCCTGGAAACAAACTGAAGGTTCCAGAATGGAGCAGGGTAGGGGGATGGGGTAACCAGGTAATGGATATTAAGGAGGGCACATATTGTAATGAACACTGGGTGTTATACGCAACTAATGAATAACTGAACACTATATCAAAACCTAATGATGTACTATACATTGGCAAACTGAAATTAATTAATTAATTATAAAAATAGTGTTGGGAAAACTAGATATTCACATGCAGAAGAATGAAACTGGACCCCTAACTTACACCACTCACAAAAATCAACTTATAATGGATTAAAGAGACTTAAATGTAACACCCAAAATAGTAAAACTCCTAGGGAAAAATTAAAAAAGAACTCCTTAGCATTGGTCTTGGAAATAACTTTTTGGATTTGACACTAAAGCACCAGCAACAGAAGTGAAAATAAACAAGTGGGATTATGACAAACTAAAAAGTTCTGCAAAAGAAATGACAATCAAAATGAAAAGCCAGCATATGGAATGGGAAAAGATATATGTAAACCACATATCTGATGAAGAGTTAATATCCAAAATATAGAAGAAACCTATCAACAGCAAAACAGGCCAATTAAAAAATGGGTAATGGACATGAGTAGACATTTTTCTCAAGAAGATACACAAATGGCCATGTGCAAAGGTGCTCATCATCACTTATTATCAGGGAAGTGCAGATCAAAACCACAACCTCACACCTATTCGTATGGCTAGTACCAAGACAAGAGATAACAAATGCTGATGAGGTCATGGGGAAATGGGAATCCTCATACTGCTGGTGGGAATATAAATTGGAGCAGCCACTGTGGAAAACAGTGTGGAGGTTCCTCAAAAAAAAAAAAAAAAAAAAAAAAAAATAGAACCACGATGTGATCTAGCAATCCTACTTCTCTGTATATATCCAAATGAAATGAAGTCACTAACTCAAAGAAAACAAATAATCAAGCATAGTCCCCTCCTTTGTTTTCTCAGCATTACTGTATACCACTTTATCCATATTTAACTTCTGGGTGAAGGTAGTAACAATATCATGCTTTTGTCTTGAAACTATCCTTGGTAAAACTAAAGATGTACTCACTCTTTCTCCTACAGGGAAGACACATGTCATATATCAATTCAGTTTGTTTATTTGTAGGCAGTATTTATTCCTCTTCTAATAACTTATAACCTTAAATACCAAAACATAAGTATTGCAATTAAGACACTTCATGTTCAACAGTGAGGCAATGGAAGAGGGGAAAACACAAGTGAATAATTATAATAAATAATACAAACTGAAAATATATCAAAGCAAGGAAGTATCAGGCAGCTTAGAAAATATGTATAACTATTCCTTGTATAATACATTCCTTGTTTCCCCAAAGGGTTACATGGTCACAGTCAGGTTTTATAACGTACTTCTCTCACTGTCCATTCCACATGCCCTTCGTTCTCACTCAGCACCCCAGCTAATCATGGCACTTTACCTCTCAGAGGGATGCAAGCCTTTACTCATGAAGGATCTATGCCTGTATAAGCATACTATAGTTTTCCATTAATTTTCTTAAAGATGTTATTTTTTAGAGCTGTTTTATGTTCACAGCAAAATTGAGAGAAAGGTACAAGGGTTTCCCATATGCTCCCCACCCCCACACCTGCATAGCCCCTCTCCCCCGCTGTTATCAACATCATCTCCCATCAGAGTGTTATGTTTTTTACAACTGATGAACCTTCATTGACACATCATAATCACTAAAGTCCACAATTTATGTTACAGTTCATTTCTGGTGTCCCACTACATGATGGCAACCCTAATTCCACCTGGTAATCACATCATCATCTCAGCAAGTGCAGAGTACTAATCCTTCCCTTGCCTGTTGGTTAAGTAACATAAATAACTCAAAAGGCCAGGTGGCAGTCTCAGTTCTCAGTTCAGTGGAAGTCCTATTGTGTGTCTGGTGAAAGGGGTCCTCTTTTGGGAACCAACACTGCCAAAGAAGTAAAACCCAAATTGCAAGAATGGAGGCAAAACTTCGTTATGGAATCATTAGGAGTAACAGTGATAGAAGTCACTACCACATCTTCCTTTTGGTGCCCAGATGCATGTATTTTGTCTATAAGAGAACATTATATTTTATATATTACGTGATGGTTCAGAGCATAGTCGGTACCTTGGAGAATCTCACCTGGTCTTGAAATGTGTTTTCACCCATCAGTGTTAAAACCAAGTGTTCAACGGGCCATTCTATTGCTGTATTAAGTCATCTTCTTTGAAGTCATGAATATGTATATATAAGATTAATGAATTAAGTATATGTATACATATAAGCATGTATAAGGCCAATGAACTTCATGGGTATAAACTCTTTCTTGTTTTTATTTTTTTAAAGATTTTATTTATTTATTTGACAGACAGAGATCACAAGTACGCAGAGAAGCAGACAGAGAGAGAGAGGAGGAAGCAGGCTCCCCGCTGAGCAGAGAGCCCCATGTGGGGCTCGATCCAGGACCTTGGGATCATGACCCGAGCCGAAGGCAGAGGCTCCAACCCACTGAGCCACCCAGGCGCCCTCTATAAACCCTTTTTTATAATGAGATCTTGGTCAGGAGAGAAACTGTGTAGAATATCATTATGGTAAATGAGTCATTTCAAAAACCCACACATGGTGATGCTGTTAGAAACACTGTGGGGAGGACAAACTGCTGTCCCTTCAAAAAAAACAAAACAAAACAAAACAAAAGACAGAGCCATGTCAGGAGTCTGAATTTAGTTTCTGGTGTTGGCAGGTTGGGCACTCGTGTTTTGTTGCCACATGATCATTGAAAGCTTCTTCATTAGTTGTCCTCTGTTTAGTTTTCATATGGGCACTAATATATTCATAATCCATGCCCATTCTGAGAGGTCCATCCACATATCTCATCCCCCAGACATCCTTGTCACCAGTGTTCTAACCTGGTTTGTTTCAAGTCCTTGAACACCAGCCAAAGCATCAACCACTACCCAGGAATCACTATAGCTGCATATCGCTTGCCGCCTTTCCTTCCAGGCAAAGTGAGGAGTCAGGTGCATGGCTCAAAGTTCTGCTCACGGGGAGAAGCTCCCTTTCATTCTGTTCTTTAGGAATACCCTTGAGTAGGGCTCTACTGGTGCAACTATGCACTTCTGTACATCATGCCTTTTGTCTATCCAATAACTATGGCATACTTCTTTCTTGCTGAAAGAGACCCAGTATTGTTCATGTATTCATAGCAGTATGCTTAAGGGAGGTGGCCCTGTTCCCAGAGTAAGAGTCGTAACTGGTATAAACCGAACCAGGTAAATCCATTCCTATAAGCTAGTGATTGAGTTAGAGGTGGTCACATGACCTAGTTGTGGGCAATGGGACCTGGCAGGAAGTATATGACTTTTAAGAAAGATTCTTTTCTCCTAATAAATGGAAACACATGGGGAAAAAAAAAATGTCTCCTTTATGTGACCTTGTAGTCATAGTTTAAAGTAGTCATTTGGGCACCACAGCTTATAGCCATGAGAGGAAGGCAAGAAGGTAGAAGAAAGAGCACAGATACCACTGGTCTGCTGAATTAACCAAGCCTGAGACTGCCTCCCTTCTCAATAAGTGGTATAATTATCCCCCATTAGTAGGTCAGCTTAATCAGATATTCTGTTGTAATTGAAGGGACATCAATTTAAAAATAATATTTTACATATTCTGTATACATGTTCTATTACCCTGTCATGAGGGCTTTCTAGAAATTCATGATTAGCAGCTTTGTATAATTTGAATACCCTTTTGGACAATAGGTAAGGGAGTGGAAAAGTAGAAAGGAACCAAAAAAAAAAAAAAATCAGGATAAATTTTTTTCCTGTAGTGATTAGAAAGAAGAGAAGGTTAGCCAATCTATATCCCTAAACACATACACACACACACACACACACACACACACACACACACACTTGCCTTTATGTCTCTAGGTAGAAACCAGGGAAGAGTGAGTTTCTTTAGATTCAGGACCAGGGTATGAAGCAAAACTGAGGGCCAGGATGAAAAGAATGAACTGAGGTACACCTGAGTGGCTCAGTTGGTTAAGCATCTGCCTTTGGCTCAGGTCACCATCCCAGGGTACTGGGGTTGAGCTCCACATCCCTCTGCCTACTGCTCCCCCTACTTAGGCACTCTCTTCCTCTCTCTTCCTCTCTCTCTCTCTGACAAATAAATAAATAAAATATTTAAGAGAAAAGAAAAGAGCTGAGAAATGTGGGCAGAACCCATGCAGGTGTTTCAGGTCAGTCAGAGATTTGGAGTACATGGTTTACGTGGAAAAAAAAAGAAAAAATGAACGACAACGCCTCAGTCGGAGCCCTGGACGGGCTCCATACAGTGGTTCTGGGTTAAGCAAGGATACTTGGAAAGGCAGCTGTCAGATTCAGTAGCAGTTCACCCTGTCCTGAGCATTAGCGTTTGCGCATATGGAAGAGATAACAGAGGATACCCGCCACTGGGAATTTTATTTTTGCATAACTCCTAGATCGCATTCCCCCAAAATGAACTGATGAATACCGTTGTACAGTTTATGAATTTATCTTCCTCGAATGAAATCAATATGTTTTTGCAAAGGACTCTGCCATAAGTTTGCTGGTGAACATTTGCATCCTGCCGGGCAGGCAGGACAGGGGGAGCCTCCGCAGTGGGAAGACCGCGATCTCTGCTGCCATCTTCTGATGCTACGCGTGAGAGACAGACAGAGGGAGGAAAAGCAAAGAACAGGCACAATGCTATTTTTTCTCTCATAAATTAAGATATCCTGGGGAAAGCTCTCGAACTTGGCACTGTCTCCTTGGAAGTAATAGAAGCAAATTCCTCACGCAGCACCCCCAGCACCTACCCCATTCCACCCATCCCATCCGGCTGACCTGTGCAGGATGGTCCCAGGCTGTTGCTGTATTGACTCGACACAACTCATATTTGAACTCTGTATCTCTGGGAAGTATAGACCTCTCTGGTGGTTTGTAACTCAAGCAGGAACAGAAGCTTTGTTTTCTTATCGTTGATAGAAAAAAGGTATTGTTGGCTCAGGTGCCCCAACACGGTAAAAAGAATGAAAGTCATTATAATCAGGTCATTATTATTAATGTGTTCCCAAATGTCCCTCCAGGCTGTGAAATCTGGGGATGTGCATGGCATATTGTCTTAAGTGTCCTTCTTAAAATTTTTTTGGTTGTTTTTTTTTGGTTTTTTTTTTTTTTTTTTTGGTACAACTGACCTTCCTTTCCTCTAACAGGAAATCATTCCAAAAACTAAAAGTTCTTCACTTGTGAAAATGGGTTCTAGTTACTTCCCATGTAAAGCGTCCCTTTGCTTATTTCACTTTATCCCTTTGCTCTGAATGACTGGCACCTCTCATCTTTTTCAGTTAATAATTGCTTGGGAAAACTATGTCCATTTATTATTTCAATTTCAAACCATCCAGGCAGGGCCTTCCATCCCATTAATTACTTTGAATTCTTTCTCTAATGTAACATTTTCCTAGTCTTGACTTACAGAGTTGAGCATGGAGTTTTAGGGGCTTTCTCCTCAACACTCCCTGGAGAGGGCCCGTGGTATCCAGGGCTGATTTTCAGATTTCTCTGCACTTATTTGTAGTCCTAATCATAGGCAAACAGGATATCCATATGATGGTCAGTTTCCACAGGGTATTGTCCTGACCTACCTCTCCTGTGGTATGTCACTAAGTCACTTTGGTACAAAGCCTGTGACTATTTCTGCCTTCCATTTGGAAAGAGGTTTGGCTGTGTGTTCTTGGCCTCAGCAGAAGAATGAGATGGGCTATACCTGGGACATGAAGGCTTTCCTGTCCAAATCCTCATGCCTAAGAGGAGAGGCACAGAAAAGACACAATGAAGAAACCTGAAGGACAAAGCTTTCCCAGAGACCAGGAAGTTGGGAGGAGTAATGGGGAAGAAGGGTGGTAGAGGATTTACACATTGCTTGCTGGCTCCAAAGGAGGAAGGCTATAGGTCCCAGAGCAACATTGCCTTTATGATGTCTCCGTCAAGAGTACTGGTGGTGTCACCACACAGAAATCTCTGTGGAAAGATGACAAAGGAACAGAGGTCTCCCCCCAACGCCATGGGATTATCCAAGCCCTCAGAATTTCACATGAACCAGGAAGAAGTGGACAACAGATCTCATGTTATCCTTCTCATCAGCCCAGTGAGATAGGAATTTGATATGCACGTTGAGTGATAGAACACAAAGTTCCATTTTCCATAAGACCATGTTTATGGACTGAAATTCACATTACCACACGAAGCTCCAAGTTTGGTAAGTCCTCATTTGACCTTGGGAACTCCCATGAATTCCTAGTCTGTCTCTTTCCTCATTGCTGAAATAAGGTGATAAAACCTTTTCTGCCTTATTCTCCATTTTCTCTCCAGTGCTCACCACACAGGCTGGCATATAGTTGATGGCCTCAAAAATATTTGCTAAATAAGAATTATGGAATGAATACAGACATGCATGCTTGAGTATTCTGGCCAGTTTTATGTTGCCATGAAAACTATATGAAATAAAACAGATAAAATCATTTTGTACCCTCTAAGCCCTTCACAAATGTAAGGAAGCATCATTATTATTCCTTTCTTGGTTTTCATTCTCCACTGTTGGTAGTGAAAATTGATTACCTATTAAGTACTGAGTGAGAAGGTTAGCTTTAATAATTTCATTTGGCTTGCATACAGAAAGCTCTGTTCCTGCCATACCTTGAATAATCATGGGCAGATATTTCAGATGCTGGTTCCCTTCTTCTGCCCACTCCAGCCAAGGGTGCCAAATCCTTCCTCCAATATATTGGATTTGAGATCTTGCAATGTCAAGTCTGATCAAGAAAATGTCAAGTTCAAGGGGAGGAAGTGGTGGCTGTATCTTTCTCCACAGCTCTTGGTGACTATGGTGTCCTATATTAGCAAATAATTCTTGTGAAATCCAGACACATGATAGCACCATGTTATTGTGGACCCTCTGAGTGGTTTCCCTGACAGCAGTAATCTGTTTCTAAATCCAAACAACATTAGTGGGGTAAAAATGGCCAGCAAAGAATATTAGTAGTGCTCTGTTTTCCTTAATCAGATGGTTCCTAGCACAGAGATATCAGAAGAATAACTAAATGAAAACAGAATATCTTCTTGCCTTATATAGTAAAATTCTAGAAAAGAATTGGAAAAGATTCCTCTGCATATTTGATCTTTTCTTTTTTTTTCCCCCTATCAGGTAACAATGATCTAGAATGGATGGTGTTTTATTTAAGACATTTAGGAGTCAAAATTTTAATTCATCACTTACTAGCCCAATCTCAGAGCTTAAAGTCAATCAAATATCATTTCAGTGCATACTTTGTATAAGAAACTGATGGGTTTGTTAAATCCTTTAGAACAATACTAAAAAAATACAATATGATCTCTGAAGTCTGGCTGAGAAGAGAAGGCACAGAAGCATAGACACACAGACACAGACACACTGGTTCAATTCATAATAAGGAAATACACCCAAATATAACAGTACAATGTTATGAAACATGTGAGAACTATAGAACAACAGAAAAGGAAAATCTACAAGAGCCTGGCATCCATGAGAGTGGAAAAAAAAGAAGACAAATATCAGGTCATAAGAACAGAGTGCCCTCCTCTCACTGAGAAGATGGAAGAAGCTAATTTTGGGGGGCATCAGCTGTATACAAGACCTTGTTGGAGGGACTACATGTGGTATCTCACCAAGACCTCATGCTTACCCCTGAGGTAGATACTTGATGACAAAACTGAGGCTCAGCAAAGTTAAGTGATTTACTCAAGATGACACACCTGTTAAGTAGCAGAGCCCAAACTCACACCATGAGTGCGTAACCCTAAAGTTCAAGTCCGTGAGTCTGTTCCAAGACTAAGACATTTCAGTTACAAAAGTGGTCAAATTCTTAAACTAAAGGAAAAGTTTTAAACAACAGGAAGAATGTAAGTGTGTGTGTGTGTGTGTGTGTGTGTCTGTGTGTGTCTGTGTGTTTGAAACTGTAAACATCCCAGCTATCATAATTTTGGATGTTCAGAATTTGGGAGAAGTGAGTGACTACTCAATGTGCTGTCAATCTTTCACTTATGCTAATTTCTTCCTCTACTTTTACTGGAGTTTTCACCCTTGCTGCATTATTTGGACATGCTAAAAGATAGTATCTAAGGATAAGTAATAGAAGCACCTAATTTGAATTCCGTCTTTACATGCTGGCTTTCATTCAGACTCACAGAAATCCACTCCAGACAGCTAAGGTCACACAAAGTCTCAGTGTGTTCCACCTCGACCCTGTAAAATTTAGCCCAATCTGCACTAATTTAGGGAAGTCAACTTTAATTACCCTGTCAGTAACCTCTAGTTGGAAAGGGGCTCACCTGAATGGAAAAGAGTCCAAGGGAGAAAAAGGGCTTCCCCAGGAAAGTTCCAGAAGGTGCAAAAAGAGCCAGGGCCTAGCAAACAGAGGCAGCCATAGCACACCCTGCTTCACAGAGCAGGAGCAGGGTCATGAAATGTCTAAATCCATACATAGTGCTGAAACGTAAGTCCTATGATGTAGGAAGGTCTATGACATTAATGACATATGAGAAAACACAGGAGGAAACATAGGTAATGCTACTTTGGAAGGAAATTTCCAACCCAAAAAAAAAAAAAAAAAACAAAAAAACCTATGCCAATTACTTTTCCCAAAGTTGGCTCATTCATTATGCAATCAAATAAACATTTATTTAGCATATATTTTGTGCCAGGAGCTATATTGGACTTTGAGATAAAAATAAATGAAAGAAAATCTTTGTCCTCAAATTGCTTAGAATGTGGGTTGGAGACAGACAATTTTACTAAGGATGGTTTGGAGGTGTTCAAGACAGGAAGCAGAGAACCAGTTGATGAACTGACCTGGCACAGCACTGGTAGATAAAGAGGGGAGGGTGAATTTTTTTTTTTTTCCTAAAGAGAGAGGGCACAAGCTGGGTGAGGGGCAGAGGAAGAAGCAGACTCCTCACTGAGCAGGGAGTCCGACACAGGGCTCAATCCTGGGACTCTGGGATCATGACCTGAGCCAAAGGCAGAGGCTCAGCTGACTGAGCCACCCAGGTGCCCCTTTAAAAAATATTTAGGAACTCCAAGGAGCCATTATTTTTTTGTTGTTGTTATTGTTGGAGGAAGGTATTAGAAACCAGTATTTGAGTGCTAGTAGATTTGTTGCTATCAGTATCAAACTTTTTGCCAAAAAATAATATTTTTTCTGTATTTTTTATGTCTGTATGCATACTGAACATCTGCAACGTTTCTTTTCTGCATTGTATTAATCAGTTCAAGCTAATTAGAAATGTTATATGTGCCATACAGAAAAATAAATATTTAAGAAATAAAAATCATCCATAGCTGGTAACTTAGTTAATATGAAGGATGATTGTTTTATTTAAAAAAAAAAAAAAAAAGGAGAGAGAGTTAAAGCTGTCTCTCACAGATTTCTAGTTTATAGAAAAACCAAGAGATAATATGAATTTCAGATACATATCCAACCATTAACAGTATTTAGTAAATACTTCTTAAATGCCTGGGAACTTAGCATCTTTTATCTAATCAAATCTACATAATAGAATATTTTTCTGAGATTTAGACATTGTAAGTAACCTATGATATAATGTAACCCAACTATTTCATATAAAGAATAGAAGAATAATATTGAAAAACCTACATACCCTGTGCCAAGCACTTTGTTAGAAGCTATGTGCTTTATAACTAACCCTCCAGATAACCCGCCAACATGACTTCTAGCACCCCATTTACAAATGATAAAATAGAGGCTGGGAGAAACTAAGTGTCTCATCCACATATTGACAGATACAGAGTAACAGAGACCAGATTCAAACCCAGGCCTGCAAACCTCACAATACACATCATTCACACAAGGACAGGTCAGCATCCAAACCAACCAAGTCACAGTGTTGGACTGTGGACAAAACAAGCTAGCATTCCTTCTCAGATCTGTTCTTTCACCCAGTGGCCCTCTATATAACATCAGAGCAAGATTTCATTTCAGACTTGTTCATTTCAAAACCACATGATCCATTGAGAACACTGTTCTCCACAATTTCCTATTTATTTGTACAACCAGGGGTGTGCTGGACACATCTAGTTCTGGCTCCCAAGAGCCAGCTGTGCACATTTCTTCCCAACTCTGTATTCCATGACATCATGATGGTAGCTTGAAACCAGCCACGGTCAGAGTATTGATACCACAGAATCGAAATAAGCTATAAATTGGGTTTGGATTTTTTTTTTTTCAGTTTTAGGAGAACCAACCAGTTGTGAGACATGCACCAGCACACCACTGTGCATAAGCATTTGTATATAAGCATCTGATACACAAAACTGAGGGTTTTAAAATCACTTCCCAAATTTGAATGAATTCAGGCTTAGCCCATATATTTTATCACCTTTGATGAAACCCATTAGATTAGCAGAAAACAGTATTATTATCTGATGCTTTGTACACAGTGAAATTAAGTATACTTACACTCCATTTTAAAATATATAAAACCTGTCATAGGATTACTTTTTTTGGTCCAGATTTCGCTTTCAAATCACCCTTATGAGTTTCGTGTTTCTACGTAATAGCATGTTTAGGGGCTTCTTTGCTTTATCTAGATTTATGAGACTAAGGGAGAGGAATCTTCAGTGATTTCTTCATGGTGAGATTCTAGCATCTCCACTTAACAGCAACTAAATGTTCTTAGAATCACATATACAATTATCATTACAGATGACAATTACATATGATCATGTAGTTGGCGTGATTTCTCAACTGCCAGGATTGAATGACTGTAACAGCTTTTGAACAATATAGCCCTAAAGAAGTACAAATGCTTTACCTGGAAACACATAGTTCATTGCTGGTGGCTGCATCAGTTTCACAGGGAAATTGTCTTTCAAAGCAACTAATGCTACAGTCAAAACAATCTTCCCATACCTCAAGATGAAGAACTGAACTATAATTCTTCCTTTCACTGGAAAAAAAATGCACATTTTGATGAACTATGTAGGCACACATTAGCTCAGAATGGTGGATTTGAGGAAAGCATGAATATTAATTTGTAATATTTTGAGAGGGACATGTTTATGGCAATTGGATGATTACTTACTGGTAATTGTGTCATAATAATGTTAGTAGTTTATATGCAATCTCAAAAACAAATAACCCAGGGAGCTTAGAGCTGCAATATCATCAGCAACCCTTCAAAAGCAAATCTTTCTTTGAAGACAAATCATTGAAAGGAAACCAAATGAAAACTTGCAAAGAGTTCCGAATCTCAAAGGTACTGGGCTCTCCTTGGATCAGCAGGTATCCAAAGAAGGCTGGTCCTCCCTGGGCCCTGCCATGAACACAATTTGGACCAACCCTCCAGCCAAACTCTGGATGCTGACAAGTGCTATTGATTTCCCTAATCCTTCCAGGGATAAGGAGGTAGCCAGAATGGAAAAATGTTGTGGTTTGGGGACAGTTTTGTAGAACCTGGAAGATATTTTAAATTGGGAATTTCAACGCTATACTTTCCAATCCCTGTAAGTCATTTGTGAGTGCAGGTAATTTTTTTCTAAATCTGAGAAAGTAGAAGTACAGCTGTTAAAATAATAAATATTCTTTTCCAGAAAAGAGCATATTGATTGAGTTAGAGGCACCCTGGGAAGGAGCCCACAGCCTGCCATCTTGCATTTGAAAGGACAGACATCATGAATCACAGATGCAGGATACATGAACCTGTGGGAGGGGGGCTGGATTTTCCTCATGTGTTGTGAATTTCCCAAATCCATGCTTTAAAGAAGGTGTACATGACACCTTGAGAGCAATCGCCTACGGGTCACCTTCTAACCCTATTTCTCTTGTACACAGATTCCACAAACATGTATTTGTTGTGCATTAACACGCTCGATTCCTATTGACTTGAGCTACACACACGTGGTTCCCTTTGATCATGGAACTCCAAGCCCACTGTTTCTTTAGACTATTTCATCTCCTCCTCCACCTTTTTTTTTTTTTTAAGATTTGATTTATTTATTTGAGAGAGACAGAGATAGTGAGAGAGAACACAAGCAGGGAGAAGCTGAAGAAGCAGGATCCCCGCTGAGCAGGGAGCCCAGGACCCTGGGATCATGACCTGCACGGAAGGCAGATACTTTAACCAACTGTGCCACCCAGGCACCCTCTCCTCCCATTCCTTTTAAGCACATAGTAGGCACACAGATCTACGGTCTCACTGTGTTAGTCAAGGCCTGCTGCCAGAACAAAGGGTCACAGGCTGGGTATATAGAGACTGGTGGCTTAAACAACCAAAGTTTATTTTCTCATAGTCCTGGGGGCTGGATTCCAAGATCAAAGTGTCAGCAGGTTTGGTTTCTCCTGAGGCCCTTTTCTTGGGCTCGTAGATGCATCCCCATATGGGCTTTTCTCTGTGCTTACATATACCTGGTATCTCTTCCTCTTCTTGTAAGGACACCAGTCGTATTAGATTACAGCCCAACAATGAGGACCTCATTTATCCTTAATTACCTCTGTTTTTTTTTTTTTTAAGATTTTATTTATTTATTTGAGAGAGCGCACAAAAGGGGAAGGGGCAGAGGGAGAAGCAGACTCCCTTTTTTTTTTTTTTTAAGATTTTATTTATTCATTTTGACAGAGAGAAATCACAACTAGACAGAGAGGCAGGCAGAGAGAGAGGAAAACAGGCTCCCGATGCGGGACTCGATCCCAGGACGCTGAGATCATGACCTGAGCCGACCAGCGGCTTAACCCACTGAGCCACCCAGGCGCCCCAGACTCCCTTTTTGAGCAGGGAGACCGACGTGGGGCTCAATCCCAGAACCCTGGGATCATGACCTGAGACGAAGGCAGGTGCCCAGCTGACTGAGCCACCCAGAGACCCCCTTAATTACCTCTTAAAAGGCACTGAAGGGCAGCAGAATATGTACCACAAAAGATGCCATTTTGGCATAAGGATTATTTTGAGCCAAGAGCAATTGAAAAGAAGCAGACGAAAAGCTCTCTGCTTTCCACCTATTTGCTTCAAAGCAGGACATAAATATACAAAGGTGTCCCTCCTCTCTTCCCTACCAGGAATGCTAATTCCCAAAGCCAACTTTGGACCTTATCAGTGAAGAAGGCACTGGCTTACATCTGTACATCAAATCCTACCATCCTTGACAAGGTTTTCTGGTGCCTCCCTGTAACTGGTCTCCCCATACCTTTCTTCCTTTTATCTTTAGCTAGAGATGATATTTAAGCCTGAATTCTAAACCTTAGAGAGTTACTCATTCTTCCGCATGCTTTCGTGAGTTATACATGTTAACAATCTTCTGTTTGTCTTTCTCTAGTTCATATGTCTTTTATTACAAGAGTCTCACCCAGGAACTTAGAAGGGTAGAGGGAAAATCATTTTTCCTCCCTTACAACCCCATCTTCAAATACAGTCACATTGGGAGTTAGGGCTTAAATATATGAATATTTGGGGAAGGAGGGGAGGACACAATTCAGTCCATAACATTCAGTTCTTTTCTTCACTGTGGAGGCAGTGGGGAAGGAAAGGATATTGAGATACATATATATAGATAGATAGGTAGATATCACAGAGATAATGGCATAACATGAAATACCAAGATTGAGAGTTAAACAAAGGAGGGTTCACATCGGCCACCTACTTGCCCCACAATGTCTTATAATGCCCATTGGTGCCCAGTGATATAAATTGCATAAACTCTCAGAGATTCCATTTTCTCACTTATAAACTGAATCAGTGAAGACATTTACTCACTAAATATTAGTTCAGTGCCCACTATTTGCCAGATTCTATTTTTTTTTCTTTCAGTGTTCCAAGATTCATTGATTATGCACCACACCCAGTGCTCTATGCAATACATACCTCCTTAATACCCACCACCAGGCTCACCCAACCCCCTACCCTTCTCCCCTCCAAAACCCTCAGTTTGTTTCTCAGAGTCCACAGTCTCTCATGGCTCATCTCCCCCTCCAATGCCAGATGCTATTCTAAGTACTGGGGATATGGCAATGAGCATAACAGACAGAAATCAATCCCTTCCCCATACACACAAACCCCTCGAGCCTTCATTCTAGCTGTGGAGACAGAAAATATAGATAAAAAATGTTGCGTGATGGTGATTGCTGTAGAGAGAGCAAAGCAGACGAGATAGATAAGGAGTGGGGGAAGAATATAATTTTAAATAAGGGCGTCATACAGGGATACAGACATTTGAGGAAAGGCCTCCTAGAGGTGAGGGAGTAGCCCATGGCAAGTTATGGAGGAAAGCATTTCAGGCAAGGGGACAGTGGGTGCTGAGGCCCTGGTGTATTGGAAAAAGGGTTATCTGGTCAGTAGGGTAACTGGAGAGGAGTGACCCAGGGCCACAGTAATAAGACATGATGACAAAGAGGTAGGATTATGTGGGTTTGTGTAGGGGGAAGTCAAGAGGGGAGCATGTGTACAGAAATCTTAGTTCATGGTAAGGAAGATACATTTTTCTCCGAGACAGGATGCCCTACAAGGGTATGAATCAACCTCGCTTTATTGAGAATGGACTTCGGGGAGGGGCAATAGGTAGAAGCAGGGAGAACAGGTAGGAAGTCATTTGAACAGTGCAGAACCAAGGCACAGAGGTGGACATAGGGAGAGGGGACTGGGCTCCAGATACATTTTGAAGGTAAAGTTCAAGAGAATTTGCTAATGGATTGGATATAGGAGTATGAGGTGGAGTGGAGCAAATAGGATACGAGGGGGAAAGGGGGTAAGGGTGGGAAAGGGGGGTTGTTATTTTCTGAGATGGAAAATAGTAAAGCAAGTATCCAGAAGTAGGTCTTAGACAATTTAGACTTGAGGTGCCCATTAAACATCATGGTAGATGTTTAATGGGCACCTTAATGTTTAATGGGGAGATGAAACACCCCCCTCATGGAGCTGCTGTAATAATTAATTGAAAGACAATATAGGCCAAATAGAAAACAAAGGAAAGACTAAAATCAGCTAACACTTACCGAATGCCTTTGTGTCAAGTACTATTCCAAGTCCTTGTTATCTCATTAAATTCTCACAACAGAAAGAGAGCTATTATTATCTTATTATATTTATAAGGAAACTGAGGTTAAAGATCTCTCCAAAATCATATAGGTAGCTGATGTCCATACCCTTGACGCTAGAGTCTTCTGCCTCCTCTGGATAATATGGACTATGCCAAGGTCATTGTGATAAGACGTCAAAACGGAAAACCCATGCTCCCTACAGGCTGACTCTCCACAGAGATCCCGCTGACTTCGGGTATATTGTTTCTCAACTGCACCTAGATTTTCATGGAGCAGGAAGCCCAGTGTGGTTTCCATCCAGTTGCAAATACTAAGCTACAAACACCAGCTTCTGCTAGGCCATTGTTGCAGCAAAAGTTACATATTAAAGAAGTAGAAGAGCAAGACATACAGAACTGCAGAACAAAGAAAACACAAGAGAGAACAAGAAAAGTATGAGAGCACAGGCCACCAGTGTGAGGGCACAAATCTGCAAGGTCCTTGAGAGTCACCCCAAGTGTCCCCTAGGAGGGCGTGTTTTTAAGCTACTGGATTCAAATGAACAAATAAGCCCATGACTCCAGAGGTGGAACACAGTGCTCTCCTTCTTCCACTTCTAAACAATGGGAAGGCCCAGTGGGAAGAGAGAAGCAGAGGCAATTTATCCTCGTCCAAGCGAACTTCCCTCCCATCCTTCATTTTTTGCACAAAGCCTCACTCATGCTCACACATGCGGGAGTCATGGAAGGAGGGTGCAAGGCATTCAGATTTGAGATCCCCATGCACAAAGCATTCTGATTCTTGGAACCCACCACATCTCCACACTCCCCAGCTCATCAGGCAGCAGTCGTGTTCTCATCCTCCTGAGCCATAGTCATGCCACACGATCTCCATGTCCTGATCATTTTTAGCAAAAAAGGGCTCCTGGAATGCAAAGGTTCTAAAAGCTGAAGACAGAGCAAAGACAGAGGAGGGGTCCCTTTGCCACTGGTCACCACCAGGTCAGTCAGCTTCTGAGCTATATCAACCAGCACCCTGCATGATCTTGTCTAAGGATCTATGTCCCACATTGCAAGCATCTACCTTTGCCATGTTCCCTCACCAAGAATCACCACTGGGTGAATCTCTCTGAAGAAACATGTCTCTGATCATCTGATATGGAGCTTGGCAGACAAACGTGTGACCATCCTTGAGAGTGGCTTGAGTGAAGTTTTAAAAACTCCCAGAAGCCCTTAGCTGCTTCCTCTCAGCTAGTTCTCAGGTACCCAACGGCTTTCTCCAGGTCGCCTGGGCAACAACCATCCTGAGGGACCTTAGCTACAGTCCCCTGTACCTGTAAGAAGTATTCATGAGCCTGTCCCCAGATTCCACGACTTACTCTCTATACCAAATCCCAACCTCTGGCTCTCACAGAACACAGGTGTGTGGGGAAGGTTAAATCTGGTATAAGACCCAGTCCCGGAGGATGATCTTGGGGCTGAGTCCTTTGCCCTCCTGGTCCTTCAGCTCCAAGGGGAATCTCATGAGAACCAGAAATGACATTTGAGCGTAAGCCTTTTTTTCTTTTTTTTTCTTTTTCACCTGATTATCCCTTCAGAGGAAGAGAAGTTCACATCACAAAAGCTGCATTTAGAGCACTAATTCAGAGGTCAGATTGAAAGAGCAGGAAAACTTTACAGTTAAGTTTTAAACCGTCATGAGCTGGAATAAGAACCCAGCTTTGGGAAGCATTTCCATGCAAAAGTCCAGCTCGATTCTGAATGGGAGTTGACACCACTTAAGCTGGGACTTGCAAGGGGGCAGCCTGGAGTCTTCTAGGGTGGATTGTGGACTTCTCTTGGTATTTATATTTATAACAGGGGAAAAGCCTCTCTTATGGTTTCTAGTGCAAATCACTTGAGAATACTTCTCTAAGGATACTTCTTTCTGGATATGACATCTTTTTGTGGTTTTCTGTAGAGGTGGTTTCAGGAAATTTCAATGGAGAGAGTGAGGAAGTGATACAGGGAAGGGAAGAAAGTCAATGAAGGGTTGTCGTTGAGCTGAGCCACCACACAGATGGATGGAGTCACTACAGTGGGCAGCTGCAGCTCAAACCCACCAGGAAATTCCAGGGACTGGTGCAGAACACACTACCTTGGAGGCATCCCAGTTGAAAAGCTAAGAAGTAGGAGATGAAGGCTCCTTGCCTATTACTGGTCAGAAGCTGCTTCTGAGAAAATAAGGCACCACTCTTTCCTCTTGCCCTGCCCACTGGCTGAGCATTCCCAGCAGCCAGAGGAGCCGATCAGCAGCTGGCAGATTCTCACCACTGGCTGCCTTCAATACTTTCCATCACGTGATGGTGAGTACTAAGAAGGAGGGGCCCCAAGAGTGATGGACAAATGGATAGAAAGATGTGTCTTTCTATCTTGCTTGCTTGCTTGCTTGCTTTTCTTTCTTTTCTCTTTCTTTCTCTCCTTTTTTTTTCTTTTCTTTTTCTTTTCCTTCCTTCCACAGAAGTTAACCAGCAATACACATTGCTCTGTAACATGTTCTTTTTACTTTATGATATATCTGAATTTGTTTCAAATTCAGCAAACACAGACCTTCCTTCTTTTCAATAGCTATGTAATACTCTACTACATGAGTAAATCACAATTTATTTGGCCAGTTCCATATGGCTAGCCATTTAGTTTGATTGCAGTTTTTATTACAAACAATATTACATATTGTTTTCTCATATGTGCAAGAAAATCTGGAGGAGAAATTGCTGGTAAATGGCTACTTCTCTGGATATAAAAAGGACACAAGTATTTGGTCCCCCCCAACAATGCAGAGGAAGGTCCACTTCCTACTCCTTTACCACCCCTACATGCTATCCACACTTGGGAACTGTGCCTTCCTTTCTTTGTTCCTTCCCGGTAAGCCAGTTTAGAATGTAAGACAATATACATTAGCCCATGAGGCAAGTATGATTGTCCAGACTGAGGAAAGAAACCACTCAGGAAGATGCTATGTGACGTGGTGAAGATAAGGGAACACTCACAGACCCACAGACACATTTACAAACATACATAGGCACACACAATGTTTCCTGAACATTAGGCGGCTGCCTGGCCAAAAGCTATCTTGCATACATTTTAGAAACTATGATTTTAATTGGCCCTGGCTTTTATAGCTGCAAATGACATTATCCTTCGTTATCCCCTGGACACCAGCTACAAACATCCTGATAGGAAAAAGCCACCCTCGCAATGGCCTGCTATCAAGTTGTGTTGATTCTCCAGGGCAATCTGCCTCCTATGCCCTTTTATAGAATATCCCCTTCCCTGGATGCTTTATCTATTTTAAACACGCAAAAAATGATATGGTTTGGGGGGGAAAGAAAGGACTTTTCTATCTTCTAGCACAGGTAAACTATCTCACCGATTTCCCCATGACTTATTAGAAATAAATGTCAGCTGTAATTGTGGAAGCACTAAGAACAGGTGTAATAGCGGCCCCACAGGTGATCTGTCCTGCTCAACCCTGGCTGACAAGGATGAATTTCCTATTCTTGTGTATCACCTTAATGCACTCGTAGAGGAGATTTGCAGCAGCCTTAGAACATTTGTAAGGCTGTGGTGCTGGAAAGCTTGCCTTCCAGCTTTGAAATATTTATCATTTCTCTTTCTGTTTGTTCTGAAAACGTTAGGTGGCCAATGTAGAGGTGAGTTCCATGTCCTTCTCTCTCCTTAGATGCAGAAAACTCTGTCCATGTACCATGGATAACAGCAACGGACATGCAGCCCAATGAAATATGCCTCCTCTTGGCAGCTACTACAGAAAAGGCCATGGAAAAAAAAGGTCTTTGTGTGAAAAATTATCATTCTTGGTAAGACCTCAAAGCCTGAGGTCTGGGCAGAACTTCTCTGCTGAGACAAGGGAAGTGGGAGCTGAGTTATGGCTCTAGGGTCTGAAGATGTCACTGGAGACACAGGAAGAGACTGGGACTCCCTCTCATAGCCACTCCCTCAAAGCCTTCAGTTGAAGTCTAAAATCACAGAGGGCTTGTTTTAGTCAATCATGTCACAAATATCCTCCTGTGAACCTACCATGGGTTTCAGGCACCCACCTAATGATGGCACATGGGGTCTGGGTCAAGTTAGAGACTTCTATGAGGTTTGGGATGGCACAGATGTCCAACTGCTGACACCCACACTTGTGGTCTTTAGGACAGTGGCAGGTGACATAACATCTCTAACACACCACTTTTTGGTAACTGTGACAAGAAGGAAATTTCCCCTCATGGGTTGTTAGAGGGCTAGTTGTGCTGACATAGGCAGCGGAGCTGATGCTCAATGAAGGTAGCGCCTCTTCACACTACGTCTGGTGAACAGAGAGAGATGTTCCCTGGTTCACATTACGGTGGTGTTCATTGCAGTCAGATAACCAGGTAACAGTGTCGAGAGTGGATCTGCCACAGAGAGCTATCCACATGAAGCATAGATAGTCTCCTGCGAAGCTTAGAAGAAGACCAGAAAATGACTTGTGTGTTGGTAAGTAAAATATTAGAAGTAAGCAAACCAGCAGTCAAATATTGCCTCGTGTACTCTGTGTCCTCAGGCAGTTACTTAATCTCCCTGAGCCTCAACATCATTAGATTCTCACCTGTAAAATGGGGACAGTTATAGTACATGTTGCATGGGTTTGTGATGAAGACAAAATTAGATGAGGAATTTTACACACACACACACATACACACACACCACTGCCTACCACATGGTAAGAACTCAATAAATGTCAGCCACCATTATTAAGTCACAGGGAAGCCTCTCTGCAGATACACATTTGACTCTAAGAAACATAGTCCGTGTCACACAAAGGCATGGATACATTTGCTTCCTTGATGGGAAGCCTAGGAGAGAGGACAAAGCACTGGGCCTCGTCAAAAATGAATTGACATCCCGATTCTGTTGCTGACCAGCTCTGTCACCTTGGCCATTGGAGTTCTCTTTTTCTGATGGTCGGGTCCTGGTCACCGGTTGTTGGGTCCTGTAAGGTGGAGTTGTTTGTTAAGGACATGGGGTGGCGGAAATGGCAGGTGGTGTCATTGTTTAGACTAGAGACAGACAAAGAGAGTAGACTTGAAGTCAGACAAACTCAGATTTGTTTTCCTGCTTTGGCATTCGCTGGCTGTGTGGCTTTGGGCTAGCCATATAACCCCTCTGGTGAACCTCTATCTCTGTGTCTATTCCATGCACAGAATAATAGCTACCCTGCTGATCTCCCAAGCCTGCTAAGTCCCAAACCTGAAAAATGAATACTGAAGAGTTTTGTCACTTAAGATGCCACACGGCTGTTATTTAGGGTCGTGATTCATCGCAATCGGGGTATTTGTTTGGGCAGCTATTTAGGCAAGAAGGAAGAGCAGAAAGGCGAAGCAAGTGCAGCCAGAGAAAGTGGAGAAAACACCAAGACACAATTAATTTTTTAACCTGAGCTCTGACAGGAACCAAGGAGCTGTAGGATTTGGGACTGGAGGGTTGGGAGAAGGTGGTTTGTCTCTCCATGATGGGAAAATAATCCCCAAGCTGCTGCTGCCATCAGGATCCTAGGAGGGCACCCAAGCCAGGGTCTTCAGTGCTGCTCCCCCATGGCCTCCTACAAAGGCTCAAGTGTCAGCACCCACCCATGTTTAGCATGGAGGGGAGTCCGGCTCTGGAGCCAGAGGGTCGCTTTTGAGCACTGATCTGTCCTCATTCCCCAGGAAATGTCTGCAACAATTTCACGAAGCACCTTTCCATCCTAGGCTGACTCATTCTCTTCCATGAATAATGCTACCCTTGAGTTATGCTTTCAATGCCAAGACTCGTCTAAGGCACAAGCATTAGTGCCCTCTGCATCCGAGTTTCTGCAAAGACAATCAGCAGTATCCTTTCTGAGAAGGCAGAGGAGTCAAAGGGGAAATCTCTGAGATCATGACTTTGAGTTTTTGTGCTGAAATAAACACTGAATCCCATGTTAATGGCAATGTATTCTTCATGCTTCTGATATTAATCTGCTTTCAATATGACCCCTTGGAAAGAAAGTCTGGGCAAAATAATGTCAGAACGGGAAGTGATTCACTGTGCAAGTGATTTTCACCCTTTTTCTTTCCCGTAATGCTGACAAAACAATGAAGGTGATGGGCAGGCTAAAGGTCCATCCCACTGGGCAGGCTGCTCCGCTATTTGAAGCTGCAGGATGCTCAGAACCATCCATGAAGTCCCATTTCCAGGA
Source organism: Neogale vison (assembly GCF_020171115.1). NCBI lineage: Eukaryota > Metazoa > Chordata > Mammalia > Carnivora > Mustelidae > Neogale > Neogale vison. The sequence goes on from NC_058103.1 coordinate 26,818,232, forward strand.
CTATTTTCAGCACCCAGGAGAAAGCAAAGGGCCTGAAGGCCAAATCTTGCGATCTTAAAATGATGGTTATTATTCGCCTCTGTTTGCTATAGCTGGTATTTTGTGTCCCTGAAAAAGCCTGCTGTGGAGGGATTTGATGCTTTCCTACTGTGGCCTTCCCTTCCAGCTGTGCGAGGGGTGTCTACCCCTTCCCCGAATGTCACAAATCATCTATTAAAAGAGGGAGTGAACTGTTACCTCTCCTGCATCCCTCAAATCCCAGAGACACTGGAACTTGAGCTCCTCTCCAACCCCGGCATGAGGCTGTGGCTCTCCTGTCTGCTTGTGTCCTCCAACCTCTGGGTGTCCCCCAACCCAAGCTGGGCTTTTCCTCGTCGCCCTTTGTAGCGGTGAGCAACCCCTTCACCCAGACAAAACTGGTCCCACAGACTCTGCTCAGATTCAGTTTGTACAGCAGCTCATCCAGAAAAGGATTTTATCTCTAGGACTGGAAGAGCTCTTATTAGATTATTAACCCCTTCAGATGCAACAGTCATTTCAGAACAAGCCCAGCACTGTGGACACTGGACCACCACCTCCCTTCTCCCAGGAGCCCCTGGTTGGAGAAGCTCTACCCTCTCCCATGTGTGCCTCATCATTGAGAAAATGTGAGTCAACCCCACCCTTCTCCTGGGATTGTGTCACCCTGAACACCTGGCAAGATGCCTCAGTAAGGACATTTCCTGCTATCCGGACACAAGCTCAGGCTAGATGTTGCTTAAAACACACCTGCACTTCCTTGCCCGCACTCTGAGACAGCAGTTCCCAACTGCTTCTCCCTCCCAGAAAGCCAAAAACACGTTTGTCACAGAAATACCTGAGCATCTAGCAGAACGTCAATGACTGCTTAACAGTTTCAATTAGGCTGTACTTCTTTTCAACATTGAAAGCCCTTTTTGTGTTATTTTTAATTATAAAGAAATGATACATGCTTGTAAAAAAAAAAATCCAAACAGCCCAGCAATAAATAAAGTAGGAGGAAAACATTCTGCAAAATCCCCCACCTTCAAAGACAACTTGAATAAATATTTCCATGTATATCCTTCCAGAATTCTCTCTGTGTATATACCTTGTTTTTTTTTCCAATTTATTTATTTTCAGAAAAACAGTATTCATTATTTTTTCACCACACCCAGTGCTCCATGCAAGCCGTGCCCTCTATAATACCCACCACCTGGTACCCCAACCTTCCACCCCCCCCCCGCCACTTCAAACCCCTCAGACTGTTTTTCAGAGTCCATAGTCTCTCATGGTTCACCTCCCCTTCCAATTTACCCAAATTCCCTATATACCTTGTTTTTAAGTAAACTAACAAGAAGGCATATTGAAGCTTTCCTTTTTTGACTGTAGTGAATACTTTGAAACAACTAAATACCCAGCAGTAAAAAATAAAATAAAATAAAATAAAAAATAAAAATTAGTGAAATTAGATTATGGGGCGTCTGCTCAAAGGGATCCCTTGCAGCCACCAGGAGGAAGAGAAAGGTGCACATCCACTGACAAGGAAAGATGTCCATAGTACACTGCTCAGAGAGAGGAACCAGACATAGAACAATAAATAGTGTTTCAAAGCTTAAGCATCTGCCTGTGTTCAGTTTATCTCCACATTCTTCATACCTCCACTGATCATTTCAGCTCATTTTTCACTTATTTATATTTGGGCAAACATGCAGCTACCAGAAGATCAGTATGAAGGATACCCAGGGTACTCATTCTCTGCAGAGTTTCCCTGCCATTCTGTGGACCTAGTCCTACAGACCAGCTCTGGGCCCCCAGCATCTTCCTCTGAGCCAAGGCCAGCCCGCCCCCTGCCCCCACCGCTCATGAGCTGTTCCTACCGTCCAGCACATGTTCATTTTTATATCGGTATGAGAGTCAAGAGTGGTTTTTTTTATTTTTCCAAAAAATATCTTTGGGAAATGGTAAGAAGGTATGATCAGTTATTTAAAGGATACAACCAGATGAGCCAACTATATGTGCTTTCTATTGGTGCTGTAAAAAATTACCACAAAAGAGGAAGTCCAAAAAATCAAGATGTGTGCAGGGAGGGCTGGCTTCTTCTGGGGACTCCAGGAGAGAATCTGTCCCTTGCCTCCTCCAGTTTCCAAACACCACTGGTACCCTCTGTTTATGGCCACATGACTCCAACCTCTGCTTACTTCTTCACATTGCTCTCCCCTCCCACTGAACCCTCCACCACCCCTCCTATAATGAGCCTGTGATTGCATGGAGCTCACCCAGATAATCCAGTCCTCAAGTCCTTCATTACTAAGGTCCTTTGCCATATAAGACTAGATTCACTGTTTCCAGAGACTAGGGGAATAGAGGGCTTTATTCAAAAAATGTAGGAAAAGCTGGGAGCCTGGGTGGCTCAGTGGGTTAAGCCGCTGCCTTCGGCTCAGGTCATGATCTCAGGGTCCTGGGATCGAGTCCCGCATAGGGCTCTCTGCTCAGCAGGGGCCTGCTTCTCTCTCTCTCTCTCTCTCTCTCTCTCTCTGCCTACTTGTGGTCTCTGTCAAATAAATAAATAAAATCTTTAAAAAAAAAATTTTAAAAAAATGTAGGAAAAGCAGAAGCTAGAAAAAAAAAAAAAACAGAGAAAATATAAAGGGCTAGAATCCTGCCAAGACTTTTCTTCAAAGACTTAAAAAATGTTGTAGATAAAAGAATTATCAAAGGCATTATAGCACATCCATATGTAATTGAAATACTATGCAGTTATGACAAATGAGTTAGGTCATCATGTGTTAACATCACATGTCATGACATGGCAAGATTTCAAGGTACAGGAACTGGGAAAAGCAATGCTAAATGTGTGAGGATATGAACTCTAGATATGCTATAAATGTCTTCGCATGGTTATCATCGGAGGGGAAAGTGGGATCAAATGGGGACATGAGGGGAATTCTCACCTGCTTTTTTTTTTCCAGTTTCAGAGGTAGAATTTGGTGATTCATCAGTTGCATATAACATCCAGTGCTCATTACATAAGGTGCCCTCCTTAATGCCCATCACCCAGCAACCCCTCCCCCACTCCTCTCCAGCAACCCTCAGTTTGTTTCCTAGAATTTAGCATCTCTTATGGTTTGCCTCCCTCTCTGTCTTTATCTTATTTTATTTTAATTTCCCTTCCCCTATGGTCATCTGTTTTATTTCTTACATTCCATTCACATATAAGTTAATTCAAATAGTAGTTATCTTTCTCCAACTTATTTTGCTTAGCATAATACCCTCTAGTTCTAAACACATCATCGCAAATAGCAAGATTTCATTCTTTTTCATGGCTGAGTAATATTCCATCATAGATATATACCATGTCTTCTTATCCACTCATCTGTCAATAGACATCTTGGCTCCTTCCATATTTTGGCTACTGTGGACATTGCTGCTATAAACATTGGGGTGAACATTCCCTTTCGAATCACTATGTTTGCATCCTTTGGATGTAAACCAATTAATAATAAAATTAAAGAAACACATTGATAATACCACAATAATATTTAGAGGACTTTAACACCCTGTTCACAGAAATGGATGGATCATCTAAGCAAAGATCAACAAGGAAACAAGGACCTTGAATGACACCTTGGACCAAGACTTAAGAGATGGACTTAAGAGAGATATTAAATGGACTTAAGAGATATATTAAAACATTTCATCCTAAAGCAACAGAATACACATTCTTCTTGAGTGCACATGGAATATTCTTCAGTATAAACCATATACTGGGCCACAAATCAAGTCTTGACTGATATAAAAATATTGTGATTTGACTGTGCATATTTTCAGAACACAATGCTTTAAAAACTTAAGCTCAATTACAAGTATCCTCACTTTCTGTTTATGCATTGGGGAATTACTTGAGAATTTATAATACTATATTGTCATTATGTATAATTTTTTAATTGTATAGTAATTGAAAGTGTGGAAGAGCAATCCAGAGGGGGCAAAATACCCTTCCCTTCCTTTTCTGACCCCTCGGAGAAGCTCAGTCAAGTGTATCTCAGGGCTACATCAGTGAGCAAAGGAATGGTCCCATCACGTGCTGAAGAGATGTCTGAGGAAGGACAGATAGACATAGGCACTTCTCGCCAGAGGTAAGCATGTACCTGCTCAGTTCTCAGGCTCCAAGATACCCCCTAGTAGGCGTCCCTTCATTATGTTCCATTTCCTGTAACTTTTTTCTTCTAAAGGCATACTCTGAACGGAACAGTCACCCTAGCCACTGTCCTAACATTCTGTGGTATTCGTGTGGATCACTTCCTCCTACGATATCCTGCTGCTGTTAGTTGGGTTCTAATTAGCAGCCAGTACATAACACAAAGCATGTTCTAGAAATATGCAGACAGTTTCCACAAGCAGCCTGCTTCCCTCTTATTATGTTAATAATGAAGATATTCCCCGTGGTACCATGGGATGGCATCGCTGATAAAAGTCAGCAGAACAAGGGCACATTCCAGACATTCGCACTGAATAAACAGAGCAAGCGGAGGTGGAAACATCTCCGACACAACCCTTCACACCAATACAAATTGGTAAAAACTGCCATTTAGAATCCCCTTGTGTTTGCTCTATGAACTGAGCACACTTCACTCCCTCAAATGTTTAAGATGAAAATGGTGCCTGAATGGGATCCAGATTAAATTATCCCCTCTGCACCTGAGGGTAACAACAACCAGAGAGCTTGCTTCTGCATTGCTTCTGCATCCCCTGACCTACTTTAGGGATCATAGTACTGTTTGGTGAGGTCCCTCTTCAAACCCACACACAAGACGCTGGTCCAAACTGACACTTAACATTTATTGAGCACCATGGACTGTGGTGGGTGCCAAAGCAGTCTTATACCTCACACCAGTGGTGATCAAGACTCTGTCTCAAGTCCAAAGACCCATTTATAGATGAAATTGCTGTCATGAAACCCTTAAGGTAGAAAAGATTCCTTTTTAGCATTTACTGATTTAAAAAATATATCATGAAAAAATCAATTCAAGAAGTCTATCAGTAATTTTGCATCATCAAAACAGTATTCACATATATTTGAAAATCTTTGACTATTTTTGAACTTACTTTTATGAAGTAAATATTTGTGTCCCCTCCCCCCAAATTCATATATTGAAACCCTATTCCCCAGCATAAAGGCATCAGGAAGTAGGGTCTTGGGGAGGTTATTATGTCATAAGGATGGAGCCCCCATAAAGGGGATTAGTAACTGAAAAAAGGGATCCCACAGAGATCCCTAGCCCCTGCCACCTTGTTAGGACACAAGAAGTGTGCAGTCTGCAACCGGAAGAGGACCCTCACCAGAACTCAGCCATGCTGGCACTCTGATCTTGGGTTTCCAACTTCCTAAATAATAAGAAATAAATTTCTGTTGTTATGAGCACCCAGTCTATGTGTTTCGTTATAACCGTCAAAACAGACATAAGCACTTACTGCTTATCCAATCCACAGATAATAGATCCAAGGGTCTCTTGCCATATTTCCTTAGCCCTTGCTCCAAGAAGTTCTCAGTCCATAACTTTGGAATCTCAGTCCATAACTTAGGAATCATAGAGTAGGCAAAAGAGAAAGTGGTCTGGTTTTTGCCCTAAAGATCTTAACATTTTGTAAACTACTAGAGTCAAGACCTTCCAGTGAAGCCAGTAGTGGATCATAGGGAAAGAGTGGATGGAAGTCTAGAAGAGGCAACTGCAGTGGGGATGGAGAGGAAGTGAACAGAATGGGTGAGACAATGAAGGGGTAAACCCTGCAGAAGTGGCCACCTGAACGCAAGGTGGAGGAAGGGTCTCAAGCAGATGCCATGGTTCCTAGTTCCACTATGGGCCAAATAATGGAGCCCTTCACCAAAATAGGACTGGAAGAAAAGTGTTTTTCAGTGTCTCCCTGTGCATTTATGTCTCTCTCTGGGCTTTCCAGAATAATCCCTTCTTACAAGTGAGACAATATTCTGGGTGCCTTGCAGACACAGTGGAAGACCCACTTCACAATCACCCAAGAAAAAGTCAATTTCAACTCCCCACTATTTATACCTAGGGAATCACAGCATATCACAGAATCTGGGAAGGAAACATCTTTATGGGAAGCCTCCTGTCAAAGATAATTTGGATATTCATATTCAATCCAAGGACTGTCCTGTTCACTGGTTTCAAACAAGGCCAATGTCTTATTTGTACATGAAGAAAGAAAAAAACCTTCTCTCCAAGTACTTTGCTTTACTGTTTGCTCCATGGCTGGGAGCCTGCAGAAAGGAGGGCAAGGGAGTTGATCATAACACCGTAACATCAGGTTGCAAACTCCACTAGCTATAGCAGAAATAGAGAGTTTTAAATATTTTAATGTAACAACATTTGTGGTGTCCTTAGCTACTGCCAGGTACAGAGCTACATAATTCACATTCATTCACCTCCTCCTTGGAGAGTAACCTCCAGTATAGAATAACCCCACCTCCCCAACTTACTCTTCACACATCCATGAGTTAGTTATTTTCTTCACAGTACTCTCACACTCTGTAATGATCTTCTTTCCTGATTCCTTTATGTATCATACGCATTTGCATGCCAGCCTGTAACCACTGTGACCACAGGCAGAGTTTGTTTGCTTATTAACCCCTCCATTCCCAATGCCTAGAAAAGCACCTGGCACCCAGGTGCTTTTTTCATTTAACTAATTTTTCATTTAACTAATAAATGATTCCATTTAAACTTTGTCACAAATATAGGCTAGGTACTAGTACTAACTTGACTTTTCTGAACATGGACACTAAAGCTAAGAAAGATTAAAAAAAACTTAACCAAATTGACACAGCTACAAAGGGTGGTTAGGATTTGGACCCAACTCAGATTGGTGTTCTAGCTGGAGCTCTTAAAATGGTATTGCCTATATGCATAACCTTGACCAGGGACACAGTGCAATGGCAGAGATCAATGTGGACAGCTCAGCATACCCCATCATGGTTCCTGAAAGAAAAAAGGCTCTGAGGGTATCAGGAGCATTATCTTATTCTATAAAGGGCAGGGCCCATAGAGCTGTCTCTAAGCATTACACAGAAGGGGCTTTGGAAGCAGGACGAATGCTCACATTCATAACACATTTCTTTCTCCAAGTCAAACAATACCCAGTGGTTTGGGAGAAAGACTAACAAACTCACATGTCCTGAATGGCAACTGGAAGGATGTATGGGAAGAAAATCTGAGTTAGTGTGGAGAAGGGGAAAGAAATAAGAGAGTTATCGATCACGCTTAATCCTTAGGTCTTCTTAGCTACAGCGGGTAGGACTATCTCATTCTCCCCCACAGACTGACTAGGGGATTTTGCACCCACCCACTTGATGAGGTTGATAAGAAGAGGAAGTTGGAGTGGCTGAGTGGCTCCGTCAGTAAGCATCCGACTCTTGGTTCCAGCTCAGGGCATGATCTCTGAGTCATGAGATCAAGTGCTGAATAAGGCTCCGTGCTCAAAAGACTCTGCTTCTCTCTCTTTCTTTCCTTCTCTCTCTGCCCCTCCCCCTACTCTCTCTTCCTCTCAAATAAGTAAAGCTTAAAAAGAAGAAGAAGAAGAAGAGGAATTCAACCAACAAATAAAAGCTACTGTGAGCCTGGCACATGGCCAAGGCTCCCTAAATGGCAGCTTTTTTTTTTTTATTACTATTATTATAGCTCTCCTGGAGGCCAGAGAAGGATGCCAGAGTAAGCTTGCTAACTCAAGGTTCCTATCTCTTTGGGTTTTCACACTGCAAGGGCAAATACCTTCATTTCAGTCAAAAACCATTAGTGTGTTTAGGCTTGTTACCTCTGACAATGAATACAAGGTTCAGGTGAAATAGTGGGAGAGAAAGAGATATACATTTACGTGTATGTGTAAGCACATATGTGTGTGCCTACAGTCACTGGAGAGTGGCTGGAATAAAGTCACCACAATACACAAGCTGAGCATCTGATTGTTCACTGCCACTTACCTAAAGCCCCTTTGAGATTGCTACCTTGGGCCTAGGATCAGAGCAGGAAATAAGCTACCTGTTCAGAAAAGGAGAAAAATCAGCATTTACCCTTCAATGGCCATGAACAGAATATCTAGCAATGGATTCCCTTTATGTAACTGTTTGGCAAGAACAGAACAGTATCTTAATGAGACCTTCCTTTTCATCCTCCACCCACCCCACCCCCAACCAAAGAAAAGACCTCTGTAATCAGACCTGCCACAAATTGCTTAATTTTGAGGTTGACAGTGAACGCCGACCAGGACACAGGTGCACTTAGTCCCTCCTTCCAGCAGGAGCAGCTCTGATTGACCAGTCAATCCCAAATTCTATAGAGACCACCCATCTGTGGCTGGCTGGCTGAAGGTGTTATTATGAAGGTTTACCCAACATAGTGTTGAAAGGGGGGGAAATGGAGACACCCACACATTTCTAAATGTTTCTGGCACAGAGCTAAGCCAATGAGGATTCCTCCTCTGTGTTCTGAAGTTTGCACACCACATAATCGAATACCCCTTAAGAAAATAAAAAAGAAAGGAGGGAAGGAAGGAAGGGAAGAAATGAGGGAGGGAAGATCCAACCAACAAGCATTAAGTCAGGAGACCCAACTTCTCACCTGAAAGGATGTGGACAGAAAAAGGAAGAGAAGGAGAGGGCAGAAGAGAAGGAGGAAGACAACAAAATCCAAATTAAAAGGTGGCATGTAAGTGATAATGATAGCTTTGGGCAGTGAGGATTAATCAGGGGGGATGCAAGCAAACTCAGCTGGACACTTTGCCATTACCTTGCTGAAGTCCTTGATGTTTATCAACCAGATAGAGTCACAAATGGAATAGGTTTGAAATACGGGATAATGAATCATCCTGCAGGTAGGATAGCCTTCATCCCTGATGTTATGGCAAGTGGGGGTTTCCCCAGAAATGCTCTGCAGCCCCCTTCACCCTTCAATTGTCATGACTTCCCTCCTTTGATCAAGATTGTGCCACTGTTCAGCTACTTGACTTTATACACCAGGAAGGCAGGATCTGGTGCACAGGAGAGGCAAGTAGTGGTAGTTAATCATAACTAAGTGACCAGTAAACATCAGGTCTTGAAAGTCAGCACCTAACCTAAAAGATGCTCCAACTCCAGCTCAAAAGATGCTCTAAAGGACATTAGAGCTGTAGGTGTCATGTTACGCAGCTTGGCTAACAACCTCATCTAATGCCCAGGGGTCAATACAGCAAGTTAAGAGATGGAAAGCTACAGAAGTCTAAGAATGGGCAGAGGGTTCACGCACTATGAAGAACCTGCTGGCTGTTGTAAATGAAACCAAGTATCTGGAAACTTAGTAGGTGTTTTTGAAAATCAAAAAAGGATCTAGGGGTCCATTGTCAGAGAACTCAGGCAGCTAACCACACAGATCTCCCTTTAAATTGAGAAGGCAAGTTCATTTGCATCAAGTTAAATTGAACTTGAAATTGGGAAGTCATGGTCCTTTCCAAAGGCTAGTTTTCCCCGTGAAACACTGTGTATCATGAAGGGGGGGAAGCATCTGGGAATCTTTAATTCTCTAAGATCTGGGGTCTAAGGAGTCACTCTAGTCTTCCAGAACTGAGGGGAGAGGGAGACCACAATAATGAGGAAGCAGGGGAGGCAAATATGGGCTTTTCAGTCTAATTCTGACTTGTCATGCAGTCAGTTAAGAAAATGGCCTGTTTAGTGGAATGTGAAATTCATGAGGATAGTTATCTACCGTACTCATAAGAGCAGCTAAAAGGTGATTAAGTCTGCAACCATATTTAACTATGATGCCTTAAAAAGAGGAAGCACTTAAATACCTTTATGAGTATTTTCATTTGTAGAGTTTCAGAACATTAAGGGTTTGCATTACTCACATGATCACATCAGTTTTAAAATATATACATAAGACTATACAGCTAATATTAAAAATATATATTATTTCTATATTGCTGTAGCAGCTTCAAATAACTATAAACATTTATCTGGAGTCTCTTATGAGGTCGGAGGCAAGCTGTGAGCCAGGATCTCCCAGTTGTCTGAAAGCTTGACTGGGCTAAGAGGATCCACTTCCAAGATGACGCACATCTGATTATTGGCAGAAGGCCTAAGTTCCTTACCACGTAGACCTCCTCATAGGACCACTTTGGTGCCCTCACACCATGGTGACTGGCTCCCCCAGATGCTCATAATAGACATGACTATATTTGCTTAAAGAAAGTAGATATGGGGGGCCTGGGTGGCTCAGTGGGTTAAGCCGCTGCCTTCAGCTCAGGTCATGATCTCAGGGTCCTGGGATCGAGTCCCACATCGGGCTCTCTGCTCAGCAGGGAGCCTGCTTCCCTATCTGTCTCTCTCTGGCTGCCTCTCCATCTACTTGTGATTCCTCTCTGTCAAATAAATAAATAAAATCTTTAAAAAAAGAAAAAAGAAAGAAAGAAAGTAGATATGTGTTCCGTCATTCATCAAAGTCCTAAGGCAGGTGGAATGTGATCGGCATTGTGGTACCATGTCATTGGTGCCTTGTATACTTGTATCACTCTGTCCTCCCTCCCTTATTATAAGAACTTAAGATCACCTCCTCTGTCAGTATGGCTCCTAAAGATCCAACCATCTGTCTGCAATCCAACAGGAAGTAGAAGTTAGAAGGGAAAGGCAAAAATGGGCCCATGCAAATCATCTGCCTCACAGTTCTGGTTTCCAGAGTGTCTGCCCAGTAACTTCTATTTCCACCTCATTAGCCAGAATGGCCACATGAAGTTGTAATGGGAGCAGAGAAATTTGTATCTCAGGTGAGCATATACCACTCCAAAGAAAAGCAGGCTTTATAACTGAAGAAGAAAAGGGAAATGGACATTAGATCAGTACCAAATAGTTCCTGTCATATCTGTTTTGTAGAGATCCCCAGAAGTTGTGCTATGTCACAATTCTCATATAGTATTTTCACAGATTGGCATATATTTTTAAAAACTGGTGGTAAAAAGGTCAGAGTTGAATGGAGAAAATGGGTGGGTGAGAAAATGGAGAAAATGAAGTAGTCACAGCAGAAGAGATGGCTCATCTTTGGTAAAAGCATAAATTATCCAGGGAATTGTCTTACTGGAAGGATCAGAAGGTTGCCAAGTTCCCTAAAGAGTTTTATTGGTTCCAAGAAATGAACTAGAAAGGATAGGTGCTTTGTAGCACTAGCCCACCATGACTGGATTATCTCTTTCCAGTGTGACTAGGGACTCATCTAAACATTAGGCTGAAATCCAAAGCTGTTTTTCCATTCTCTCTCCCTGATGTTTACAGTAAAAGGCTGAATTCTCTGCCTAGTAAACTGTGAGGCACTATCAATAGTGGGTGTTGGAAAATGATGCAGAAACAAACAGCACATTATTTATGCCAATGGAAACAGTCAATCACCCTTCCTTTGCACTTTAATGCCATAGCAAGTGCAAATCAAAAGTCCTCACACCTCAGAAGGAGAATAACCCACGAGTTTCTCAGAGGAAGGAATTACGTACCTGCCCATACAGAGCAATAAATGTCCCTTTTAAAATGAAATAATTTCTGAGCTCCTCAGCACAAGACTTCTGGTGGAAAAGACAGCACCAATATTAAAATTTAATATACCCAATATTGTCGTGTAACAATAAATCAACTAGTAAAAAGCAGCAAGTATTTTTTTTCCTAGTCCTAAAAAGAGTTACAGTGCTTTAATTTGAATGGATGTTGGGTTACAATTATGGGTTATGATGGTGAAAAGGATGAATTTGTGTCTCTGTAGCAATCAGATGGGGTTGCACAGAGCAGTTTATGTAATACATAGCGTCCTGCTCTGTCAATGTCAACGAGTATTTGCTTCTTTTATTAATTCAATAGACTATAAAGATGACAAGTTTAAAAGCTGGAATAGTGATAAAGTGAAAGCTTTGAATAGTTCAGTCTCTTCGGCTTCATGATGCTTTGCAAAGGTTGTCTAGTTCCGCCCCCTAGACTTGGGTATGTGGAGAGTGGTTTGCCTATGCATTAGGAATACGAGAAAACTCTGAGGCTTGGAGGCAAAGCTCTTCTAATACAGGGACTTCTCATCTGACTACCTACATACAAGACAGACCCTGTTCAGACCATTTCTTTCTATAACCAGAGTTTGGGGGCAGACAGACCTGATTTAAATCCTGGCTCTGCCTCTTAGCAACTGTGTGTGATCTTGGACAGGCTACTATGACTTCTAGCGTCTCAGTTTTCACCTGTAAAAATGGAGGCAAGAGGTTGAGGCACACCTTACATGGAAAGGCTGAATGTAATATAGGTACCAGATGAATACCAGCCCCTTCTTGCCCAGTCCTTTCTGAATTGTAAAATCAAGATTCCAACTCTGCATGCTTTCCCACCAAATGGGTCTCTAATCTGCTTCCTTAGTCCATTATTCCTGGAAGATTAAATACATCTGTATATAAAGTGATTAATGGTACAGGATACTTGGTAGGGTCTCATAAAGGTTAATACCCATCACTATCATAATCATCACCATCGTCATCAACGTCATCATGAGGGGAAGCTGGGTTTCATCTGTCACACTGCCTGAGATCCTACCCCACAGGTTCCTCATCATGGTGTGAATGGGGGAAGGAGGAGGAATTTCCCAATGAAGCATGACTATTTTATCTGCTAAAAAATGTTCAAAGACCCTTGTGCAATCGTTTTATTATTGTAATTAGTCATGAAGAGGCCCAACCAAGACCCCAGGAAGCCCTGGCTTCCTGACCTCTATGCTGTGCCCAGTTCTGATTTAAGAGTTCACAGAAGGAAGCAAAGGAACTGTCTGCAAAAGCACAAATCCATGCCCTGATCCGAGGGCCGAGGAAAACACCGCCACCTCACCTGGAGGAGAGTATACACTGAAGCCTCTTCAACAGAGCACAGCTCCATGGAGAGAGAACCCTCAGGAAGCTGTGCCCCAGCAGCAATAGGCCAGCATCTCCCGGAATGATTTACAGAGCAGCCGCACCTTCCATCAGAGGCGGAAGGGGACAGCGGCCACGCTACCATCCAAGCTGATTTGTTAGGTAAAGATCAATCATCATGGCAGACAGAAACACAGTGAAGATTAGAGCACACATGGTAAATGTGAGCGCCTTCCCAGGGAGGGAGAGGCCAGGAGGGGTAGGGAAAGAGAAATGATGGATAGGGCTAAACAGATAAAGTTCCTTTTGTGGCAATGTTACATCACCCTTCAATAGAAAATGTGATTTATTTTCCCCAAGGCTGAGGACAGGCAAGGCAATGCTTTGGGGACTGCTTTGCTGCCAAGATTGCATTCAATGAAACATTTTTCCAAGCCCTTGGGTCATGAAAAGAAAAGCAGACAATGATCACCAGAGCAGCTACTATTTACAGAGCCCCGAGCACTCAGCTAGTGTATCTATCCTTCAATTTCTAACAATAATGCTGAAAGTTACCAATATCCTCCCAATATTATACCCAAAAATAAATCGAGGGTCAGAGAGTCTGGAAGTTCATGGATGTTTTTTTGGGCATCCATGAAGGACCCGGCACCAAGAGTTCTCTATGTTAAGGAATCGGTGAATATGAAAGACACAGGGCCCTACAAGGAACAGACATTCTGTAGAGAAAAATTAAAACAAACACTGAAACCGACAAACAGCGTCATTTCAAGCACAAATCAGTGTCATGAAGGGAAGTAGTAGTTGGTTTGTTACAGGGTGATTTGGTGGAGGGGATCTAGGGCAGAGGCAAGGACGTTTGGGTAGAGCATTCAGTAATGATGGACCAGCCATGAAAATGTGCTGGTGAGGCCTTTATAAGCAGAATGAAGAGAGAGGACAAAGTACCCCGGAGGGAGGCAGAAAGAAGATGCAGAAAGAAAGCTAGTGTGGCCAAAGGGGCAGTAGGCACTGGGAAGGGGATGGTTGAGGTCACACAATGCATCCATGCAGTTTTGAAGTGACAAAGCCAGCATGTCACCCAAAACTACCTGAGAAGCTCACAGGCAATCCACTTCCAAGCACTGAGATTAACACACAGCAATATCTAGAGGATGGGTTTGGAGTCAGCCTGGTCAAGTGTAAATACTGACCTTATCAGCATCAACCTGTTGGAATGGTTTGGGCAAGTTCCCTGACTTCTCTGTGACCTTAGTGTCTCTATCTGAAAGAGGAAATGATCACACTATCAACCCTTCCCCGGAAGTTATTGCAAGAATGAAAGACAAACCGTGTGGACAGCAGTATAAGCACTGAGCAAGTAGTGTTATTTTTCTTGCTCGTATGGATTATTCTAAAAGGACTGAAAGAGGGCACCTGGGTGGCTCAGTCAGTTTAGCATCTGCCTTTAGCTCAGGTCTTGATCCCAGGATCCTGGGATGGAGCTCTACATCTGGCTTCCTGCTCAGCAGAGAGTCTGCTTCTCCCTCTCCCTCTCCCTCTGCCTGCTGCTCCTCCTGCTTGTGCTCGCTCCCGCTCTCTCTCTCTGCCAAATAAATAAATAAAATATTTTAAAAAATAAAAAGATAAAAGAACTAAAACAACCATTTCCTGTTCTTGCCTCAAGAGTTAGACAGGTTTTGGTTCTTGAAGACTAGACTCTCTCTAGAAAAAGGCAATAACTCTTTTAAGAGCTAAAAAGAGCTAATTTCCCATTTCCCTGGAAACATAGATAATTGCATAATTTCCCATTTCCCTGGAAACAATAGTCCAAATAAGACTATTATTCCAGATCTGGTCTCACTAAGGGGAGTGTATTAGTCAGGGTTCTTCAGTGACATAGGATATATATAAACCTATACAGTACGCAGATCTAGATCTAGATCCTATCAATGGAGCCATCCATATTTGAGGCCCTCCAAGTGACCAAGCAGTGACTTTGGCAAGGACCCCCCCACAACACAACCATTTCATGCACAGAGAACTCATGCCCCTTTTTCCTACAGTACTTTAGTCCTAGGGCCTGGTAAGTCTCAAGAGAAAGAGACTAACAAGTTACTTTTCCACAACATTGTGAAATGCAGTATCAGGACTAGAGTTGACTTAATTTAGAAAAAATATGTGGCAAGTCTTTTACCATATGGGTTTTGGAGGAATCCATCAAACACATAAAGTGCCTTAGAATAGCACCTGACCTCTGGGGAGAGCTTCAATAAATATTAGCTATGATGATGACTATAAATAACACAGGTGATGCAGAGCTCTCCACAAGGTAGCTGTTAGTATTATATAAAAGTACAACGAATTTCCCAGGTGATGCCTGGAACAGTCTGGGCCAGAATCACCTCTTACTTGGGTTTCAGTCTGTCCTAAACAGTTCATTTGAAGGAGGAGAATTTAACCAGAGGGTATCACAGGTCTCCCTGTGTTCTCTGTATTTGCATTGTGACCAGTGACAAGAGAGACCCTCAGTGAATTAAGTGTCCAGGACAAATAACTGCTTGCATTATTGTTTTGCAAGTATAATATTTTATCTTATCTTTATCCTTCTTAAATGAAATATATCTTCTTGGTGCAGTCTAGCTTTTTCTCTGTTACAAATACAGCACCAAGAAGAGCCCTGAAGGGAGCCAGGGGCCCCCCACAAGGAACTGGGGTCTCTGGGTAGCAGGCAGAGTCTAGGCAGGGGTGAGAGAAGGCTGAGAACACTACTGTTGGGCTGCTGATACCATCTTATATTTCTTCTGGTTCTTTTTCAATGTCTTCACTCTCCCCAGGTAACCAGATCTTATTGTTATTAATTATAGAAGGAACACTTTGGAATGGATACATCACATTCATTAAAAGAAGAAAGAGCCCTTGATCAACAATTTGACAAATGTACAGTCAGATGTGTAGTTAGAAGGAGAAAACTTTTCCCCAAGAAGGACTGATCAGAAGCAGGCAGAATTAGGTAAAAGATGAAGATTTCACAGTGGCAGCGTCAAACCCAGGACAGCACAATTGCATTCCTGCT
Source organism: Neogale vison (assembly GCF_020171115.1). Classification (NCBI taxonomy): domain Eukaryota; kingdom Metazoa; phylum Chordata; class Mammalia; order Carnivora; family Mustelidae; genus Neogale; species Neogale vison. The sequence continues at coordinate 26,834,193 of NC_058103.1, forward strand.
GACTTCCAAGGGGACCGATTCCTCCATATAATCACCATCTAGTGACACACACACACAAAAAAAATTGTTTAAAAGTTCACTCAGATGGACAACTACTTTCTAAGGCTCCCCTTTGCCTAGATTTTTCCAATTCTACTAAGTCGCCTTTACTTAACGACTCTATGCCAAAGTAATCTTCTGAAAGAAATCGGACTTTGGGCAATAAATAAAGGTTTATTGAGCAAACATGTTGTAAATCTTTGAAGAAAGCATTTCCCTGGGTTTTCTTTTCCTCCATTTATTTCTAATCAAAACCTATCCCTCATTCTCCTTCTATCCCCACCAGCACCATCTCCTTTTCAGATATAGCCTGTGGGTCCAGTCCTGAGGTGAATCAGAAGCTGGGAAAATCATCCTCCCCACTCACCCTTGAGTCCCCCAGTCAAGAGACAGAAATGAAGCCCTTGAGAAACTTCAAGACTGGAGATATGACAGTAAAACACAGCATCTCCTCCATGTGAACCACCCTGCAGGCAGCCGAGACATCCCTGTGGGATTGAGGGAGACAGGGAAGAGGCTGTTCACCTGAAAGTTTTTTACTTAGATTCAAGGAAGAGCAAGAGGATAGCTTTGAGGATGTTATTGTCACTATGACCCATCACACCTCCAGCCCATAAACCACGGTCCACTCTGTGCCAGGCACACATGGTGACAAGGTGTCAGAGACAAGTCCTCCCAAGGGAGTTCTCTGTCTCATGTCAGAAGCAGCTGAGAAACACACACTGCCCCGTCATGTGCCCAAAACAATTACGGGGTTTGGACAAGATCCTGGGGAGCACAGGGGTCATTTCTGTGGACACTGCTAGGCTCTGAGAACCCGAAGAGGTACAGAGCAGGGTCCCTAGTCACAAAGAATAGCAGCAGCTTGTTTAAAAAAAAAAAAAAAATGAACATAGGGCAGATTGCTAAGATTTGCAAAGGGAAGAGGATAAAAGAGGAGAGATGAGGCAGCAACAAGGCAGTGCAAAATGAAACCTATACATGAAAAGCAGAGCCACATCAGAATGGCCCCTGATGGAATAACCATCTGGGAGAGGCGACATCAGGAGAATAAAGAACCCTCCTGTTATCAAAGGAAATGTCTTTTTGTGACTCAGGGTATAAAGTTGGGAGACCTGGGATTTTTGATCCCATGGTTTGGTTGGGTTTTTTTTGTTTTTTTTTTTTTTTGATCCCACATATTTTTTTGATCCCACAGTTTTGAAGACAAGCTAAGCCCTCCATTCAAGAGAAGAGGTGGGGGTTCCTGACTGTCTGGACCCCAAGGACACCCCACAGGCCCTGCGGAACCCATGGAGGCCCACTGCTCTCCTTGAAGAGGTCTCAGCACTAATAAAGACACAAAGCAGACAGGCACTGGGTCATGAGAAACAACTGGAGATCAGGTACTCCAGCTGGGAGGCCTCGAGGCAATAATCATGTAAGACACCCCTTTATAACTTCTTGTGGGTCTGTCTTCCTTGGCAGACATGGGTTCCTCAAGGACAGAGAACATATCTTTTTTAATCTCTGAATTTTCAGAGCCCCTGTGGGTACATGATAATAGTCAATGTTAAATGTATGAATAGGTCACTTTGTAATTTCCACAGGGTTTTCATGGAATGTGTACCCATTTAACCCTCACAATTTGGGTTTTAGAAATAGAGAAATGGAGGCTTGGAGAGATGAAATGCCCTTTCTAAGATGGCACAGCGAGGAATAAAAAAGCTCTGTGTGACCCGGCTTCCCCAGCAACACTCCCTTCCCTCCACCAGCCACATCCACCCTATGAATCGCCAGCTGTGGATGGTGTGAAATGGGTGCTCAAGGCCCTTCCCTCCTTTGTCCCTCCTCACTGGCACAATCACCAAGCAAGAGTCTGAGTAGCTTATGTGTACGAGAGACTGAACTAGACACTGCATGTACCACTGCGAATCAAGTCCCTCTTGCATGCATCTTGCATTCCAGGAAGGAGACAGAGAGTAAACAAAAAAGGACACACATGAACAAGTGACCTCAGCAGGTGTCAGGAGCTACAAAGAAAACCACTGTCAGTTATGATCGAGTGTCACCGAGGAGGACAATGCATTTGGGGTTGAGCTGGACAATCAAAACAGGGAAGGAGCAGTGGGGGAGGGGCATGAGCAGCCTGGAACCTGGCAGCAGGGCCTCTAAAAAACAATCTCCCCATATTCTCAGCCCCTACAGAGAGGGAACACAGTCGTTGCCATTCAACTCCCCGGCAGAGGGACAGGAGTTAGGACGCTACTTCAGTGGTCCAGATAGCAGATGCCAGTGGCCCAGATGAGGAGGGTAGTGGTGGCAATAGAGAGGATTAGAAGGATCTGGAGCACATTCTGGAAGTAGAGTCAAGAGGGGTTGCTAATGGGGTAGCTTTGCTCATTATTGTCACTTCCTAGAATGTTCTCTTCCTAGTAACCTTCTCCCCCACTGGTCCTCAGGTGTCACTGTGTTTTTTAACAACTTTATTTGTATTTAATTCATATACCATACAATTCACCCATTTGAGTATGGGGTTCAAGGGCTTTTAGTATACTCACAATGTTGTGAGTATGTGAGTTGTTTAGTATACTCACAAAGCTGTGTGTCCATCACAGCAATCAATTTCAAAGCGCTATCCAAAAAAGAAATCCTGCAGCCCTTAGTCATGACCCCTCAATCTTCCCATTTTCCCCAGACCCTGCTAAATGGTAATCCAATCCCCTTCTCTATAGATCTCTATAAAAGATTCCCCTATTCTAGATATTTCATAAAAGGAAATCATACAGTATTTGAACCTTTGTGACTGACTTAATTCACTCAGTATCATGGGTTCAAGGTTCAACCACATTGTAGTATGCACTGGAGCTTCTTTTTTCTTTAATGTCAAATACTATATGGATGTATGGATGCCATGTTTTAATTATCCATTCATCATTGAGGGACACTTGGGTTGTTTTCACGCTACCACTATTGTGAGTTATACTGTTCTGAACATTCACGGGCAAGTTTTTTTTTGTTAACCTGTATTTTCATATTTCTCTGGTGGAGACCTAGGAGTGCAATTGCTGGATAGTATGGTAACTCAATGTTTCACCTTTGGAGGAATAGTCAGGCTGTTTTCCAGAGCGGTTGCATCATTTTGCATTCCCACCAGCAGTGTGTGAGCTTCTCGGGTGTCGCTTTGAAGCATTCCCCCACCTCTTTTCTCCTGGTGTGTTACCCAAGCGGCGTGAGACGCTTCTTCCATTCTCACCAATACCCTGTGCAAATCCCTATAGCAGTCCTCTTGGTGCAGTGCTGTCTTCACTAATTTTCTGAGCCCTCTGTGGCTGTCTTTAACAGGGACTGTCTCTTCCAACTCTTCATTCCCAAGATCTAATTCCTGGTGCATGGCTGATTTCCAGCCTCCTCTATGACTGGGTCAAAGATGCGGTCCAGATTAACTGGAACCCTCCCAGTTACTTTGAAGCCAGTCAACAACAGGTCTGAGGTCTTCAGGGATGCTGGAAAAAGCCAAAATTCAATCTGAAAGCAATCTGCTCCAGAACTGAGGCTAGAAGGGAAAAAATTATCTGCCTCTGTAGCTGCTTTCCGACAGATGTTATAAATGAGTAATTTATAAGTATGCAGTTTACAGGATATCTCTGACAATGCCCAGAATGCTGATTCAGAGAGAACAGGGTGAGTAATGAGATTTTTATGGGAGACCGTGTGCAGGTTTATTTGGAATATGTAGTATTGGTTTCTCAGCAATCACTAATGGCTTCCCTGACCACCCCCAGTCCCTGGGGCAGAAAAGTATGAATTCAGACAAGATCCCAATAATACAATTTAAATAATTATTTTGTGTCTGACAGGGCCTACTCTTTGGACATGATCACATGACCTGGTTTTTCTCAGAAGTTCCAATAAACCCAGCTGGGCAAACAATCCCTTAAGAAGTTGTTGGTGTTTTTTTAAAAATTTATTTAGTTTCCACAACTTGACTTTCTTTCCATTTCCACCTGTCTCCATGTATGAGGCCACATTTGCATGAAAACAAGATCCTCGCTTCACCCAAAAGGCATTCTTGTGCTCGGGGCGTGCTAGGACTCTTCTTATTATAGAGATAATCTTGGGGCTAATGTGAAGCTCAGAATAGGATAACTCATCAGAAATAAATAGATCAGTGAATAAGCTCAGGTGCCAGGGCCAGCTCCACCACTGAGTCACAGTGGAAATCTCGTCGCAAAATAATGTGTTTTTTTTTCATGTATAACAAAAGGATTGAACAAGAAGAGCAGTTCCCAGAACAGGGCTCTAGGGTGGTGCAGCTCCTCGAAATAGGCTTTTTGATTTTTAAAACTTTATAGAAAACACAAACGTTCCCTGCAAAGGCCACCGAAATATCTAAAACAATATTTCCAATTGACATCTAGTCATCTAAACTTATTTCAAATAATCTAGCTTTTTCCCCTACCCAATCGACTTTGTTCTAGTCCATCCACCCTCCCTCGCTGAAACAATCATTCACATCACTATTCCAGCCAAAAATCCAACAATCTTCTCTGACTTCTCTCTGGTCCTTACTCCCCACATTTAATTTGTCAGAAAGTCCCATCAGCTTTACTTCCAAAATACATCCAAGCATTTCTCTCCATTTCCACTCTCTCTGCTCCAGCCTAAGCCTGTTCACCTCCAGACCTTCTCCCTGCTCCTCGGGGATGCATTACCCCGTGACAACCCGTTCTCCACACTCCAGTCTGGGGCTGCCCTGCCTCAAACCCCACAGTCATTCCTTCTCCCTTGGGTGTGAAACCACAAGTCCTCCCTCTGGACCCACCCGCTTCCTATCCCCCATCACTGCTTTCCATCCTCACTGGCCTTCCTTTTATTTCAAGAAAATGCCAAGATTCCCCCCACCCCAGGCTGCATTAGCTGCACCTCCTTCCCGAATCTTTCCTGCAGATCCTAAAGGGCTGACCGTATCCTTAGGCTCTGGGCTCTGATGCCACTCCCTCATTGGGTTTTTCAGCCCATCCAGCTCATATCGATCGTTCTTTGGATCTAAAACTGGTCAAGCTCCTTTCACATCAACACCATCACCCTCTTCCAGCCTTCATCTTCCTTTCCTTTCATTTATTCTTATCTGAAATTAAATTCAATATCAGCGTGTAATTTTTATTTTACACTACCACTGTTGCTGGTCAAAAGTTCTTTCAACTTGGGTTTTAAGCACTGATTCTCTTGGGCTGATCTAAATTCTGATTGGCAGTAGCATATGACTTTGATCCTTAAAAAGGAGAAAAAATACTTGATCAAATAATTATGATGATGACAGCTATAGCATATGAATCCCTCACCATGCCCCAGGCATTGTGATTAAGTATTTTATGGGCAAATTTCATTTAAGGCTCACAACAAGCCTGGTACATAAACACTTTCTCATGTATTACTGTTCTCCCTTTATAGATGAAACAACCGGAACACACAGAGACCAACCAAATGCCTGTGGACTTCATGAAGAGAGGCAAGAGGACCAGGGATGGAGCCCAAAGTTCCTGCTCTTAATCATTACAGTATTCTGAGTTTCTTTGTAGTGACAATTTAATCAACTTCTTCTCCTTTAAATTAAGTTTCTAGGTAATAAAAATGTCATTATCTGAAAAAAAAAGTTCAGAGATGTTTTAGGATTATTTACAAATACCATAGATGTCTGGCTGGTCCCATACAGGGGCTCCTTATCCAACATGGCAGATAACTGATCTGTGAGTACCCCAAGTTTTAGATCGCACTCAACCAGCTTCGCAGCTGTCATGTTGCTAATTTGTTCATATCCCATGAGACAACAGCTGTCAAGTGGATATGATAGGGGTGTTTGGAGACCAAGCCATTCTTTCTTTGTAGACAAATCTACCCAGGGAACAAGACCATGAGCAGCAGTTGGCCAGGCAGAGATCAAATAAAGCAGGTGATGAGAGTAAATATGGTAATAGCTGACGTTCCTGATAGCACAGGGATGGAGGCTGGATGTTGAGTGCTTCTCCTATGTAACAGACCTGGACATGAGCTGCCTCTCTTCAACTTCTTTCTGAAAAGCATCTTCTTCCTTTGCCTGTGTCAGTGCCTACAGTCCATTTCTCATGATGTCTTAGCCTAGAAAACATTTTCTTTCTAAGATGACTTTGCACTTTCTCACACGGATCTAAGTCAGTTTTATAGCTTAACACAGGGAACAATCAAATTCTTTTCTGTTGTGAATTCTCTGTTTTGAATTCTTGTGAATGTATGGCCACTTTGTGGACCCTGTATTCTATCTACAAAGAATATTGGTTGGTCTCGTGGGAAGGAGGGGCAGTGGAAAGCTCTCAGCTGGTGATCGAGGTGTCTTCTCATAGTCAATTCCAAGCCTTAAATGAGCAAGGGGAAAAAATATTTCTTTCCCTATTCCCCTTTTTCCCTTCAGAGGTTTAAATCTGACACCAGCAATAGGCATCTGCTGCTTGTAATTCTGGCTAAATTCATGATTTACAACAGCTGATCTTACAACCTTCCCTGCTTGTACCATAACAAAGAGAAAAATTGATAGGCAGTTAGGGCAAAGGTTTTGCCAACTACTATTGCTTTTGCACCAGAATTGCCCATGAGCATGCTTTTTCCTTTCACTTCTCTCCATAAGCCATCACATGAATTAAAAGCCATAGGGAACCTGGCGGAAACATCTCAGGCAAGGTTCTACGTTCAAGAAGTCTCAGAGCCATGTCTTTGCGATAGCCTCTGGGTAAGTGTTTTCTGCCCCTGTGTGATCAGGGAACATTTCCTTGGTAGTGGCAATACATGGAAAAAACAAAATTTTGGAAAAGAGGTTGCCCCCTGAGAATTAAACTAGTAAAATTCACGGCATGATTGCAATTAGCCATCTGTGAGCATAAAACAAAAGACAGCCTGTAAATGTGTCACTGAAGAATTTGCAGACACCCAAACCTCCAATAAAGATGATGGGAATAATCTCAGGGAGATGAGTCTGGAACTTGACAGCAATTTAGAAAGAAGAAAACTAATCATTTGCAATGTACTTTGCTTAAGAAAAGCTTTCAGAGGGCATGAAATAGCCACTCCAAAGAGCACTGAACACACAATCCCCAGGAGCACTGCCATCTTGAGCCAAGGGGAGAGTGAGCCCCAGAAAAACACCCTACATCTTCCTAGAGCATCACTTTCACCTGAAGTTCCTGAGGGAAATTACATCTAACATGAACGTTTTATAGAGTAGATCACGGGAGGGAACATTTTGTGAACCCGAAGTTTACAACTGACGAGGAGAGAAGATTTTTCTGCTGCTTTCTCCAAATCTCTTCCTTTAGGCAGGAAGTCCTGCCTAAAATGCCCACCTGGTTGTTACTTTCTTTAAGATTGCCACAAATTCACTCCTTCTCTCATTCATTCTCCACCCCACCCCACCTCCACTGCAACCCTGACCAGAATTGTAAGATCCAAGCAAACCCTCTGAGCTGGTCCCAGTCAAAAGCCAAGACCTTGCCTAAAATTTCAATGCGGTGTAACAGTAAGAATCCAGTCAGAAGAAGTGACCACTCCAGTAATTTGAACAGTGAGAATTTCATATAAAGTACTGTTAACTAGGGCACCTGGGTGGTTCAGTCCATTAAGCCTCTGACTCAGGTCATGATCCCAGGGTTCTGTGATCCGAACCCACATCAGGCTCTCTGCTCAGCAGGCCCCCTGGTTCTCCCTCTCTTTCTGCCCCTCCCTCTTGCTTGTGTGCTCTCTCAAATAAATAAATAAATAAATAAATAAATAAATAAATAAAATCTATTTAAAAAGAGAAAAGAACTGTTAACTAGTAAAAGGGGATTGATACAGGATAAGGAGCACATGAAAGCAGGAATAGGCCTGTGGGCCCATCTGGCCACACCTGTTCATTTGTTTGCTGTCTGTGGCTATTTTCTCACTACAACATTGCATTGAATAATAGAGACCCTGTCTCTATTATAGGCCCATGAAGCCTAAAGTATTTACTCTCTGGCTCTTTCCAGAGTTTGCTCTAGAGAATACAAGAATAGCAGATAAAGGAGAATGCCACTACCTCTAGGGCTGAGACAGAGTACTCCCCACCTTCCAAAAAAAAAAAAAGAACAATCTGAGAAAAAAACCACCCCACCACACCAGGCTGAGACTCAGATAGCACGTGAGGAGGTGTGACTGGGACCCTCTGATGGCAGGGAAACTCACTTAAATACTGTAAGCCTGTGCTGTCAATTTGGAAACTGCTGGCTGGACTGTGATGGGACTCACCAGGAAGCCCCCATTAGGGGGCCCCGGAACTCACTAGGAATTCACAGATGGGTAGCTGTGAAACTCACTGAAGTATTTGTGCCACTGGCTTCCCCACATGCCTTTGGCAGCCTCATACCATGAGAGCCAGAGAAAAAAGTACAAGAGAACCAGGAAGAGGAATCCCTTCCCCCCAAAGTCCCCTATTGATGAAGCTGACTATCAAGCCATCTGGTAAACCAGAATTATTTACAGGATACAGCTCCAATATCAGAAACAGAACAAAAGCATGAGTTTGGAGCTGAGAACCAACACATTGGGTTCCAATACATATGTAATATGTCAAAAGAACAATTTCATAACTTCTGTTGGTTATCGCTATTTATATATTAAAAGTAGAATTTTTAAAATTAATTAATTTATTTATTTTCAGCATAACAGTATTCATTGTTTTTGCACCACACCCAGTGCTCCATGCAATCCATGCCCTCTCTAATACCCACCACCTGGTTCCCCCAACCTCCCACCCCCCCCGCCCCTTCAAAACCCTCAGATTGTTTTTCAGAGTCCATAGTCTCTCATGGTTCACCTCCCCTTCCAATTTCCCCCAACTCCCTTCTCCTCTCTAACTCCCCTTGTCCTCCATGCTATTTGTTATGCTCCACAAATAAGTGAAACCATATGATAATTGACTCTCTCTGCTTGACTTATTTCTCTCAGCATAATCTCTTCCAGTCCCGTCCATGTTGCTACAAAAGTTGGGTATTCATTCTTTCTGATGGAGGCATAATACTCTATAGTGTATATGGACCACATCTTCCTTATTCATTTTTAGAAATGCAGCTTAGATCAAAGTGGAGGTATAACTCTCTCTTCCTTCTCCTGAAACCCACTAAAATGGCAGTGAAGGATTTTTTTTCTAGTATAAAACTCTAATGAATAAAGACAGTAGGATGCACAATTAAAGACATTTTCATAATTCAACAAATTTTAGGAAGATACAAAGAAAATGGAGGGAAGCATGCTAAATGATATAGAGTGGTAGCAGCTATAGCCAAAGATGCCTGCAGAGGGAATGTGAGCCCCCACAGGACCTTGGAAGGAACAGATAATGGAGGCAGCAGGCATCATAAAATTTAGGGATGAAGAACAAGGCTGAAAACATGGTACCTAAGTTTGTTTGGGCTACCATTAAAAAGTACCATAGACAGGAGGCTTAAACAAATTTATTTTCTCACAGTTCCAGAGTTTAAAAGTCCAGCTCGAGATATTGTCAGAGCCAATTTCTTCTGAGATCTCCTTCCTTAGCTTGTGAATGTCTATCTTCCGTCTGTATCTTCCAATAGTTTTCCCTCTGCAATTGCCCGTGTCCCAATTTCTCTTCTTATAAGGATACTAGTCATATTGGATTAGGGCCACTCTGATAACTTCATTTTAATTAAATTACTGCTTTAAAACTCTCTCTCCAAATATAGTCGCATTCTCAGGTACTTTAACATATGAATCTGGAGGACACACAGTTCAGCCCATGAAACAAAGGAAAGAATCAAAAGTCCTTTGTGGAATGGTTAGCTCCTTGTCTCCTCCTTCACCTCACAAAGTGCACACACTCATTATCACTTTGTGATAATAAACTCATGATTTATTATCAGGAGAAAACAAACAGAGAAAGCTCAGGACATTAGTCAAAATCCAGGAAAGAGAAAAGTCAAGAATTGAAAATAGAACTTTAAATGAAATTTCTAGTTCTAGAAATAGGCCTTATTGATAGAAGATTTAAAAAGTCTTCTTTTGAGAAACCTAAGATCCCCAAACAAAAAGCTGTCAGATACTGATATCACCTCTACGGGTAGCTTTCAATCCCAGTATCTTAAAAATTATTTATAACTATGTCCAGTCTCCACTTTTAGGACTCCTACTCTGCTTTTAGTCATCACTATTAAATGTGAACTGGCAAACAGACATTTGGAAAAAAGCATCCAACATGAGAAGAACCCAAAACACAGCAAAAATTTTCAAAATTCTGGAAGAACCTCAAATACCACAACTGACAGAAAAAGAGGAGGAAGAAGGAGAGAGAAGGAGAGGGGTGGAGGAGGGAGGGAGGGAGAAAGAGAATGAAGGAAAGAAAACTATGAGTTTAGTGAATAAGTTAGAAAGAATAAAATTAGAGAGATAAGAAAAGACGTGGCAAATATAAGATGGAAAGCTGCATAGATATGTGTTAAGGAACAACTGGAAGAAACTGGAAAATTATTAGTCAACATAAAAAATGTAACACCAAGTTTGAGAGAGAGAAATTAAGAAGCATTTCGGTAAGTAGAGCAAAAAAAATCAAGAGGTAGGACTATGAAGAGAAAAGATAAGAAATAGAGTATTGACCCAGGAAATCCAACAAGAGATTAATAAAAGAGAGGGAAAAAAATGGAAAGAAAGTTATTTTCAAATTTATACATTTTCCAGAGCTGAAAGATACGAGAATCTCCAGACTGAAAGAACAGACTGGCACAATGAATAAAATTTCAGAGTACCAGAGTGTGGTGGGTACTAAGGAGAGCATGTATTGCATGGAGCACTGGGTGCAGTGCATAAACAATTAATTCTGGAACACTGAAAAGAAATTAAAAAAAAAAGAAAAAATCCTATTTGTGGGTGGAAGGAAAAGTCACTGACAAAGAATATGGAATGGAATAATATCGGACTTCTTAACAACAAATCTGGGGGTTAAAAAGCAATAGAAAAAATAGTTTCAAAATTGTTAGGCAAAATTATTTGCAACCTAGCATTATATATCCAGCTAAATTATCAACTAAGTAGGAATGTAGATTAGAAACACAGATACAAGACTTTAAATAATTATATCATACCATATACATATATATATCATATAATTATCATATCGTATCATAAACAACCTCCCAGAAGTACAAGAGCATATGCCCCAGCAAAGTGAAGGAGTGAATACAGAATGAGTTTCCTAGGAAACAGGGGATCCAACACAAGGACACAGAAAAGGAAATCCATGATGAGAGTCATGCAGCGTGTCTGGGAAGCAACTGTCCACATGGAACCCAAGAGAGGAACTTGGAGAGAGGAATGCAGGGGGAAAAGTAATTAATTGAGAGATTATTTTATTTGGCCATTTGGAAAATAATATTGATGGACATATAAGAAAATATGATGGAGCATAAAAAATATTAAATAGAAGCACAAAAAAACAGAAGCAAATAAAAAAAGTGAAGAAAATATTAATTCTAGGAAAAAATACAATATGTACAAGAAAGACACAGTTCATGGTTATTAACTTTTTTCATAGTCACAGTAATGTCAATCCTGCCTGCTGATTTGATCAAAAATTGTTTGTATAATTTGAACAGGAGCGTAGGAAGAGAAGGTGGGCAGGGTGGGAGGTGCCAGAGAATGAGTTAAACCCTCATCTATCATAACAGAAGATCAATACATAATGAACTTTTTAGAATTCATGAATGTTAATAAATCCTAGGGCCCTGTACAGCTTAATCTTTTCAGACTAGTAATCAGAAGTAATTCAAAAGTAGCTCCATTCAAAAAAACATGAAAGGAAATTCAGTTCATAATTCACCACCATTTTGAAAACCCTTCCTCCTGTCTTCACATCTCTGGCTTTTCATAATGGTTTTGGATCTGGCAAGTCAAGCCCTCTCTCTGCACCAACCACCCTTAATCCTGAAGATTGATGTGGTTTCTCTCCTTTCTCTCAGTTTATGGCTTGTCCCTCCTCATGTATTCTTTCCATTTTAAATCCACTAAGTAGGATGGCAACACCTTTTCTGTAATTAGCAGAATTGGGGAAGAAAGATAACCGTAACGACCAATTAAATCATGTCCTTATTCCCATGCATAGAGTTTTCTAGATGAAAATTGAAGGTCTGGAGAAAAGATTCTAACCATCTCACCATCTTGCCCTCTCTTTATGTGATTCCTCCAAAGGACTGCTTCAGTATGCTTTTACTTCTGGGGTGAGTTTGTGGAATTTCAAACAGAGAAAATGGAAAACCAAACATCTGTGTGCATGACTGAGATACCCAAACCATTGGGTTCAAGTAGTCACTACAACATAAGCTCCCTGAGGGCAGGAATTCTTGTCTGCTTTGTTCCCTGCTACACCTCCAGTGCCTAGAGCCTGCCCTGAACTCAGTGCTCAGTAAATTGTTGAAAACTTGAACCTCCAGCAGCTGGCATTCTAATGATGTCAATACCAGTCTTTCTAGGTGGAAAGGAAGGAAGCAGGTACCTTCTCCCTGCAATGATCTAGTGAAAATTCAAGTGTTCAGAAGGAGGTATTTGTCTTGTAAACTAAGAAATAGGAGTGCCAGGCTCTTCCTCAGCCTTATAAGCTGGTTGATAGAAGGCCACTCCCCCAGAACATTCCTAATATGCTAAGAGAATCTGTTTTCTGAGCATGCATTGCCAGCTACATGACCTTAAACTGGGGTGAATTCTCCTAGGAAATGCCATTTAAGGTCCCCCTTGCAACATGCCAGCTTCCCCGGGTGATACCCTCAGCTTAATATATATTCTAATGTTACAGTACTAGACCTTTGGGCTGGGAACCACAAGACCCAGAACCAAAAACCAAATATAGAGCCCCTCACTCTAGAGAGCATGAGATTTAACAGGCAGGACCTGGTGGAGGTACGGGGGAATTACTCTGAGAACACAGAGTAGAAGAGCAGAATCACAGAGCTACCAAGCCATCAGCATGTGGGAGAAACCAGGAGCTCCTGTGTCACTGAGAGAAACATGGCAGGGCAAGTCAGTCAGCATGGGTGACTCCAGTAAGACCCAACTAGATATGACCTTTAAGGGCACATCAAAATGACAGAGGAGATTTGAAAATGTATCACTGTACAGATGCAGATGACCCACAGACACATCTGGAAACAAGCTATTTGACACAGAGTTCCCTGACTCTGCCCTGGGATGATTCAACTTTGCTTCCCAAAGGTAGAGAGCACACCACGTCCTCTGGAAAGGAAAAGTCAGGGGAAAGAATTTCGCATTATAACCTGGTCTCCTTTGTTATTTTAGGGCCTACTGTCATTGAAGCCATTTCAAAAATCTGAAAAGAAGTCTTATTTTCAAATTCATAATGTTGACCAAAGAGATTTGCCTTTATTGTGCTCATAAATCATTCATACCTCCTTAATAACAAAGAAATTATTTTTAATTTTTATAATGCTTTTTTTTCTCTTTCTTCCCAACACAAGAGGAAATGAGAATAATATTTTATGTTAATAGGAACAAAATGTTCAAAATGTATGCACTGTATAGAAATCTTATAAAATGTTTCATTGGAAACATTTTTTAACCAACAAAGGAAATGAAACACAAAAAGCCACATTAAAAGAACACTGATGATTTTTACTTTAATGAGGAACCTGAGTGGAGTGGATTATGGGAGTGCGGATAGGAGCCCTGAGAGAAAATGATATTCCTCAGGGTTCATGTGGTTGGGGGCTGTCCCAGATCCCAATGGGAAGCCCAGCCCAGCTCCCAGGGGTAGTCTCTGCTGGTCGGCCCATTCCAGAAGCCAGGAAAGTTTCCCATAGCTGCGTTGACGCTCAGCCTCCAGTGACTGAAGCAGGTATTGCAATACCGGAAACCATCTCTCTCTACCAGAAAGATGTCTGGACTCCCTAGATCAGGCAACTGCTCCAGTGATAACCCAGAAATTCACTTGGATACACTGAAGGGTTAATAGTAAGGGCCAGGGAAAAGTTAATCATAAAGAACAGGGAGCACCGCCAACCCCTCAGAACCCACAGCATCAGGGGCAAGACTGGTGGGAACAAATGGCCTGTGATTGTTGCAAACATGCTGGAGAATGCAAAAGGGCACATGTGGCAGCAAGACAGTTTGCGGGCAGCAGCACAGGGGTGCGAGACAACCAGGCTTCCCAGGTTCCAGAGAGATAAGTGACCCACATTTTCAGATAACAGCACCCTTCTGTGAGAACAGCCACCAGGAGTCCTACAGGCAAAGCTGAGAGGGTGCTTGAGCAATGCAGGCAGCACCTTACCACACAACGCAGGGCAAACTGAACAGGCAACTGCCCTGTAGCACAAACAAGAAATGGAAACGAGCCTCTCCTGCCCCTCCAAAATACCACTCACAATTACTAACCCTAAAATATCCAAAATGCTTTAAAATTATCTCATTGTTCTTAAAATCCTTTACAAAATATTTACAGCTTATGCAATGAGCAAATCACAATTTTTAAAGAAGAGATTCTGATTAGTGAGAAAGAGGAAGAAGGAAGAGGAAAACACATTCTTGAGGACCGACCATCTGCCAGTTTCTTAACCTGGTGCTTGTCATATTTACTCATTCAGGTCTCATCCTAGCTGCTCCGCATAGGTGTTCACTCCTGAACTGGTTATTTTTGTTTGTCTGCCAACTTTATTCATTCTCCACTCATCCATCTTCTGCCCTGTTGAATGCATCACGCAGGCTCCTGTCTCAGATAAGAACTGGCCCATGGTAGACACCAGTATGAGATCACAAGGCAAGAGGACAAAGAGAGAACAGGCATTTCTCACCTCCATGTTTTCAAGCTGCATTTCTGTCTGCAGCTGTTTTCCATTACAGGCTTTTTAATATTTGACTCTTATGCTATTGCTAGCATTACTCTGATAAAAATTCATTTTCAGAGATGAAGAATTAGGCTATAGGGAGGAAGTTGGAGAGAGAGGTGACAAATAGCTACCTGGGAGCTGAAGCATACGCTGGGGAACCTTGAAAACCGGAAGATTTGTGAGGGACCACACTACATCACACACAAGTTCCTTGATTCAGAGCCACACGTAACAGTGGGGTGGCAAAAGTCATCTACCTTCCTACATACTAGGGCAGTTTCTCTGTCTTCTTGCTTGGGGCAGTTTTGATCTCTTCTATCCATTCGGAAGTATTAAACCTGATCAGCTATAAGCCAAAAAGCCCCTTCACTGTCTGCTTCCAGGATAAGTAGCTAGTTGTCTGATAAATAGAAAGTCTATGTCCAGCCCTGATATCTGGGCTCCATTCAGATTCTGTCTCCTATCATGACTCATGTTAGACTACAAATGATCTCATGAACTATAAAAGATCCATGCCTACTAGCCTCTTTGTTTCTACTACAATTGGTGAAAGAAGAAAAAAAAAAAAAACCATAACCAAGTCATTGCTTGGGTCATTAATAAAATTAAATAAAATTTAAAAGAACACTAAGCATGGATTTTTACTGCCCATGTAGAAATGGCATGAAGTCCACATATCACATAAATAATGAGAATGCCTCCTGTCTTCATTTCTCCTGATATTATTCTAAGTGTGTTATTTTGAAAGAGGATTGTTCATATAAACTATAATTTTCCATTTATTATGTTCCTTTTGTTTTGAATTGGAGGGGTCTGTTGTTTGAGACATGCTCTTTGATGTCCATAAATAAAGTCCTTTTTTTAGCCACCAAGCTCTTCTGACATTAACAGAGCAGCTGTTAATCTGAAAAAAAATTGACCCCTTTGAGGAAGCCGTCAGAATTTTACTGTGCAAAAATCAATAGCTGTGAATGGGAGCTCTGGCATGCAGTGAACCAGTGAGGAAACATTTCATGGGGATAATGGTCCCTCCCAAGCTGGGACTGCCTCATGCCCTGACCTTCTGGTAGTTGAGATAAACCTGGATGGAAAGTAAAATTATATCAATGAGAAAAGAAGTAGCAATACCTTCACAACTTTGCTTAAAGAGTGGGACTTGAATCAGCAAAGATCACATATCCCATCACTCTATGGGTAAGGAGCTTAAGAATAAAGCCTACATATGTTGTGTTTTGTAAATAAAAGAAATTTGATATATCTTTTTTTCCTAAAAAGCAGCTTTATTAATTGTACAGAGTAAAATGCTATCAAATGAACTAAAGTAATCACAATTACATTGAACCAGAAGTTTCTGAGAAAGCACTTAACTAAAGTTCAGAAATAATTAATGTTCCTAATGATAACCCAATGACCCAGAGGCACCACAAGATCTGAAAGAACTTTCTAGCTCAACTTCTTTCCTGTAGAGTTTTCCTGCTGAGTCTATGTTGTAACTTCTTGCTTCTCGGTGAAATCATAATTCTCTGACAGTGGGCATAATCCTACTTCTATACTAAATGGAGAATGTTCATAATCTGTGCAATTAATTCTTGAGCTATGTTTGTGAAACTTTACTTTCCAAACTTTTTAAATGGGTGTTATATATTAACATAGCCAAGTTAAATCATTCCCTGTGGACGTCAATTAAATATTCTTTTTGATGGTATATCATCATAAGTATAATGTTGAATTTTATATATCAACTTGACTGGGTCATGAGATTCCCAGATATTTGGTTAAATATTAAGTCTGGGTAGGTCTGTGAGGGTGTTTCTAAGGAGATTAGGATTTGCACAGCTAAGGAAACCGTCAGTAAAACTAAAAAGCAACCCAAGGAATGGGTGAAGATATTTGCAAACGACATTACAGATAAAGGATATTAAGAAGGACACATGTTGTAATGAGTACTGGGTGCTTAAACTGCAGGATGAAGAACTTCTCAAAATCAATACCCAAAAAAATAAATAAGTCAAAAAACGTGCAGAAGACATGAATAGACACTTCTCCAAAAAAGACATACAAATGGCTAACAGACACACGAAAATACGTTCATCATCATTAGCCATCAGGGAAATTCAAATCAAAACCACACTGAGATACCACCTTATACCAGTTAGAATGGCAAAAATTAACAAAACAGGAAACAACAAATGTTGGTGAAGATGTAGAGAAAGGGGAACCCTCTTGCACAGTTGGTGGGAAGGCAAGTTGGCGCAGCCACTCTGGAAAACAGTATGGAGCTTCCTCAAGATGTTAGGAATAAAGTTACCCTACAACCTAGCAATTGAACTACTGGGTATTTACCCCAAAGATACAGACGTAGTAAAAAGAAGGGGTACATGCACCCCAGTGTTCACAGCAGCAATGTCCATAATAGCCAAACAGTGGAAGGACCTGAGAGACCCTTCAACAGATGAAAGGATAAAGAAAACATGGAACATATACACAACATAATGTTATTCAGCAATCCGGAAGGATGAATACCCACAATTTGCATCAACATGGATGGAACTGGAGGGGATTATGCTAAGGGAAATAAGTCAGGCAGAGAAAGACAATTACATGGTTTCACTCATATGTGGAACATAAGGATTAGCATAGAAGACATTAGAGGAAGGAAGGGAAAACTGAAGGGGGTGAAAATCAGAGGGGGAGATGTATCATGAGAGACTATGGACTCTGGGAAACAGTCTGAGGGTTTCAGAGGGGAGGGGGTTGGGAGGAGGGTGTAGCCTAGTGATGGGTATTAAGGAGATCACATGTTGTAAAGAGCACTGGATGTTTTATGCAAATAACGAATCATCGAACACTACATCAAAAACTAATAATATAGTTTGGTGACTAACATAACACAATAAGAAAAGTAGAAAAGAGCAAAAGCAAAAAACAAACAAAGAATTTGAATTGGTAGGCTAAGTAAGTCGATTTCCCTCCTCTGGTTGGATGGGGCATGGCAGGCAGCATCATGCAATCCGTTGAGGGCCTGGATAGAGCAAAAGGTAGAGGGAAGGGAAATTTGCCCTCTCTCTCTCTCTTTGAGATGGACATGGCCTTCTCTTGCCCTCGTACTAAGACTTACATCATTGGCACTCTTGGTCATCAGAACTTTGGGACTGAGCTATAACTTACACCATCAGTTTTCCTGGGATTCTAGTTGGCAGTGGCAGGATTCTCAGGCTTCATAATCATCAAATGAGCCAATTCTTAATAATAACTACATACATACATACATACATACATACATACATAAATGCTAGCTAAGAGTTGCCAAATAATTAGTCTGTGCCTGGCACTGTAATGCCAAGTTCTCAAAGATTATCTCATCATTGGGGAGGGTATGTGCTATGGTGAGTGCTGTGAATTGTTTAAGATTGAGGATTCACAGACCTGTACTCCTGAAGTAAATAATACATTATATGTTAATTTTTAAAAAGATTATCTCAATTAAGCATTGCAGAATTCCTTAAAGGGGAGGACTATCATTAACCTCAAATTCAGTATTTAATATATAACTATTAGCACTTCTTGTGTTCCAGGATCTGATTAGATTTAAAGCTATGAACTTAGTCACCAGGAGCCTATTTTCTCATACAAAACATACACTACCTAAGTAAACCAACAGATAAACAAGATTCATGCAGTTAAAATTTTCCTGACGAGAATAAAATGACATCATGTGAATAAGAGTAAACATGGCAGCCAGGGATTGACTAGGGAAAAGCTCCTTGAGAAATGACATTTGAGCAAAAACTGAAGGATGAAAAGCAGTTACTCATGTGAAGGCTCTGGGAAGATGGTTGATCTGTTTCATCTGGTCTTATGAGTGTTTCCCTGGATGTGAAATCTCTACATTAACCAAAACTTCAATGTTCCACCTTGCTTCACTCCCACTACACTGTTAGTCTCTATATCCGCAAAGGGTTTTATTTCTTTGAGATTCGTATCCAGCGGACTGAGTATTTACACATCTTTCTCATGTCCCTCCTCTCTGGTGATGCATGGGCAATTACATCTCTAATCTCCAACTGCTGTTTTTATTATAATTACATTTTTTCCAGTATCTAGTGTTTTAGTTCTAAACCATGAAAGTTATAGCTACTGTGTGTTATCAGAACCAGCTGTTTGGCTCTTTTCAGCTATTCAGAACAGACTAAGAGGGAACAGAAGCATAAAGGTACTTCTGATGCATACAGAACACACACACACACACACACACACACACATACACAAGATCGGAGTTAGAAGTAAAACTAAACAAATCTGGCACAGCATTCATCAGTTTCATAAATACCAGAAAGATCCACATGCTTTTTGTTCAGCATGATATATTTTTTCAAGAAAGATGCTTTAAATTTTCCATTTTGTGCCAAGGTAAGTTTTATGCCTCGGTAATGTACAACATATGGATCTTATGACATTATGCATTATTTGCATCCCAATAAAACAGCTCATTAATCAAATGGCCTATTGTAACCTCCAGCCACAGAAACCACAAAACACACCCAAGAAGGTGGGTCATTTTTAACTCAGGGTGTCTCCTTTTTTGTCTGATCATGTTAAATAGTGGTCAAATGAACAAGAGATGTTAGTGTATTAGGAAAGGGATGGTAATAAGGACACAGCCAAACCTGAAACACGCATGCAGTGAACTTCTTCCCTGACTTTGGGCCATGTGTTTTGCTTTCCTCCAGTTGATTTTGAATGCTGTTTTCTTATGAGGTCAAAACAAGGTCCTTTTGTAGCAATCAACATTTAGCTATAATAATATACAGCTAAATTAGGAGCAGATCAGTCTTTGAAGAGTACATTAGAGAAGTAAATTGGAATTTTACACCCACACCAACAATTGCAAACTCACCAAACCTAGTGAAATATGCAAACAGAACTATAAGCCATAGTCTACCTGTTGTCTCAAATCAGTTCTTGACATGCATGTCAGCCAGGGTCCTAATGGCAAGAAATAAAGGCTAACTTCAGCTAATTTAAGCAAAGGAAGATTTCATCAGAAGAATATCAGTGAAGGGAGGGTGCTGCTGCCAACATAATCAGTGAGAAGCTGGAGGGCCAGACTTAGGAATTAGTAGGGAGCCAGAAGCTCCAAAAGGACATGAGGCTGGAAGCAAACAACCCAGTAATGTTCCCATAACTAGAAGCCTCAGTTACCACTGCCCCTAACAGGAGTGATCTCTGTTTCTTCTGACCTTGTGTCTTTCACTCAAGAGCTTCATATATCAATTTGGTTAGGTTATAATACCCAAGATGCAATGACCCAGGGAAGAGAGGCTAATTGGGCTCACCAGCTTGCTTCATCCTCTTGGCTTCCTGGGTAGGGGATGGGTGTCTGGAATTACTCTCTCACTAAGACCTCTGTGGTGGTAACAGAGCATTAGTATACCTAAAAGGGAATGATTACTAAGTTATGCAATGTATTGAGTACCTATTACACACCAAGAATTATGCTAGACAATTTTCAACCAATGTGTTCTTATTTAAGTACGCTGAAAACTCCACAGCCATCTTGTGGGATTTTCTATTCATACCATAGATGGAAACAGTGAGGACTGAGAATGTTAGGTGACCTGGACAAGGTGACAATGTTTAGTAAGGTGTAAAGTTGCAATGTCCAGTCTTGGTCTCCTGACTCCTGGTCCAGAGTTACCAGAGATGCCTCATAACTGATTTCAACTTCACCTCCAAATTTCAACTATCCCAGCCCTGATTATCAGTCCAAAAGTATCCTAAAGGTTAGAAATTTCAGACTTATGGAAATATTCTAACCAAGAACCTTAGATTTAGAAAACCAGGGGTTTCGTTACATGTATTCTCTGGTCTGCCTTTTTGTTATATGACTTTCAACTTCAGGGCTCAACAGGGGTCCTGAGAATTAAAAAATAAGTTTTCCAGAACTATGTCAATCATGGCACACAACTACACTAGTACTGGGATCTTTCACTGCCCCCATCACAGAGTTGAATGGTTATTATACTATGTAGGCAGCATACCAGTTGTCTGGAGGCTGACAAAGTACCTTGTTTCATTTCACAAGCACTAAGAACAGACATGAAGATGACATTTATGTCACTTGTCCCCATGAAAGCTACTACCAAATCCCATAGACATGGGGCTATGTTCCAGGCTGAAAGACCATCATCTGTTTTATAAAAAGCACAGACTCTGGAATCAGGTCAATCTGAGTTCAAGTCCTAGCACTGCCTTTCACAAGCGTGTGCTTGGGTAAGTTATTCCTCTTCTCTGAAACTTAATTTCATACTCTGTAAATTAGAAATGATGTTTATTTTGCCACATTTTTAAAATTATAAATATCTGGGCTCTCTACTCTGTTCCACTGGTCTATGTGTCTGTTTTTATGCCAGTACCATGCTGTCTTGGTGATCACAGCTTTGTAGTAAAGTTTGAAATCAGGTAACATGATGCCCCCAGTTTTTTTTTGTTTTCTTTTTCAACATTTCCTTAACGATTCGGGGTCTCTTCTGATTCCATACAAATTAAATAAATGTAAAGCCCTGAGCTTTCTGACTGGCTTATATAAATAGACATTCAACAAATGGCTACTCTTAAAATTGATATGGCTTTGGGTGACAAATAGCCAGAAAGTCTTTTCTTTCCATTTCTCCCAGATGGATGAAGTGTAAGAAGTTCATGAGTTTTCGGCATTATGCTTACATTATGTAGCATTTTGCTTAATATAATTTTGTATTTGGTGATATCTATCTCATTGCATATCTGCTTTGTTATCTGGATTAGTCAGAATTCTACCAGAGAAATAGAATGAGTTGGACTGATATAGTACATATTATATATATTATATAATATGTGAACATATTTAATACATATATGCACACACATGTATGCAAATACACACATATTTCAAAGAACTGGCTTGCACAATGTAGGGACTGGCAAGTCTTAAATTTCTATGGCAGACCAGCAGACTGGAAACTCAGAGAGAACCTGATGCTGCCATCCTGAGGTAGAGTTTCTTCTTCCTCAGCAAAACCTCAGTTTTTCTCTTAAGGCATTTCAACTGATTAGATGAGGCTCACCTACCTTACAAACTTCTTTATTGAAACTCAACTGATTGGAGGTGTTATTCACATAAAAATACCTTCACAGAAATCACTGGGTACTATAACCTAACCAAGTTGATATATGAAGCTATAATACTCCCCTATTTATCAATTTGGCACCCATACACACCTCCCTAAACCATACTTAACCTCCAAAGACAAAAACAAAGTAATACTTCTGCCTAATAGAACACAACTATCTTATATATAACTGAAAATGTACTAACCCTTCTTCCCTAAAAGAGGATGCAAAGTTTTTAGCTGTCATTCACACTTGTCTTTGATATTCCATAACTTAAATACTGTGATGTAAACTTAACTATTATTAATACATCTTATGTTAGATGATAAGGGGATGAGAGAGAAAAGAAAACAAAAATATTGCACATATGAATAGACACATGTATACATAGACACATACATTCATAAAAAATTGGGAAAAATATTAAGAACAATTACAGTTCTTGTTTCTGCAATGGCCTCATGGTCATGCCTGGTATTTATAACTACTTTCTTCCACAATTTATCCCATATTCTCCTCATCCTCTGCAAGAACCTCAGCTAGTCATGGGTTTTTGCCTAGCGGGGTGATCCAAACCTTCAATTCCGGGAAGATCTGAGCCATTAGTCCAGCCTGAATCAAATCACTGAAGTTTTCCATTGACTTTTATCACATGTCAATGGTGGTTAAGGAAATGTCCTAGGAGATCTGCATTCTAGACATGTTCTTCCTCACCCTTACTATTCCAGTTTCCCATTGGTAATCAGGATCAATCAACCATCCAGCATAGAACTCCCTTGCTTGTTGATTTAAAGGCTTAAAGAGCCATAAGTGGCCAGATGGTAGTCTTAATTTCCTATTCAGTGGAATCAGTATTGTGTCTCCTAGTGGGAAATAATTTCTTCCTTTGGAACTAAGACCTCTTGAATAACAGAGAATAAGGTCACAGAGACAGAAAATAAAATTTTTGCTAGTGGATCATTAGGGGTAATAGTAAATAGTGTCATTTCCATTTCTATTCCTCATTTCCTGGACCTGTGAATTCTAGCTATTGGAGAAACTGAACCGTGTATTAAATGCTGATTCAGACTATACATAGCCTGTTATATGACATTGCTCCAGCCCTGCAAGCTATTACCACCTCACTGGCATTGCAACTGAGTCTTCAAAAGGCCATTGCACTTTTTAATCAAGCCAACTGCTTCAGGATAATGGGAAACATGGTAAAGCTCATGAATTCCATGATTATGGGGCCATTGCCATACTTGATTCACTATGAAGGGAGTTCCTTGATCAAAAGCAATGCTGTGCAGAGTACCATTATGGGAGATAAGGAATTCTGTATGTCCACAGATGGTAACTCAGCAGAAGCACTGTATGCAGCAAAGGCAAATCCATATATAGAGAAATGCTTATTGCAATAAGAACAAAACACTACCCTTTCCATTATGGAAAAAGTCTAGCGTAATCAACCTGCCACCAAGTAGCTAGCTGATCACCCTTGAGAATGGTGCCATATCAGAGACTCGCTGTTGGTTTCTGTTATTGGCAGATTGATATTCAGCTATGGCTGTAAATAGACTGGCCTTGGTGAGTAGAAATTCATATTACTGAACCTCAGTTTCTGCCACCATACCCACTTTGTTCATGAGCACACTGGGAAATAATGGGGTAAAGAAGCTAACTGGTATCCACCAAACAGGTCATCCTATCCATTTGATTATCAATAGGCTCCTCTGCAGATGTTACCCATTCGTGAGCACTCACATGAGACAGATATCTTCACTTTGTTTCCCATTCAAAGATATTCATCCACACACCTCTTCTCCAGACCTTCTTATGACCAGTTTTCCAGTATATTCCTTCCAAGTCCCTGACCATCCAGCCACACCATTGGCTACAACCCATGAACCAATATAGACTCATACCTCTGGCTATTTCTCCTTACAAGCAGAATGAGCAACCACAGAGAGCTTTCCCTTCACCATGTCCTCCAGGAATGTCCCAGAAAAGGGCTGTGGTGCTGCAGCTGTCCACTTTTGTGTGGTGCCTGAACAGCATGCAGAACCATCTGTCAATCAAAACTGTCTCTCCTCTTTCATCAGTCAATCAAAGGGAACTCCCCAAGAAATCATAGATATAGGTTTGGAGAGAGATGGTCATAGATTAGGATTAGGAACTATAGACATTTGGTCACTTTCTCATGTAAATTATTGTGACTTCAATGTCTGATTTTGTAGACACCACCTCCATTTAAAATGGAATGCCACTGTACACATCCATTGACTTGGGCAGATAAGACAATAGCAAGTTCATTATGCTGTCATGAATACATGGAAACTTGCTAAGTTACATGGAAATTTGGTGGCCTCTGGTTAAGCATTCAGTTTTTATTAAGGCCCAGTTGCAAAAAAAAAAAAACCATAAACACAAAACAAAACAAAAAACAAAACAGTAGTTTCTCCAAAGGAGAGTAGTTATCCATAGAGGATGGCAAGGCTTTTCTCCAAAGTCCTAAGCATCTACACTGACCAATCAGCATAACAGCATCAATGTCATGGACCAGTATGATATCTTGTGGAAGGCAAAGTTGATCAAGGTAACTACAGACTAACTTGTGACATAAGGATGGAGAATTCATATATTCCCAAGATGTATTCCTTGGGATATGTTGGGATACATTCCATAATACATTGAAGGTGTATTGCTGGCCTTGCCAGCTGAAATCAAACTGTTATTGATTGTCTTTACTAACAGATGCTTTTTTTTAAAAGGCATAAGCCAGTACAAAAGATGCATATCAAGTAGTAGGAATATGCTAATTTGCACAAGCAATGAAACCACATCTGGAACAGCAGCTGCTGGTTAAGTTTGCAATAATCCACTGTCATTCTCCAAGATCCATCTTTCTTCTACACAGGCCAAATAGATGAGCTGAATGGAGATATGGTGGGAATCACCACCTTCTGTCTTTGAAGTCCTTGATTAGTGGCAGTAATGCCTAAAATCCCTCTAGGAACACAGTATTGCCTTTGGTTCACTACTTTCTTAGGTAGCATAAGTTCTAGTGGTTTCCAGTTGGGCTTCTCCTCATAATAATTCTTACTCCATAGGTCAGGGAACCAGTGTGTGGATTCTGTCAGTTGCTGAGTATGTCTTTTCTAATTATGCATTCCAGAATTGAAAGAAAAGCCATAACATGGGTTCAGTAACTCAATGAATCCCCTGTGATATGTATCTGAGCTAAAACTCCATTGATCACCAGCTCTCCATAACTCCTGCTCTTTCTGACCACAGTGATGCTTTGGGTCTTCTGAAATCAGTATCAGTTCAGAGCAAGAGTCCAGTAGTTCCTGAAATTTCTGATTGTTTCCTTTTGCCCAAGGCAGTTATTCTGGTAAAAGTCCACAGATCACTTTAAGGAAGTCTGGGAGAAAGATTACAAGGATTCATTTTTGGAAGGGTAGCAGGTTCTTTCTTGAGAGGACTTGGCCTTAACTGGTTCAAGTCTGGTAGTTGTGGAGTCATGACTCTCTGTCTTACTTTACTCAGGTAACCACAACAAAATCCCACAACAAATCAGACTGGGTGACTTGAACAACAAAAATTTTCTCACAGTACTGGAGCCCAAGAGCAAGATGTCAAATTTGGTTTCTCCTGAAGCCTCTCTAGTTGGCTTAAAGATGGCTCTCTTTGTCCTCTCATGGCGTTTTCTCTGTGCTCATGAATCACTAGTGTCTCTTCCTCCTCTTATAAAGACATGGATCATACTAGATCAATGCACTACCCCTATGATTTCATTTAACCTTCACTACCCCTTTAAAATCCTTATCACCAAATACAGTCACATTGGGAATTAGGGCTTCAATATACAAATTTGGGGAGGACACATTTCAGTGTATAACTCTCTATTTCAGTGCTTTGAGTTAGACTTCTTTCTGTTCCCTCTAACCTGCAAACCTTCCACTTGCACAGATCAAGAATGAGAATTTAGGAGTGCCTGGGTGGCTTAGTGGGTTAAAGCCTCTGCTTTTGGCTCAGGTCATGATCCTGGAGTCCTGGAAGCGAGTCCCACATCAGGCTCTCTGCTCAGCAGTGAGCCTGCTTCCCTTCCTCTCTCTCTGCCTGCCTCTCTGCCTACTCGTGATCTCTGTCAAATAAATAAATAAAATATTAAAAAAAAAAAAAGAATGAGAATTTAGTAGACTATCTATTCCTTTTCTAGGGACACCATGATCAACTAACCGGCACCATAGGTCTTTGTGAGTCAGATTATTCTACTTACAGCTTTGGTGGCAACAGTTCCCACTATAAATTCTGACCTGAAGAGAAGAGCAACCATAGAGCTCTTGAAGGATACTGAGACTGCCCTCAAAAATTTATTTCTCACAGTTGTAGTAAAAGACGTGTCCCCTAAATCCTCTCAGGGTAGATGAGCAGTTCTTAGGTGATAAATCTACTTTACAATTCCAATCTCCCCAAGCCTTTAAATACCTTCCTCTATAGTGTACCAAGGCAGTTCTGGCATATCAACTTAATTTAGAGTAGACAATATTTTGGTCCATGTTTCAGCCAATTGAACAAACTTAGAGCTCTTTTTTTTATGTTCAGTTAGCCACTGTATAGTACATATTTAGCAGTATTCAATGATTCATTAGTTAAGTGTAATACCCAGTGCTCATCATAGCACGTACCCTTCTCAATACCCTGTTACCCTCTCCCCCCCACACTCCTTCCCTCTGAGACCCCCAGATTATTTCTCAGGGTCTATAGTTTCTCATGGCTCATCTCCCTCTCTGATTTTTCCTCCTTTGGATTTCTATCCCTTCCCCTATGGTCCTCCATGCTATTGCTAATGTTCCACATATGAGTGAAATCATATGATAATTGTCTTTCTCTGTTTGACTTACTTCACTTAACATAATCCCCTCCAGTTCCATCCATGTTGATGCAAATGGTAGGTATTCATCAATTCTGATAGCTGAATAATATTCCATTGTATATATATACACCATATCTTCTTTATCCATTCATCTGTTGAAGGACCTCTAAGCTCCTTTCACAGTTTAGTTATTGTGGACATTGCTGCTATGAACTTTGGGGTCTTTTTACTATGTCTGTATCTTTGGGGTAAATACACAGTAGTTCAATTGCTGGATCATAGGGTAACTCTATTCTTAACATCTTAAGTAACTTAGGGTGACTCTATTCTTAACAACAGGAAACTCCATACTGTTTTCCAGAGTGGCTGTACCAACTTACCTTCCCACCAACAGCACAAGAGGGTTCCCCTTTCTCCACATCCTTGCCAACATTTGTTGTTTCCTGTTTTGTTAATTTTTGCCATTCTAACTGGTGCAAGGTAGTATATCATTGTAGTTTTTATTTGTATTTCCCTGGTGGTTAACGTGCAACCCTTCCACTTGTACAGATCAAGAGTGAGAATTTAGTTGAACATTTTTTCATGTGTCTGTCAGCCATTTTTATATCTTTTTTAGACAAGTGTCTGTTCATTTCTTCTGCCCATTTTTTTAATTGGGTTATTAGTTTTTTGAGTATTGAGTTTGAGAAGTTGTTTATAGATCTTGAATATCAGCCCTTTATCTGTAGTGCCATTTGTAAATATATGCTCCCATTCTATGGGCTGCCTCTTAGTTTTGTTGACTACTTCCTTTGCTGCACAGAAGCTTTTATCTTGATGAAGTCCCAAAAGTTCATTTCTGCTTTTTTTTTTCACTTGCATCTGGAGACCTGTCTTGAAAGAAGTTACTGTGGCAATATTGAAGAGGTAACTACCTATGTTCTCCTCTAGGATTTTAATGGATTCCTGTCTTACATCGAGGTCTTCCATCCATTTTGAGTCTGTCTTTGTACATGGTATAAGGATATGGTCCAGTTTTATTCTTCTATATGTAGCTGTCCAATTTTCCCAGTACCACTCATTGAAGGGAATGTACAGATAGTAGGATGGTAATAAACACATATCTTTCAGTAGCAATCCTCAATGTGAACAGCCTAAATGTTCCCATGAAATGGCACAGGGTTGCAGATTGGATACAAAGACAGGACTCATCCATGTGCTGTCTACAAAAGACTCATTTTGAACCTAAAGTCACCTCCATACTGAAAGTGAGCAGATGGAGAACCATTTTTCATGCCAATGGACCTCAAAAGAAAGCTGAGGTAGCAATTCTTATATCAGATAAACTATAATTTAAACCAAAGACTGTAATAACATATCCAACGGGGCACTATATCATTTTTTTGACACTGTATCATTCTTAAAGGGTCTATCCAACAAGAAAATCCAACAATTGTAAATATCTATGACCCCAACATGGGAGCAGCCAACTACATAGCCAGCCATTAATCAAAATAAAGAATCAGATCAACAATAATACATTAATAGTAGGAGATTTTAACACTCCACTCTCAGCAGTAGCCAGGTCAACTAAACAGAATATCAACAAAGAAACAAGAGCTTTGAATGACACATTGGACCAGATGAACGTAGAGCTCTTCCTAAATCCTCAGGCTAAAAAACTGAATCCAGAAGTTTTGCTTAGTAAATGCATGTCAGTAAATTCAGCCTGACCCAAATGTATGTTTCTTTCAATATATCTCACTCCCTCACTATCCATTCTCAGATATATCACAGATTATTGGTTGTATGAATTGGAAAAATCATGCACTTCTTTGGGTATATATTGCATTTCCTCATGCACCACACTTTGCACCTTACGCTCTGGAACTTCAGTCTCATTATAATTTTAGGAACAAAGAGGGATAAGGGAGTATGTCCTGAGGAAAATCAGTGTCTTATCAGGGAACTGCATCAAGGAGATTATTACAGATCCTTCAGACAAAGCAGAGCTAACCTCCTCAGAGAAGGAAAGGAAGCTACTATTGGAAAAGAAGGCTGATCAGAATTTGAGGATTAGATATCCTCAGGTTCATTGGGCTCACCTTCCTCACACATCCCAGCTCCCCATTCCAATGTTCAGGATCCCATTCCTTCCCATCAATGGGCTCAATTTAACAGAAGAAACTCTGTGAGGTTGGGATTCATTGTTTGCTCTATTATAGCTATTCATAGGATAAGACTCAGAATTTTGCTTTCAGAAATCTCAGCCCTGCAACTATAGAAGATCAGAGTTTCTTTCAGGACATGTATGTAGAGCCTGAAGCAGTAATTTACAGCTCTGAGTTCATCCTTGTGTTTCCCTAGCTTCTCCAGGGCAGTTAGAAGTAACCAACCAATCTCATTATACTCCTTAATTTGACTTAAACATTCTGAAGTACCAATCAAATACAGTCACCCAGAACTTTGCCTTATATATCCACTTGATAAGGAATATCCAATGATGATATTTTGTTTCTCTATTACCACAGCATCAGACTACCAGTGCTCTCTTCACCACAGGAAATAGAGTTACTAGTGCCTCTAAACTTAAACAATCTAACTGATCCAATCAGGTTAGAAAATCAATTCCAGAAAAGCTAGAATCAATTCAGAAACTTGTCTTTGAGATTCTGTACTTCTGGAACTACTATTGGTACCAAAATCTTTATGAAACAGTGTTCTAGTAGAGAAAGGGAACCAATTTAAAGAGGGAGAAAGGAAGGAAGGAAGGAAGGAAGGCCGGAAGGGTGGGAGGGAGGAAAGGAAGAAAAGAAGAAGGGAGGAAGGTGAAAGAAAGAAAGAGAGGGAAGAAGAAAATAGGTAGAAAGAGAGATAAAAATTAGGGACTGGCAAATCTGAAATCCATAAACTAAGCCAGAGGATTGGAAACTCTTGAGCAGGAACTGATGCTGCATGCAGATGTATAATTTCTTCTTCCTCAGGGAAACCTCAGTTTGTTCTTAGGTTTTTCAAATGATTGGATAACGGTCTCCCAGATTATCACAGTTAATCACTTTTACTTAAAGTCAACTGATTATAAATGCTAGCCACATCTACAAAATACATTCACATCAAAACCTAGATTAGCATTTAATTGAATAACTTGGTACTGTTGCCTAGTCAGGTTGACACATAAAACTAACCATCACACTACTGTCTGCTGAGAAAAATTGGAATATTAGAACATGCGACGTTTCAAGAAAATGAAGTCCATGTGATAGTCCATCATTTCAAATACTCTCTGGCATTGAACTCAGTCTAGGTAATTTTGGAAATAAATCAAAATCCAATAACTGAGATGAAGCCAATGTTGATCTGTCAAAGACAACACCAGAGCAATGAAACCTGCATCTCAAGGTAGTTAAGCTTTGGGGATGGGCATTGGTTACTCAGTGCGTGAGATTTAAGGGGCCCTGTGGCCCCAAAGTAGTTCTGTGGCATCAAAGCATATTATTTCCAGGAGTCCCTTTTCAAAGTTTTTCCTAAGAGTGTTCATATTATGTCATTAGTAAGAATCACATTAAATAAGACTTTTGGAGAGTGTCCAAGGAAATAAAAGAGGAAACTGTTTTTATGAAAGCAGAAAGAGAAGGGAGGGGACCTTGGTTGAACGACTATTTAATCCTATGTTACATTACATCACTTTATGTTAATTCATCAATCTCAAAACAACTCCAGGAGCAAATATTTTTATTTTAAGTATGGAAATTGAGGCCAATAATCGGCAGTGCAGAAAGTTTCCTCACAGTGTAAAGATGCAAGATGGCCTCCTGACAAACTGGCCACAGCTCTCTTTCTCTCAGCTACTACCATAACTGGCCCCCTTGCTTAGCCCGCCTCTCTTACTCACTGCCAATTCCAGATCCATTAAGACAATGTATTGTCACAATGTTCATTTTACAATAACATACACAAGGCATGAATTCACAGACACCAAGTCTTAGTACACTCTCAAACAACTATCTCTAGAGGAAATGATCTGGCAGGATTTTGCACTGTAATATTTATTGTGGCAATAACATCAAGTCTTCCTACTCCCCACCAACACACACACACACACACACACACACACACACACACACTGCTTCTCCTTGTTCTAGAAACCAATAAAAGAAAGCAAGAAATAAAAAGAATACATTTGATTAAAGTCACTAAGTACAGGCTCTTCCTTTTAAAAAAAGGAAAAATAAATAAAACAGACTAATTTTTTTAAGCTTTTATTTCTCTGCCTCACAAGGCATAACTTCTTTTAATGGGATCCTGGAAGCTTTCAAAAAACTTGTGACTTTCCTAAATTTCCCTGGGCTCCTAGAATCTCAGGGCTTTATTCATAACTCCTAACATTCTACTAGGCATCCTAACCTTCAACACTGTAATAGCAGAATTTGCATACCAATTTTTAGTGGGAGGAACGACTCCCACAGATGGATTATGATAAGTTGCTGGACAGCACCTTCAGACACATGATAGTCACTTATGAAATTTGGACTCCTGACCTCTGTGCTTAGGCCCAATGCTATCTGTCCCCACAAGGTAGTTTCTATACTTTCAAACTTTCTCATCACCTTGTCTGGATTATCTCTTTTATTTTTATCCATGACTTATTTTTACCACACAGGCAGTCCCTTATTTTTTATTTTCTCATAAGTTACAATGATGCTCTATCATAAAAATCATTTTTACTACCCATTTGGCTACATGATAAGCCTACATACAGCATTTTCAAGCCATGGGCAGTAGGATATGTCCCATGCACAAGAGATAATACATCCCCATAGCTTAAACCATTAAAAAAGAAAAAAAACTTCTTTATTTTAAGTAAACCCAACAAGAACTAGACGCATCACAACTCACTCGTGTTTATGACTTAGAAGGTGCTTTTTTCAAAACACAGGGGGAAGTACCAATCATTCAATGAGTTAAGTGAATTGACACCCACCACTAGCCATAGGTGTTTTTCTTTGCTGGTCCTCTGGGAATTAAACCTAAGGAATGCAAAAAATGATTTTTGTACATGAATTTTTATTTCTCTGGGACGTTAGTTCACATTTAACTTGCTCTGTGACAGTGAGTAAAAAAACCCCTGCCCAGAAAGCCTGCTCTATCAGTAAGTAGGGATAATTTCCACCTAATAGAGCTATTTCAGAAAAGACATTCCATAAATATTAATTTCTTCCCTTCCACCTGGATATAATCAGTTAAATGTACACAAGTAGATATAACACAGGTGCTACTGAAATCAGAAAGACCAAGGCTCAAAGTCTCCATCCTTGGGCAAATTATCACCCTCTCTGTACCTCAGCTTCTCCATCTGTAAAACGGAGCCCTCAAAGGGCTCTGGTGAAGACTAAGGAGATGATGGGAGTGGGAGCCCCCTGATACAGTGCTGGACACAGAGCAATGGGGACGTGGAGAGAAGCTGGTCAAGGTTCAAGTCCTATCTGTCACTTACCTCCTCTGTTATCTTAGGCAAAGTAAACTCTCTGAAAATCTCTTTCTCAGTGGGTAGTGGGTAGTTCCGAAATGATCATTTCTACCTCACTAGTTTTTTTTATGAGGTTTAAAGGAGATAATGTTAAGAGACGTGCCACATGCAGAATACACACAGACCAGTATTAATAAATGATAAGCAGTTATTAATACATTTAAAGCCAGGATTAAATGCTACCAGGGGAAAAAACTATCAGATCCCTCTATTGCAGACTCAGGGTTAAATTAGAACAGAATAGGCACAGGTCGGAATGTAAAAATAGAGCTGATCGGGAAAGCTCCTTCAAGAAACTTCCTCTGATAGAAAACATATATATTTTCTGGATTTGAAATTATATGGATTCTGACATATACACACACACACACACACACACATACACACACATATATATATTTAATATAAATGTATATATACTTATTCTAGGGCATTAGTGTTCTGTTATAGAACCTAGCACATAATGGGTGCTCCACAGATCTGAACCATTAATTAATTAAGTTAATACCAATTAATTTGATATCTAATATATAATATTAGATATTAATTGATATCAGTTATTGGATATTAATTAATTTGGCTATATTAGTGCAACTAAGACATCATCTTGTATGTCATCGGACTCTTTGGAAGCACAGGGATCCAGCCACAGTATTTTCTTGTTTACACACCGATCAGTCAAACACTAAACTGTAGGGACAGCAACAAAGCAGCCATGTCCTTGCTCTCCTCCTACCGCTTAACAACGTCCCCTAATAGACCGTACCTTTCAGCAAGCAGCCGCATGCTGGGATGGCACCAGATAAATCGGAGTCATCATAATAAAGCTACTCTTGCAGAGGTTAAATCCTAGCAGCCCACAAAAGGAGGAAGTTGGGCTGTCAGAGGCAGCCATCTGTCTCTGGGCAGGGAAGTTCTCAAAGATGTGGGAGTGGAAGGTGCTGGATGTGAACCCAGAGACACTGTTTCTCTGCTTCCTTGTCCCCAGAAGTCACAGGGCTTTGTCTGTGTTTTAGAGTCTACAAGAGGCTGGCTGGCCCTCACTCAACACCTGCCCACTCTGGCATCAGGACATGCCCCCTTCTTCAACTAGGCTCCCATCCTCAGTCTACACCCGTCCTCAGTCTACACTGCCCCGTGCAGCCTCAGCCCTTATTCTTGATCTCTGGGGCCTCTTTGGATCCTGCTATCTCTTATATTCCCTGCCTTCTTCTGGAAAGCTGCTCTGACATCATGCTGGTGTGCAGGGACCCTTGTGAGGCTAGAATCCTCTGCCTCTGATATCCTCCTCTTTGGTGCAGGGGGATGGCCCTGTTGGTGCCATGCTTGCTGGGCCTGGTGGGTGCAGTGAGCGAGGCCGTCTCAGGACAACTTATTGGATATCCTGTGCAGTCCACCTCTGTCCTGGGGAACAACATCTCCTGAATCTCTGCAGGAAATGAGGACCCTGCACTAGAAGCTTTTCTTCCATTCCAGCTCCTCCAAACCTAACTGGGATTATGGAAGCCCCCTACTTCCGCAGCTGTAAGCCTCAGCCCCCAAACTGAGTCTCTCTCCTCCTTTTCTTCATGTCCCCTCATCCGAGGCTCCAGAAGCGGGAAGCTGGACATCTCATTTTTGCTACTGATTTCCCTCAGGCTCAAGGTCTTTGGGACTCAAAGTCAAAAATCTGGCTGGTTGTGTCATGTATTCCACCCACATGCCATTCCCACCAGAGGCCAAAAGTACTACTCCATGGGGCAGCTGCCCACCCGGGGGAACATGTCCCAGAAAAGGCAAATCTGCACTCACGTGGAAGAAACCCTCCACCAGCTCTGACTTGTCCTGCTGAGGTCTCATGGCGCTCCCAGACAAACTCCACACTGAATCCCCCTTTCTCTCTGCCCCACAAGGCAGCACTGCAGAATGGGTCTAGCTGAAGACTGGCTCCAGAGGTCCATAGGGACTGCAGGTGAGTAGGTGCCATTCAAGAGTCCCAGTGAGGATGCTAAGGCAAGGCTGGAAGCTGCAGGTAAGGCCGTAGGCCCAGGAGCACCGCCCGCCCACCCTCCAAGCCCCCATCCCCCCATCCCCACCGCCCCCCCACTCCCCCACCACTCCCACCACCCCCCCACACTAAACTGCTAAGCCAGGATGGGGCTAGGAGAGGGTGATACAGAGTAAACAGACTTAAGCCAGAATTTAAGCAGAACAATGAGAACAGAAGAGTTCAGACTGAGTTCTGAGCTGGGGCTAGGACAACAACCTTCAGATTAGCATGTGGATTTTTTTTTTAATTTTTAAATTTATTTTCAGAGTAACAGTATTCATTGTTTTTGCACCACACCCAGTGCTCCATGCAAGCCGTGCCCTTTCCAATACCCACCACCTGGTTCTCCCAACCTCCCACCCTCTGCCCCTTCAAAACCCTCAGATTGTTTTTCAGAGTCCATAGTCTCTCATGGTTCACCTCCCCTTCCAATTTACCCAAATTCCCTACTCCTCTCTAACGCCCCTTGTCCTCCATGCTATTTGTTATGCTCCACAAATAAGTGAAACCATATGATAATTGACTCTCTCTGCTTGACTGATTTCACTCAGCATAATCTCTTCCAGTCCCGTCCATGTTTCTACAAAAGTTGGGTATTCATCCTTTCTGATGGAGGCATAATACTCCATAGTGTATATGGACCACATCGTACTTATCCATTCATCCATTGAAGGGCATCTTGGTTCTTTCCACAGTTTGGCGACCGTGGCCATTGCTGTTATACATTGGGGTACAGATGGCCCTTCTTTTCACTACATCTGCATCTTTGGGGTAAATACCCAGTAGTGCAATGGCAGGGTCATAGGGAAGCTCTAATTTTAATTTCTTAAGAAATCTCCACACTGTTCTCCAAAGTGGCTGCACCAACTTACATTCCCACCAACAGTGTAAGAGAGTTCCCCTTTCTCCACATCCCCTCCAAAGGCGGTCCTAAGGGGGAAATACATAGCCATCCAATCCTCCCTCAAAAAAATTGAAAAATCCAGAACACACCAGCTGTCTTTACACCTTAAAGAACTGGAGAATAAACAACAAATCAAACCAACTCCATACACAAGAAGGGAAATAATCAAGATTACAGCTGAGATCAATGAGGTAGAAACCAGAGATACAGTAGAACATATCAATGAAACTAGAAGCTGGTTTTTTGAAAGAATCAATAAGATCAATAAACCACTGGCCACACTAATCCAAAAGAAAAGAGAGAAAGCCCACATTCGTAAAATTATGAATGAAAGGGGAGCGATCACAACTAACACCAAGGAAGTAGAAACAATCATCAAAAGTTATTATCAACAGTTATATGCCAATAAGCTAAGCAACCTAGATGAAATGGATGCATTCCTGGAAAACTATAAACTCCCAAAATTGAACCAGGAAGAAATTGACAACCTGAATAGACCAATATCTAGTAACAAGATTGAAGCAGTGATCAAAAACCTCCCAAAAAACAAAAGCCCAGGACCTGATGAATTCCCTGGGGTATTCTACCAAACTTTCAAAGAAGAAATAACACCTATTCTCCTGAAGCTGTTTCAAAAAATTGAAGCAGAAGGAAAATTTCCAGACTCTTTCTATGAAGCCAGCATTACCCTGATCCCCAAACCAGGCAAAGACCCTACCAAAAAGGAGAATTTCAGACCAATATCACTGATGAATATGGATGTTAAGATTCTCAACAAGATCCTAGCAAACAGGAACCAACAGCACATTAAAAAGATTATCCACCACGACCAGGTGGGATTCTTTCCTGGGCTACAAGGATGGTTCAACATTCGCAAATCAATCAATGTGATACAACAAATTAATAAGAGAAGAGAGACGAACCGCATGGTCCTCTCAATTGATGCAGAAAAAGCATTTGACAAAATCCAGCATCCATTCCTGATTAAAACGCTTCAAAGTATAGGGATAGAGGGAACATTCCTCAACTTCATAAAATCTATGAGAAACCCACAGCCAATATCATCCTCAATGGGAAAAAGCTTGCAGCCTTCCCATTGAGATCAGGAACAAGACAAGGATGCCCACTGTCAGCACTCTTGTTCAACATAGTATTAGAAGTCCTAGCAACAGCAATCAGACAACAAAGAGAAATAAAAGGTATCCAAATTGGCAATGAAGAAGTCAAACTCTCTATCTTCGCAGATGACATGATTCTTTATATGGAAAACCCAAAAGACTCCACCCCCAAAACTACTAGAACTCATACAATAATTCAGCAACATGGCAGGATACAAAGTCAATGTACAGAAATTAGTGGCTTTCTTATACACTAACAATGAAAATACAGAAAGGGAAATTAGAGAATCGATTCCATTTACTATAGCACCAAGAACCATAAGATACCCGGGAATAAACCTAACCAAAGAGGTAAAGGATCTGTAGTCGAGGAACTACAGGACACTCATAAAAGAAATTGAAGAAGACACAAAAAGATGGAAGACCATTCCATGTTCTTGGATTGGAAGAATAAACATTGTTAAAATGTCTATACTGCCTAGAGCATGTGGATTTTGACCCCTGGACGGGCTCTTGCTCGGTTCTGCTCTGGCCCTGCCCCATACAACCATCTCACTGCAAGCAGGAAGAGCGGAAGGCCTGTGTTCCTGCCTGGCAATCCGACGGTTGGTGGCAGTTCAAATCCCAGCTGTACCCCCGACCTAAGCAGGTTGTTAACCTCTTGCTGGGTTTCTGTTTAACTTATTTCTGAAATGAGCTGAACGCTTCCCCTAACCTCAAGGATTTGAAGTTGCTGCCCGCGCGCATGCACACACACCCTATACAAACAGACTGGGTCACCCGTTCAACCAGCGCTCGCTCCTCAGCAAGTCCGGAGCTCAGCGGGCGCTGGGTAAAATACAAGCAACTTCCTCTGGGCTTCTCCCACTTTGATTCCCAGCTGAAAGAGCTCCTTTGACTCTTCTCCTTCCTGACATCATCTCAACCCCTTTAAAAAAAAAAAAAAAAAAAAAAAAGACTTTTTATGTTACTCCCGGACAGTCGCACGCCTTAAGTAATGAAGTACTGGAGCTACGGCTTTTATTTGGAGAGCTTCCCTAATTATCTGGGTGGCTGCAAGCTCTGCCTGTGCTCACATCAATCTTGGGCCTGCGCTGATCATCCTAAAGCATAATGGCCTACAATCCAGACGCACAGCAAACACCCAGTGAAGAAGGCCCACAGGGAGGGAGGGACCTGTATGCAATCATAAACCTATCGCAGAAATTTGGGATGTCCTTTTTTTCATGTTCTGTTTTTCTTTCTTTATGAAGACCCAACACTAAGCAGCAGCAAGCCAAGAGCAGAGTCTTGGGGTGCAAGAGGGGTAACCAGGAGACCTGCCTGCAAAGCTCAGCTCTGCATTCCCGAGCGCTCACAACCCCCACTCATAGATGGATAGATGGGTCCGGGGTAGTGGGGCCCACAGCTAGCCATTAGAATCCCTTGTGGGATAGTGACAACTAATGTTTCCCTGGCTAGCTGTCCACCTCAGACCTATAGGGTCAGAATTTCCAGGGCTAGTGCCCAGGGAATCTGTAGCTTTCAAAGGTTTCCAGCAGATTCTTAAGGTCTGTCAGGTCTGAGACTCTCTGGATGCCACAGATAAAACCTTTCAGCTTCATTAATCACCCTCCCCTGCCTTTACACATCTTGTTACTGCCGTTGGTGGAAGGCTCCCAAGGCCCCATCATACGGTGAAGAGCTTCATGTTACATTGAAGCTAGGGGGCTTGTGCGAAACTTAGGGGTTTCTTTAGAGCTAAAATGTTCTCCAGAGAAATTCTATTGGCATTCTGAGCCAGCCAACTTCAGGAAACTGCCTCATGCATTGTAGGACCCAGAGCAAACCTGGCTTCCATTGGCTAAATACTTAGAGTACCCTCAGGTCCACCATGATTATCAGACACACTTCTCCGATGAGGAAACCAGTGTCCAATCACTCTTAACTTCCAGACATGCGAGGTGCTTATTAGCACAATGCTTGGCACTCAAAAGGGCTCAGTAAATGTTGTTGTTGTTGTTGTTTTCATTATACTATTATTCTGTATTATAGAAAATATCTCTGTAACTGTCAAAGAGGAGTCACAAACCAATCAAACATTGACCCTTGCTCAGTTGTTCAAGCTGGGTACAAAACAAGACCATGGTTGTCCATGAATACAAGAACCCTCTTCCCCGTACCCAGCCCACTCCTCACCGTGTCCTGCCATAGTCACCCAGATACAGAAGTGTGCCTATATGGGGTAAATACATTGTAGTGATAATGGGTAAAAATGGAATTTTCAGTAAGCTGCCTCAGGATGTGTTAATCTCCTCTTTTAGACTAAATTCTCCTTACTATAACTCAGCCCCCTTCCTAGTTCCTTTGCTGTCCTTTATAATGAAGCAAACTACCTTCTACTTTGTCCACTACATCAGCACATGTTTATAGTTATTTCTCCCCTAAGTCTTCTTGACATGAGGCTGAACAGGTTTGGTTTCTTACTTCTTCCTCAAGGGTCTTATTTTGAAAACATTTCATCACTTTTGCTGCTCTCCACTGAGCTTCCCTAGGTATCTCACTATAAGGGAATTTGTTTCAAATTGCATCACTCATGGAAGAGAATTCCAGGAGGGAAAAAAAAAAAGTCAGGCTGATAGGAAATGCTCACACAGCTCTTCAGACCTTCAGGGGTTCTGCTCCCATTCAGGGATTGCTGTGGATGTGTTCTCACGATATGGCCCCAAGGACCAAGAAGAGAAAATTCAATAAGTAGTAAAACATTGTGAGAGGGAATCATTGCATATGTTTGCATGAGGCCAGATACTTAGTAGATCGATGTGGGATGAGGGAAAATTTAAGAACGTTATAGAAGGAGTTTACTGGAATCATTTTAATCCTTTTATCACATTTGCACCAGTAAAAGATTGACTCCCAAGGGTCAAATCAAAAGAAAACAGCAAACACCACTTGCACAGAGCAAAAGAACAGATTTAATAATCAAAATCAAGGAGGTGTCACAACGAAGTTAATGGAAATACCTCAGGACTGAAAGTCAGGAGACCCTAATGCTGTGTTTAATTTCCTAGAAAGGATTCATATTCGCTACGTGGCTTTGGGTAGATTACTTACACTTCCTAAGGATCAGATACTTCATTTGTAGAAGTAGAGTTCATGCGACTGGCCTGAACATTTGCAGGGTGGTTTTAAGGCCTGAATGTCACAGAGGCCACCCCTGGACCCTGGCACCCAGTAGGCGTCAATAATCGGTATTATTGCTATCATAAATATTGTCAAGCAAAAAAAAATTAAAAATATATTGTCTAGCAGTGGGAAAGTGTATAGCACGGTATGAGGTATGCAGTAAGTGCTTACATGGGTCCCTATGAAGAAACCTCCATCCTTAGCCTTGTCACCCTCCATTCAACCTCTTTGCCTACCAGTGGAAAAGTGAATCAGTAACAAAGTAAATAAAAGGCAAGGTGCTTGAGAGGAGGCAGGCATGATCCCCCTTTTACTGTGTTTACAGGATGTATACTCATCTCTCCTGTTCTCATTTTGTCACCTTCAAGTTCAATGGCCATGTGCTAGGAAAAGGCACTCAGCAGGAGAAGCAGGACACCCCTTGCTTCCAGCAGAATTTGTTTTGAGTTGGGACTTTATAGAACTCTGCCCATGAGGAAGTGTCTGCAAGATCATAGTAGGATATGTCCTCATCTTTATCTTGCTTCCACAGACACTCCTACAATGCCATTTTCTGAAGCTCCAGAGTATTACCTATGTAGTCGCTGCCTGCCAAGGAATTCACCTCTTTCCTCCCTCAAGCTGCTCACTAACTAAATTGATTACCAAGTCAGGCAAAAGTATTGAAAAAGCCATTAAGCATTTACATTAAAAACTACACTGTCTCGTCCCATACTACATCCTAAACCCTCGCTGGCAAGGTTAAACAGAAAGTAATGAGAAATTTAAGGCTCATGGGGAAAGTCTTTCCTAAGGAAAGGGAACTCTGTGGACAGCCCACTCTTCTGTTTGTAATTAGAAAGAGACTTGATTTTCTTTTAGTCATATTACAAAAGAAACACACCCTCCTCGTAGAAAAATACAGATGAGCAAAAAGAGGGAAAAAAACACCCACAGTCTTACACAAGTAGATTACCATGGTTAACGCTAGGGTGATTCGTCTGACTGCTGTATATATCAAGACTAAAGGCAGGGGCGCCTAGGTGGGCTCAGTGGGTTAAAGCCTCTGCCTTTTGCTCAGGTCATGATCTCAGGGTCCTGGGATCAAGCCCCGAATCAGGCTCTCTGCTCAGCAGGGAACCTGCTTCCTCCTCTCTCTCTCTCTGCCTGCCTCTCTGCCTATGATATCTGTCTGTCAAATAAGTAAATAAAATCTTAAAAAAAAAAAAAAGACTAAAGGCAGCAACAGCGGGAATCGTCTGAAAGCGTCTGCTGTTCCCCTGGGGGAAGATGGCAGGAGAGATAAACCAGGGACGGACAGATGTAAAGGACTGAGCTACCACACATGGCTGTGTCAGCTTTCCCTCCGTGCTACACCTCACCACTGCTGAATTCTCTTATAAACAACAGCCTTGCAGTTGGCAGTATCCAGGAGGACAGAGGGAGCTGGGGAAGGAGAGCAGCCTTGGTCCTGCCCATTCTCCTCCATGGCACAATGATGGTAACAGCAAGATAACCAGCAAAGGTGTTTGTCCCAGAGTTCCCAAAGTGACCAGCAAGGAGTCATGCCCAGAACAAGAAATAGCTGTCCAAGGCCAGTGGAGAGCAGAGGTGTTGTATGAAGCATTGGGGATAAAGGAAAAGATAGGAGGCATCCTCCCTTATTTCAAAAACAAAAACACTGAAGGAGTCATACTTTGAGAGTGTAAATAAGGCCTAATCACTGATGGCCCAACCAGGTGGCAGGTGCCAGTGTCCCACATCCATTTCCCAAGTAACAACTGCTGTCTGCCAAGCATTATTTCTCTTTCATAGGGGAATAAACTTTAAGAGTCTTGATAACTTGGTTTCGCTTGGGTTAAGCCAACCACTTACATAAGAAGTTCACCACCATGCTATAAGGAAGTCCAAGGTAGTCGCATGAAGAAAGACTGTGAAAGAAAACCATTATACCCAGCTGAAAACAAGAACTATAGTCAGACCATGCCAGCCAAACCCCTATTTGAGCTATCTCAGTCGCCCATAGAACAGAGACAAGGTGTCCTTGGTAGGACCTCATGGGATTTCTGGTCTACAGAATCCTAAGAAATAAAATGGCTACTGTTTTAAGTTGCTATGCTTGGGGGTAGTTTGTTACACAACAATAATAACTGAAATGAGTAGCAAGCAAATAATCCCTGCTTACCCAATTGCAACAAAATGTTGGACACCAAGAAAATCATCATTTAAAATTTTTTAAAATAATAAAATAAAACAAAAAGATGTATGATAGGTTGGTGCAAATAATAATTGGCTCATCTTCATATTAGAGGAGCAAATTTAAGTATTTTTATCTCCTTTTTTATCATTTTATCTCCTTGAAGAGATATTTGTATATTAATAATCTAACTTTATACCTAGGAGAATACATGGTACATGAATAATGACAAAACCAAGCAAAACGGAGGTTTCTAGCAACGTGTCGAAAGTCAGCCAAGCAAATCCCAAACTGCAGAGACTAGGTAATATTCAGATTCACTGTGGGGCTTTCTGACTCATTTCCGATCAGCCATAGGAGGCATGCAAGACCGTAAGAACGTGCAAGAGGCTGGAGCCAATATTTAAACCCATTCCAAGCAGGCTGATCATGATTGAGCCATCACTGAGCCTGATCTCCAGGGCTAATCCAGAAGTACCAGTATCAGGTGGACCTGAGCTTCCCACTCTCGACTCCGCCACTCAGAGCACACCCATCACATCACAACAACAACCCATTACACCCAAGCCCTTCCCAGGGCCTCCTGAGAGACCGTGTTCTCAACACTCATTTTCAGCTTCAGAGCACCCCAGAAGAAAGCTGTGGGATTTCTGGTCAACCATCAGCTGGTGAGTCAGTCAAATTCTGCTGGTGACTGAGCTACCATTACAGCAGAAATGAAGAGAAAATACATAGAAATATATCCCACTACCAGGTTGTGTTTGCAACAGGGTGAGCTAAGTTACCTTTTGTCTTTTGGAAAAAGTACATTGTACCTGTAACAAAATGTGAAATAGGACAGATTTCTAACACTTCTTTGTTGCAATTTCTTTGTTTCCCTTCTCCCTTACTGGGTTTTACCATGTCCCCTTTATAAACATTAGTTCTTCCAGGGATGGCGTTGTCCATATTTAGGGTAGCACAGTCCAATAGAAACATAAATGCAAGCCACAAATGTGAATCACATATAATTTTAAATTTTGTAATAGCCACATTAAAGTCAAAAGAAACAAAATTAATTTTTAATAGTTCTACTTAACCTATTATAACCAATATTTTATTATTTCAAGACATAATTGATACAAAAACATTTAATGGAAGATTTCACATTCTTTTTAGTTATAAAAATCCAATGTGTGTTTTTCAATCATAGCACATCTCAATCAAATTATCCATATTTCCAGTGCTCAGTTGCCATATGTGGCTGTGGCTACCATTTTGGATAGCATATCTCTATTTGATTAAACCTTATCTGTCTAGCAGTCCATTCTCTCAATGATTAGCTGGTAACCATGTCC
Organism: Neogale vison; assembly: GCF_020171115.1. NCBI lineage: Eukaryota > Metazoa > Chordata > Mammalia > Carnivora > Mustelidae > Neogale > Neogale vison. The sequence continues at coordinate 26,877,347 of NC_058103.1, forward strand.
AATAAATTAATTTAACTGCACCTTTAATGCAATGCATCAGCATTAACAGAGATATAGAACACCTTGATTAAAATGTCCAGTAATTATGGCAATCCATTAAACGGTCAACCTCTACTATTCCTCAAATCACACAGGTAGGCTTCTATGCCTACATAGGGAAAAGACGAGAAAAAAAATGAGAAGACTAAGAACATTTTTTACATAAGCCAAAACTGATGCGGATCTCGTTCAACTTTAAGGTAATTTATCTTTCTAGAAAAATTTGTTGAGTAATAGGTAAATACATCCCTGAGGAATCTCTAAGTGGTAACGATGATGTGTATTCTCACTTTTCTAAAAAGTTACCTTAGCAAGAAAAAAAGTCCTAAGGAAATTCTCCTAAGCAAGTAGCAACATCCATAGAAAATGTTAGAAGGGCAAATCAAAAATCATGGAAAGGGCATGGGCTCTGAAATCACACAGACTTGGATTTACTAGGTGAACTTGGCCCCAATTCCCTCAGGATGTGGAAAATCCCATTTCCCTTGCAAAACCAAAAGAACTTAAATGTTCCCAATACTATGGGAAACCCTGAGTAGACAATAAATGTTTACCTGCTTGTTGTTTGAGAGCATAGGTCAATCATCATTCTAATGTCAAGAGCTATTGTATTGGTCTGTGAAAACCCCAAGAAATAGACCAGTAAACCATAGTGTCTCTCTACCCATTCAAACCCAAATGCTATCCTCCGGGTAGCCCCAGGCTGGCTATTCTCAGGGACTGCACCTTCCTGCAAGGTATACTGAGAAAGGCTCTTTCAGAAAGGTCAGCTCCCTTGGGAGCAAACAGGCACTCACAGACTTTGGGTATTTTCTCAGTCATAATTCTAGTTCTGGGAAGGAGTATTTTCAGGTCAGAGAACACAGCAAACAAATCATTGCTTCCCTAATGGCACAAGTCCTAGGCTTTTGGTCATCCCATGGATTGGCCACTTCTCCATCACGTGTTCACCCCTATCCAATCAGCTGTTCTCACCACCCATACACACACACACACATACACATTGTAACTATGTGAGGTGATGGGTGGGTTAACCTATCTTATTGTGGTAATCATTTTGCAATGTATCAAATCATCATACTGTACATCTCCAACTTACACAATGTTGTACATCAATGATAGGGCAACAAAGCAGGAAGAAGTATTATGAAAATGTACATATGGATATTAAATGAGTTAAAACATACAAGAACCTTCGAACAGTGCCAGGCACCCACTAAGTGTGGAGTAATAGTGAATTTCTTGTTGTGGTTCACTGAGCATTTGCTGATCTTGCTGGAGCTGCCAAGGTCAACGGCTCTGGAACAGGACCTGGGTTCACATGTCACCTCTGCTCATGCAAACCGTGGGGCTTGCATAGTGTCTCTCTACCCATTCAAGCCCAAATGCTATCCTCCGGGTAGCCCCAGGCCAACCCTCCCTGGGCAATCTCTGCACCTCAGTTTCCTCTTGTGGGGATGGAAATAATGACAGCACCTGCATCGTAGGGTTGTTGCAAAGATAAATTAGATGCAGTGCACCTAGAACAGCACCAGACTAAAGCTAAACCTGCAAAAAGTGTTTGTGATCGCTGTCACTCTCGTGATTATTCCCACCTGTCAAGTGCAGGGGAGACAAAGGTAAATAAGGAACTTCAAGCACAGCCCTTGTCAGAGCTGAAAAAAAGTTGCAAATGTAACACCCTTGATTTCAAGAGGTTTTACAGTATCCAGTCATCCTTGAAAAGAAAGTGCAAAAAGGAAATCCTATCAGTTAATATCTCATGTATCTAGAGTCATTCTCTTGGTGTACAACAGTTACTTTTACTCTTTGCTTTGGGCGTCTCATTTGCTTAAAACTGATGGCCTGAAAAGGGATGTTCATCTGGATTCCCTCACAGAGCTGACAGTCTGCTGCCACTGTCGTTACAATGATTTATCATTATTCTTTCTCTTCTGCCTTTGACAGGCAAAGGAAGGGTCTTATGTGCGGTCTTATGTCCTGACTGTGATAGACACATCTCTTCTAAAAAGCAGCTTGTGTTTTCTGATCTCATCATCAGAAGAGCTATATTCTCTGGTCCAGCTAAACCAAAACCCTTTAAACAGACACCTATAAAGCCTAGACTCATACTTTTGTAATTGCCATATAAGTTACACACAAAAGAATTCAATTTATCACATAGTTACCAAATAGTAATGACTAACATGTATCAGCATGTTTCCTAAGCACCTGCGCATATAGAATGGTATAGAGAGATTTGGGGTACAAAACCCCCAATTCCTGGGAACATCTGCTTTCTTCAGCGCACACTTGCTAATGGGTCTCCCTTGGATTCAGCAGTACTGAGCAAATAACCCTTATGATTAGAGACTGATACCAATGAAAATGGTAAGACAGACATATTTTGTATCCCTTGTATTTGTTAACACACACACACACACACACACATTCATTCACCTGCATACGCTGATAAAAATAATGACTTAAGTGGGTAGGAGAAGAATAAATGAAACAAGATGGGATTGGGAGGGAGACAAACCATAAGTGACTCTTAATCTCACAAAACAAACTGAGGGTTGCTGGGGGAAGGGGGGTTGGGAGAAGGGGGGTGGGGTTATGGACATTGGGGAGGGTATGTGCTTTGGTGAGTGCTGTGAAGTGTGTAAATCTGGCAATTCACAGACCTGTACCCCTGGGGATAAAAATATATGTTTATAAAAAATAAAAAAATTATTAAAAAAAAGAAAAAAAATAAAAATAATGACTGGTACCTGCATAAGTTGGTAAAAATAATGAAAAAATCTGGAAATATTAAGTGTAAGTTGGAATTTGAGATGTTCCTTTATTAGTCTTCTAGCACTATCATAATGAATTACTATAGATGGGGTAGCTTAAAACAACAAAAATTCATTTTCTCACACTTCTGGAGGCCAAAATCTGAAATCAAAGTGTGCACAGAGCCCTGTTCCCTCTGAAGGCCCTAGGAGAAAATCCTTCCTGTATCCTGCCAGCTTCCATGGGTCCAGGCTTTCCCTGCCTATGGCTGCATCCCACCAACTCCCACCCAACTCTTCACTTGGCATCCTTGCTTTATGTCTCTTATAAAGACTCATGATTGGATATGCCCTCCCATAAAATCCAGAATGATCTCATCTTGAGATCTTTAGTTTAATTACATCTACAAAGACCCTTTTTCCAAATAAGGTCCCTTCACAAATTCTGGGGATTACGCTGTGGGTATATTTTGGGGGGAGGGAGTTTGGGGGGAGGTCACCATTCAACCCACTACAATATCCCAAGAAAACCTTATCTGTAATTATAACTAAAAAGTAACTAAAAATATCTGTTCTGTCAGTGACCCTAAAGGTACAAAAGAGTGGGCAGGGAAGCACCTGTGAACACCAGAGGGCAAAAAGTCCATCACCTGGACCAGGGTGGAACCCCAGCACCCGTGGTTTCCATGTTGGATATTGTTTCACTTTCAGATTATACCCGTATGATAGGATTTGAAAGACTGAGCCAGTCACTGCAGGCTGGAGCCATTCTTACATTGTTTCCACCTCTGACCTCATGAGGGATACACCCAACCTGCCCGCTCATTGGAGAGAGAGGAGCAGAGCTGCTTAGACACATCTTATGACCCATGGGAATCTGCAGTTCTTCAAGTATGATGCAAGAACTCGATTTTTTTTTTAAGTTTGCATGTCCCTCCCTCTTTCCCTCTGTGCCCTGTGTCTCCTTTCTGTTGATGTCTACATAAATTGGGGAAAGGAATAGAAGAGAAAAACTTCTGAGGAAGCCATGAAATGGGGCACCTGGGTAGCTCAGTCAGTTAAGCGTGTGCCTTCAGCTCAGATCATAAACCCAGGGTCCTGAGATCGAGTCCCACATTGGGCTTCTAGCACAGCAGGGTGCCTGCTTCTCCCTCTGCCTCTCCCCCTGCTTGTGCCGTATCAGGTAAATAAATAAAAATCTTGAGGAAGGAAGGAAGGAAGGAAGGAAGGAAAGAAGGAAGGAAGGAAGGAAGCCATGCAACTTCTCATTCATTTATGGCTCCTGACAAGTCATGGAAGAAAATATAGTGGTCTGTTACAAAAAGAAAAAAAAATGTTTAGGAATTTAAATTACAGATTTTAGAAAATCAAAAATAAACCTTAAGGTAGTTATTCTTGTCCCATCGTGCAAAAGAAGAAGGTTAAGCAACTTCCCAGGACACAAGAAAGTCCCAAACCCTTTCCTTTGGGAACCAAGCTGACCACCTATTTCTGAACTCCCCTTTCATGTACAAGAAAGTTTCAAGGCTGGCTCTGGGGTGTCAGGAGGAAGAGGAAGTGGACCGGACTATCCCTCTCTGAGGCACCTGAAGCAGGATGGAGGGGTCGGGGTTGGCCAAAGAGCATGAAGCAGCTACCGGAAATGGTATCTTTACTCTGAGGGGAATTATTCCTTGAGCTTTTTAGGAAAATCCATTATCACGGAGTCCAGAAAAAAATCGCCCGCCAACGAGGGCCCTGGATCCTACATGCTCTTAATTCCTGGCCTCAAACAAGAAGCAGTGCTCGTGCTCTTAAAAGAAAATAGCTTTAGGGGCGCCAGGGTGGCTCAGTTGGTGAAACATCCAATTCTTGGTTTCAGCTCAGGCCCTAGGATTGAGCCACCACATTGGGCTCTATGCTCAGCACATGTTTGAGATTCTTTCTCCCTCCGTGGTCCCCTCCTGCACACACATGCTCTCTCTCTCAAATAAATGAATCTTTGGGGAAAAAAAGAAGAGAGAGGAGGGCTTTGGCCTCCTGCTTCCTGCTTCCCGATGTCTCACAGGGGAGGCCAGTGCGTCCTGGGGCCCAGTCAAGATACCAGTAAGCACAAATGGAGTTTACCCATGATCCGCAGTCAGCTGGTTCCCATGGACAGAACTGCCCTGCTCCTTGCAGACGTCCATCCCCCAGATTCTCCTCTCTCAGCAGCCAAACCCAGATCAACCAGCCCAAGAGTCACTTTTGAACAAATGCTGTACTCTGTGCAAAAGCTTATTCATCACGAAGCTAATGAAGCTTACACTTCAGGGACCCCGAGTAGCAGGGGCCTCTCTCAAAGGGCTACAGACAATTTATAACCATGATCTGTTACTATTTTTCTGTAAGATGGCTCTCCAAATTATAGATGCCCCAGGTCTCAAAAACCTGGATCTGCCCCATCTCTCATGGTGTATCCCATGGCAGTTATAATTTATGGAGCTTAAAATAGGGGCTTAATAAATATAAGTCAGAATAATTAATGTAACACCTTTGATGTACCAACACGAGCCACAGATACGATCTTTGCCTTGGAGACACCCAACGTAGAGTGGAGAAGGGAAATGTGAATGAAAAAAATAAGCACCATATAAATGTAACCTCCTGACTCCAATAAACCCTACACAGCTTCACTGTGAGAGGACCAGACAATTGGAGGACGTGACCTGGGCAGAGAAGTTCACAGAAGGCAACAGTGGAGCTGAGATCTGACGGAGGTGAGAATTAACTAGGCGGAAGGGAGAGAGGTGGGCGAGAACTTTCTAGGCGGAGAGGGCAGAAGTGCTGTAGAGGGAAAGACCAGGACATGTCATAGCTACTGAGAAAAGGCTCGACCAGCTGCAGCCCAGTCAGCAAGGAGGACCTTGGTATAAAACGAGTCTGGGAGGCAAACCAACCACACGGAGCTTCATCAGCCCCTGAGGGTCTTCCACATTTATTATAAGAACAACAGGAAGCAATGAAGCCAGCATAGGAGTGTTGGGGTGGGGGGCAAGGATAAGAGGAATGGCATGAGCTGTTACATCAGATGCCAGAGAAGGCAGGAGACCACGGAATCCGGCTTGCAGGTAGGCCGGGCTGAGGGGGCTTGGCTGAGGCAAAGGAGGGAGCAGAGCCCAAGCGATGGAGGAAGTGAGTTTATACTGGGAAGGAGGTGCCCTCTGATGGCTTTGTTTCCCTGCTGAAAGTGGGAAGGTGAAAAGAGAAGCAGGAAGTGTGTAGAAAACGAGAGATAAAGATGATAAAGATTCACGCAAGGAGTGAATGCTCCAGACCCCAGGCCACTTTGCAGGGAAGACCCCTGAGCCTGGCAAGGGGCTTGTGTTTCCCAGACCTGCTGTGAGGTGCCATGAGGCTGATATGCCCTCTCCCGCGGGGTTTGCCTTACAGAAAAGGGTCCGCACTAACATCACAGGAGGCCCGAGGCAGGAGTAGAGGGGCGGGGGTATTTGTTTCCAATCTCCAGGAAGTTTTCTGTCTCAGCAAATTTGGAGATTTGAATACCTCTTTGAGGCAATGTTCTCTCTTTCAAGAAAACCACCCGTTTTTCTTGAGGAAGACTATGAGCCCCCACTAATCAGAGACATTTTAGAAGCCCAGAGAAGTGATCTCTATGGCAATGGAACCTGGAGTTTGCAGTCACCTCAGTGCCATGTCCCACCAGTTCCCTGGCTTTGGGCAGCAAGGAATGGCTCTTTGGTCTGTCCATGTTCAGGCCGTACCGGCCTGCAAGCTGTCACTTGCTCTATGAGAACTGGATGCACTACTGTGCGCATTTTGACTCTGACTCAGGAGGTCAGACCGATGCACGTAAAGCAATCGGCACAAACTGTCCATGCCACGCAGTGATTGAAGTTCACGAGAGAAACGGAAATGTTGCAAAGGCTCCAGCCATTAGGGAAACTTCTATGGAGGAGGTACTTGAAGGAGGCGGTGAAGAACAGAGAGGGTTGGGGACGTGTGCGGGAAGGACAGGGCATCCCCGTGAAGGCAGCAGCTTGGGTGTGATTCCTCAGCAGGCAGGTCTGGGTGTATTGCTTACTGGCTGCACAGCTTTGAAAAAAAATGACTTCAACTCTTTGTGTTTTGTTTTCCTTAACTGTGACAAGAGCAAGTTAGTTCTATAAGGCCCTCCTGAGGAGCCGACAAGGTAATTCTTACAGTGTTCTTACCATAGGGCCCAGGCCATATGAAGCAACCCATAAACATGCCAGTATTTTGTTTTTGTTTTTGTTATTATTACATGTTAGAATATTAAAATGCCAATTCCTCTCACATTCCAAAGCAAACTTTGAGACCACCAAGCAGGACTTTCCAAGAAGGTGTAACTGGAGATGTGGCCAGTCCTAGGCCTTCAGCCACACAGAGGGCGTTAAGAGGATCATGAGCAGAAATGACAGGGGGAAGAGGGTCTCTTTTTGGAGGGCTGTGGGTGTGATGGTCAGCTCTCCCAAGGGTTAGGCTTCCCTCCCTTCAAGCTGGGGAAAGGGACTTCGTAAGTTCTACTTGGAGAGCTCACTAAGTGTCCCCGATGGGGGACATGGGAGTCTGGTGGCTGATTCACTCGTGAGAAACTCTAAGAACAGAGACCACTCCTTCCTGGTGATGGAGAAGAAAAGCGGTTCTAGAATGGCATGCATCCAGAAAGTTTGCTGGGGCAAAGGTAGAAACGTTTCCTGTTGGCCTTATCCAGGCCCCAAGAAGAAGAGCTAGCAAGAGGGTTTGAAAGGGTCACTAATAATGAAGACCTCAGAGAACCAAGTTCGACATGCCAAGGATCTGAGGAAGGAGCCCAGAGAGACCCTTTGGAGCAGGCACTCACCATACCCGGGGAAAAACAGGTAAGGGATCGCTAGTGAAGCTTTGTGCTGCACGGTTGGAGGAGGGTGTGTGGGAAGGAGGAGGAATTCTCTGGAGGAAGAAAGAAACAGGAAGGGAATCCCTTCTGAGGAACAATCAGCTGTTCACTGCCAAGCCCAAGGAATGCAAAGGCCAACTCACACAGAGTTAGTTTAGGGTAGTGTGTTTGTCCTCTGTTGCTGTTACAGAAAATCACCACAAATTTAGTGGCTTAAAAAAAAAACACAAATTGATTGTTTTGCAGTTTATAAAAATCTGAAGTCTATTTTCTATTCCAGCCTCCAGAGGCAGCCGCATTCCTAGGCTCTTGACTACCTTCCACCCTCAAAGACAGCAATGGTCAGTTTTCCTCATATCGCATCACTTGGACTCTCTTCTGCTTTTCTTTTCCTGTGACAAAGACCCTTGTGATTACACTGAGCCCATCTCAGTAACTCGGGATAATCACCCCCATCTCAAGGTCAGATGATTAGCAACCTTCATTCTAGCTATAACATATGCACAGGCTCCAGGGACTAGTATATGGATGTCTCTGGGGCATTATTATTGTGCCCACCTTACTCAGTAAGAAGCAACATGGACGGGACTGGAAGAGATTATGCTGAGTGAAATCAGTCAAGCAGAGAGAGTCAATTATCATATGGTTTCACTCATTTGTGGAGCATAACCAATAGCATGGAGGACAAGGGGCGTTAGAGAGGAGTAGGGAATTTGGGTAAATTGGAAGGGGAGGTGACATGAGAGACTATGGACTCTGAAAAACAGTCTGAGGGGTTTGAAGTGGCGGGGGGGTGGGAGGTTGGGGTACCAGGTGGTGGGTATTATAGAGGGCACAGCTTGCATGGAGCACTGGGTGTGGTGAAAAAATAATGAATACTGTTTTTCTGAAAATAAATAAATTGGGGAAAAAAAAAAAAAAAAAGAATCTTCCCGCCCCTCAGCTCCCTCCCTGCCTTAAATGCAAACCCAGAGGAGCCGGGAGCAGTCTGGCAAGTATTGGAGGTTGGGAAACAGAAAAGGAACCAATGTGTGTCTGTCTATCCACAGAATCGGCACAGTGCCTGAAACAGCATGAATAATAAATTAAATTAAAACTCAATGAATGATGCACATACCACAGTAATTGGGGGCCCAGTATGATTCTTGCTGGAAGCAGCCCCCTTAGACGTTCCCAGCCAAATCTGCCATCTCCCAATCAGGGAAGCTCTTTTGCCAAAACTCAAACCCTGCTTTGTTCCCTTTTAAATTGTAGTTAAGTTATTGTTTTCACCCCAAACTCCAGAATTGTGTAATTATACCTTGTAACATATGGTGCACACAGCTTCCTAAAACGAGGGCTCCATCAGAAGTTATAAGGTGAGAGTTTGCATCTCTGATTTTAAATGGGACTAACCCTTCAAATTAGAGTCATTATTCTATTCCGGACAGAGAGAAAGGTGTTCTGGAATGCCAAGAACAAGCAGGGCAGCGATACCCTCCAGACACTATCAGAGGCAATCTCTGCTCACCTGAACCGAACGGAAGGTGGGACCCAGGTGCGCAGGCTCCTGAAAGAGGAAAGTGAACGTGTCTGCTGATCAGAGCCCACGTTTGATTTTTCACAGAGAAGGGGAAATAGGGCAACATGAAAGCCTGGGAGCCAAATACAGAGAAACAATAAGGTGCCTCCTGAATGAAAAGATCAAGCCCCCTTGCTGGAGTGAGGGGCTGGAAGGTCAGCAGTCCAACCAAACCAGCCACTCCCCCGCGGAGGCTCAGGAACCTTCAAAAGTCATCACAGCACTAACGAGGTAGCCTCTGTGTATCTGGAAATTAGAGTCCAGGGCAATAATCTGTGAAGAGTTAGGCAGCCCAGGCCAGGGCAGGTGAGAGAGGTGGACTCTCGGGCGGTTCGAGGAGACTCACCAGACCTTCTGGTGGCCAGGATGAAGGCTCCATCGAAAGCAGCCATCGCATGCTCACCAAACAGTCTTCTGATTACCAGTTTGGTTCATGGATTTATGGAAGGAGTTTGGAATTATCCAGGACTTAATAATTAATGATCTCCTGTAATTTAATAAACCAGTGTTTTGGTTTATACATCTTATCTTAGAACAGCCTGAGTCGTTGTCTGAGAATGGGCTTTCCCAAATGTCCACACTGTGGCTGTCCATTGAGGGACATCCTGGCAACTAGTGACAGCTCTCTCTGAATTTTAGCCTGTGTTCTTTGGATTTGTAGATCATTTGGAAATATTATTTTCCTGGAATAACCACACACACATGAACACACCTCATGGAGAACTCCTATTCATCCTTCATGGCCCAACTTAAGTGCTACACCTTTGAGAAGTTGTTTTCTGGATTATCCAGCACTACTGGGGACAGGGGGGCAGGGGGATTGGTGTGAAGAACATGGAGAAAAGAAATCACAGAACAGTTGAAAAAACTGTAGAGACCCATTGATTTTCAAACCTTTTTACTTAAAGAACACTTGTTCAACCAAATGCTGATATGGAAGCCAATAGGTAAAACATAAAAAATGGATGTGCTCTGGCTAAAAGAGGGATAGGAGGCCAGCAACTACTCAAGCCCAACTACTGGGCTTCCACAATCTACCCCTATCACAGTGAAAGCTCTTCTCCCACAATCTATAAAACATTTATCCAGTCTCACTCTCATTTTACAAATGAGGAAACAGAATCTGATGCCAGAAAATGGTTGATGGTGTTGTTTCGTGTGGTTCTCCCAAACCAGAGACAATAATAACACAGTACTGGGGCACTGGTGGCTCAGTCAGTTGAGAGTCTAACTCTTGATTTCGGTTCAAGTCATGATCTCAGGGTCCTGGGACTGAGCCCCACGTCAGGCCCTGCACTCAGTGCAGAGTCTGCTTGGGATTCTCTCTCACTCTCTCTTCTTCCGTCACTCCCCTGACCCCGACTTGCACGCTCACATGCACACACACACACATTTTCTCTCTCTCCCTCTAAAATAAATAAATAAATATTCTAAAATAATAATAATAATATGATATTAACACTGCTCTTCCTAGCTTTGGCAGGTACACCTTATCAGTCCCACATGTGTGCTCAGAATCCTTCTCAAGAGAGGATTCTAATAAGCTGTTAACAATTGATTAGAGTTGACATGTAAGATTAAATTATTTACTCTTTCTATTGTAAATAATATTTTTTCTGTCCTAGGTGTTAACAAATAGAATTTATAGCCATCCTATTACAAACCAATGCCACTAATATTTAAAAGGTAGAAAAGGTTTTAATAGGATATGTAAGCCAATAGAAATCTCTTTTCTTTTTCATTTAATTAATGATCTCACCTTATACATTTTCAGAGTTGACTTTCCAAATCTAATGGTATGGTATTAAGTAACAATTACTATCTGATTACATTTTCTTTACTAGATTAAAATATAAAAATAAAGTTGCTAGATGTATTCCTTGGTAGGGTGGACAATGACAACTCAAAAATAAAAAGGGGAGAGGACACCCTGGTTTTTATCTCTCTAGGGTTTGGTTGATTCAAGCTTGAAGTAAAAAAAGCAAAACATTCCCAATTCTGATCCTGATTTAGCCTTTATCATTTTTCAGATATTTGGGGCATCTGAGTGGCTCAGTCAGTTGAGCATGTGCCTTTGGCTCAGGTCATGATCCTGGGGTCCTGGGACTGAGTCCTGCATGGGCTCCCTGCTCAGCAGGGAGTCTGCTTCTCCCTTTCCCTCTGTTGCTCCCCCTGCTTGAGCTCTCTTTCTCTCTCTGTCAAATAAGTAAATAAAATCTTTTTTAAAAAATAATTTTTTAAATATTCAACTCTCTCTTCTTGAGAATTACCTTTATGGGGAAAGGAGTAAATACCCTTTACCAATCACTAGATCTAATTCACGCATGTCATCTATATACAAAACACAAGACACAAGGCACAGCATACAGATGCCTGCTGGTTCTGAGACCCAGTTTTTCTCCTTAGATTCCTGTGATGGGGTTCAGGACATGCTAGCCCAAAATATAGCACCATGGCATATTAAGTGCCTTAAGACGATGGAATTTTTTTTTTTTTAAATAGTAGAGGCAGGAAGTCCACTCTGACCTCTCCTACCACCCACCACTCTTCTTCCCTGAAACAAGTCATAAAACTCTCCTAGGAAAGATTATGTGCCCTGTACCAGAAGAAGACATCCTTATCACCAGAGATGGGGAATTCGGGGCCAAGAAATGTATACAAATAATCTTTGTCAAATTAACCCTTACTTTTCCAATTTCTTCTTCACCATTTATTATCCCCAAACCAAATCCTTTGTCTTATCAGTTCTTCACAAATATGTATTTTTTTGTTTAAAAGGTATAAAAGTTTCCTGCTCTGATCACTTCTCCAGATCTTCATTCTCTTCTGAGGGCTGTCATGGATATATAAAAGTACACTAAAATTTGAATGTTTTTCTCCTATTGATCTGTCTTCATCAGTTTCATTTTCAGAAGCAGGCAGGAACTCTAAGAGGCTTGAGGACAAATTTTCCTCCTCTACACTTACCTAGGCTCTTGAAACAGAAAAGTCTTACCTTCTAGAAGAACATGGAGGAAACTCATTGCCCTGCTCCCCAGCCCCCTTTTCCTCTTCTCTGTAAGGAGGGGTCATTTATCAGCTTAGGCTAGTTGGGATGAGGCACTGAGGCCCACTAACCAATTCTCTGCCCATCTCTCACCATCACTCCCACCCCTTGGCCTGTTTATACATTAACTGTATACCAGCCCCCCTCCTCCATGCAGCCAGCCAGTGAGAAAGAGTCTCTCTGGATCTGGGTTGTGGGTTCAGTAGGAGGTAGAGAAGAGGCCAGAGAGAGATTGGGCTTCAGATTCACTTCACAATGTCCAATCCAACAACTGACAGACCCTAACTCTTTGTGACTCCCAATTGTAGAATTTGGAAGACAGAATCAACACATAGTTTCTTTAGGCACCCAGTACTGCCCAAGATGTCATTCCATATACATCATTTATGTGCATACATATGTATGTTAGCACAGGTCTTCATGGTTCCAGACATACTAGAAAATTTCCAAACATCTGCTAAGGCAAACTTTGAGTGGTCTTTAATATCCATGAGACTCAACCAAATGGAGAAACTCCCATTTCTCTAAAAAAGAGGTTCTGCGATGACATCCTCCATCACCTCCACCCCCCTACCCTGCCTCTGCACTCCAAGCACTAGACCCATATGTGGGTTTGCGGAGACTTGCCAGGATCACTTTACTACAAGTCACACACCAGTTGCCTTCTCTCCAACAGTAGCCTAAAGTCAATGTCCTGGATCTCTCACAGGACTAGATGGTGAAACTAAACTTCTGCCCTCTCATCCCCAGCACCTCCATGTTTTCTTTGCCTAATTGTTACTAGGAGTGACCGTGCCATATGGAGCCCTCTGTAGTTGACCCCGTGTAACTGATACACTAATTGTGTTATCAGTTAGACAAGATACACATTTTCCTTCTCTGGGTTTGGAGTCCAGCAACCCTTCCTAAAACTTGTCTCAATTCCTAGCAGCAAATCCATTTTCTGGTTTAGATCATTACATTCAAAAGATTGATTTCTTGGGAGGCTGACATGAAGCTCTGATTATATATATTGATATAACATATATATATATCTATATATATAATATATATCAATTATTATATCAAAAACTATATCTACATATACTATAGATTATATATTCAATATATATTCATATATACTATATATTACATATATAAATTATATCTATATATTATATATATCAATTATTATATCAAAAATTCATATATATCAAAAATTATATCTATATATAATATATTCAATATATAATATATATTCTATATATAAATTGTATCAATTATATATTTTATATTTATTTTATATTACATAATATATATATACATAGATATATATTATATCAAGTATATAGTGTATATTTTAACATTGATGCACATGTTATATATATTGATAGATATATATCTACATATATCTAGATATATCTCTATATATTGATAAATAACACTGTTTAATGGTTAAAGCACCCATTAACTTATAATAAACTGTCTTTCAAAAACCTTCTTGTGTTGGGGGAAACTGGAGAGGGAGACAAACCAAGAGGGACTGTGGACTCTGAGAAACAAACTGAGGGTTTGGGAGAGGAGGGTGGTGGGAGGTTGGGTGAGTCTGGTGGTGGGTAGTAAGGGGCACATGTATTGCATGGAGCAGTGAGTGAGGTACATAAACAATGAATTTTGGAACACTGAAAAACAATTAAATTAAATTAAATCTTTTTTTTTTTAAACTGCTTGTTAGGTACTTTGACTTAAGCCTTAATTCAGAAATGTTACTGGGATCTTGGAAACCTTTATAGAAAAATTTTCATTTCTGTTTTTAATAACTTACTAATAAATATAAAAAGAAATCTATCCATATAGTACTACTAATTCAAATAGGACGAGCCTGGCTCAAAAGCTAAAAACTGAGTTTTCCTTCCCCCTCTGCAACCAAGAGTTCCATTCCTCAGTGGCAAGACTTCCTTCTTCTGTATAATTCTTATGGGCTTACTTCCACAATACTAAGTGGATGCTTATAGTTTGTTTTCTAATTTGCTAACTTTAAGCATGATGTATTGACACTCTGCAATGAAAATGAGGGATTCGATTCATTTATGCTGCCTCCAATATTATATCTTCTGCATTTCTGCCAGTCATATTTTTTTATTCTATAAGTTGTATTTGCAAATCTTACACATTTTGAGTCTTTGAACCATTGGCTTTACACAATATCTTGCCTCATTAACTTTAGATGATAAGAGGGGTGGTGAAGGAATTAAGACCCCCCACTTCTGCTATTGTGTCTCCTCAGACCTCTCCAACCCTCCCTCCCTTGCCCCTCATTCTAACATGACTTTACACAGTCAGTGTTAAGTTTTGTAACATGTGCATCAATGTTAAAATAAACTAAGGGTTTCATGCTTTATTTCTTGTCTAAAAGTTTTCTCTCTTACTTGATTGCCCTATCCTGGACCTTCCACTCACTAGACAGAGCAGGCTTTGGTCACAACTCTTTTTTGGCTTCTCCCTTCTATGTTAGTGAGTTTCCGACTTCTTCAATTCCTGGGATAGGTGAGGTAAAAGAAGGTCCTCAAGGTCCTTCACTGGCTTATATTCTTTTCTTCAGCTTTCAGTGTCTTTGTATATCTGTTTTATATTTAATGTCTAAGATTTTTAGTTGTATTTAGTAGAGAGAATGGTGAAAAGTATGTCTATTCCATTCTCTGAGAAGTAGAAGTTTGAATTCCTTTGTAACCACCACATTATATATACTTTTTTTTTTCTTTCAGATTATCTCCTGGGTAGTAAAACCCCTGAATCCTTACATCTAAAAAAAAAAAAAAAAAAAAAAAAGTTTTTACTTTGTCCTCACTGGAAACATAGTTTATCATAAGCATATAAAGACTTCTAGGTTCAGGAACTTTTGATTTTAACTCCAACATGCAAAGACCCTGGAAGCTGCCCCTCTTCCCTTTACAATTCAGAAAGATCACAAAAGCCTGAAAATCAGTGGCTTCTCATGGATCCATCCAAGAGCTGAGGTTTCAGGTCAAACCATGACCAAAAATCTAGAGAGATGGGTGAATCCACAAAGTCATAGCAGGGATCTGTTTACCTGGAACACAAGCCACCAGAGTCATAAACAGTCAGAAACACTTAAATGATAATTTTGACAAATTGCTGGAAGCTAGATGCATTAGCACAAGAGTGAGAAATTCCTACAGACCATAGCTTTAAAGGTGTCCCCACACTTTCTTGGGTTTTACCTCTTGAAATCTCATTCGATTTTAATTGTGAAGATCCAAAAAAGATCCCCTAATGGCTCTGATAGGAAGAGGAGGAACATAGCCATTGTCAATATTCTCTGTAGCAAAAGTCAGGAGAAAAGACTACCAGAGGGGCAATACCCACCCAGGGGGTAAGACATTTTCCCGCTCCAGCCATCTTGTTTCGTCTAGGCAAGAATTCGAGTGGTTGGGAAATATTTATGAAGGTCTCAGCCTTGCAACACAAGCCTAGTAGAAAATTGAGATTTAACCATTAGATTATAAAATGTTTCTTCTCCCATACACCCAACCACCAGACCAAAATGGGTCAGTATAAAGAGTGGACTGCAACAGAAATAGTTGCAAAACAGGGGTACCTGGGTAGCTCAGTGGGTTGAGCCTCTGCCTTCAGCTTGGGTTAAGATCTCAGAGCCCTGGGATCAAGCCCGCATTGAGCTCTGGGCTCAACAGGGAGCCTGCTTCCCCCTCTCTCTCTCTGCCTGCCTTTCTGCCTACTTGTGATCTCTCTATGTCAAATAAATAAAATAAAATCTTTCCAAAAAAAAAATAGTTGCAAAACACAGACTCAGCCTGGAGACCTTATAGAAGCCTGCAGCCAACAAGGCCACTACAGAAATCTGAAGTTTCTGATACTTGTATCTATAGCAAGCATTAAACATAACCCCATGCCTTGCCAAATTAGCATAAAATATCATTCGAGGCCAGTTTACCTCTGTTTCTATTAACCAACGCCTTGGGCTTTCATCCAAAAATTACATGGCATGCTTAAAGGAAACAAGAAACAGTCTGAAGAGACAAATCAAACATCAGGCCCAGACTCAGATATGACATAGATATTGGAATTATACAGGGGAATTAAAATCACTATGATTAATATGTTAAGGGCTCTAATGGGGAAAGTAGACAACTTGCAAGAAGAAATAGATGCATAATGTAAGCAAGAGTGACTGCACGTGTTCCCATGTTCTCCATTCATAATTATGAATGGTGCCTCCGTTTTACTTTCACACCCATCCTGGATCAGCTAACCAAACACATGGGCATCCTATTGATATGTCACCCTAACAGACATCCGATATTTTTTTCTGCAAACCTTTAATTCACTTTTGCTTTTTGAAAGCTCCTTGAAGACTAGATATTCCACGGCTGCTGACGTGGGTTCTTTTAGTTTTCTTGTAGCAAAATCTGAAACTTTCCTAGTGTCTTGACCATCCATCATAACTATGCCAGAACATTCCCTAATTTGTAGAAATCAAACTGTTTATGGTTTGAATTTTTTTTTTCATTCAAAAGCTGAACAGTCCCTAAACAAAACCATAAATAATCTAAAGGTCATTTTTCTAGGTGTATGAACTAGAAACACAAGGTATAGACAATAACAATAGGATTATTCACCTATCCTCCCTTCTTTGACAGCCTCCTCCCTCCCACGCCCGCTGTGAAAGCAGCCACAGTTTGTTGGTCCAGGGGCAGATACCTGACACAGTCTCAGCCCATCAGAGCCAACCAGAGTCCTCCCCAGGAAGTTATCAATTAGATCTCACAGAGTCAATGATTGTATGGGCTTGCTGAAGGCCTAAGATATAAAGCTTTAGAATTTGTTGGTGGCTGTTCTCTAAACCAGTAGAGAAAGAGAGAGGGGGAAGGGAAGGAAAAGAAGAGAGAGAAGAATGAAGCCAATGGCAGCAAGAAACAACACCTAGAGACAAAGAGAAAGCCCTAATGGCATTTGAATACCTGCTTCTAGATGCTTCCAAGGCTAGCGGCCTCCTTCTCTTCCCTGTTGCCTGATTGTTCTTCTTTTCCACAAAATACCCAGATTCCTGCCAATAAATTTCCTTTTTTCCGTAAGTAGAATGAGTTTGCTTTCTGTCACCTTTGGTTGAAGAGTCCTCACTAATACAAGAGGTTAATGTATGTGTCTCATTTAAGAAGGGTCTTCTGGCAGGAAGTTCACAGAGGAACTACACAGTTAAAAGCCTTTAGTTTTAAGCTGAGATGTCCTCAAGCAATCTTCTGCAATTTCTCTACTTACCATTTAGGAATCTAAAGGCAATTTTTTATATCCTCTCCTTGCTTACTATGTATCTCTAGAGTCATTCAGCCACTCTTATCCTTTCAACTGTTTCCATTAAGGAAAATAGCACAGACTTTTAAAGAAAAAGTTGTTTGGCCTCATAATCCCCCTGATTAAAAATCTCTCTCTCTCTCTATGTAAGCCATTTCCAGTACTTACTTTTAAAGAACCAAGACCTGACTTTGAAGTTCATGAATCCATACAGAGGGTCTTTGTTTTGGGCTGAATTGTCCCTCTCCCCTCAAATTCCTATGTTGAAGCTTTAACCTGAAGGGCTTCAGAATGCACCTATATTTGGAGACAGGGTCTTTAAAGAGGTAATTAAGTTAAAATGAGGCTACTGAGTGTGGATCCTTATCCAATATGACTAGTATCTTTGTAGGAATGGAAATTAAGAGCACAGAAATGTACAGAGGGACGATGATGTCAAGACACAAGGAAAGGTGGCCATCTAAGCCAAAGAGTGCAGCCTCAGAGGATACCAACTCTGTCAACCTCTTGGTCTCATACTTTTAGCCTCCAGAATCATAAGAAAAGAAATGTGTATTGTTTATGCCACCCATTGTATGATAATTTGTTATGGCAGCCCTAGCAAACTAATGCCGTCCGGATTAGCCAGGGTTCTCCAGAGAAACAAAGGAAATAGGAAGGATGTTGAATGGATGGATGGATGGAAGATAGATAATAAAGAATCAGCTCATGTTGTTATGAAAGCTGACAAGTCTCATGATCTATAATCAGCAAGCTAGAGACCCAGGAGAGCCAGTGATATTGTTCCAGGCTGAATGCACACAGGCTCAAGACCTGGGAAGAGCTGATGTTGCAATCCAAATCCAAAGGCAGGAAAAAACTCAATGTTGCTTCTTGAAGGCAGTCAGCCTGAAGGCTTTCTGTCTTATTCACAGAAGGATCAGCTTTTTTGGTCTCTTGAGGTCTTCAACTGATTGGATGTGGCCCACCCACTTTAGGGAGCGAAATCCTCTTTACTCAACCTACCAACTTAGATGTTAATCTCATCCAGAACTATCTTGACAGACACACCCAGAATAATGTTTGACTAAATGTCTGGGCACTCTATGGCCCAGTGAAGTTGACACATAAAATTAACCATCACATTGTCTCCTAAAATGAGATCTGTAACTTTTATAACCTAAAATGAGATCTATAACAAGTCCTCCCCCACCCCCAATCTCTCTACAGGTATATTAAATGTCATTTAGATAGTAGTCACCTGATATCACAATGATCCATTGATTAAGCCACCAAATTACATAAAGCTTCCAGTAAAACTGTCCTGCCTGCCAGGAGCTTTAATTTCCAAGTCAGATACCATCTGGATGCATCAAAGATAACAAAGCTGTGGAGAGAGAGCTTTCACACAAGAGCAGTGCTTGGAGGCACTTCGCTTTTTAAGACCACCTTCACTCTCCTCGAATCTAGTGCATTTTATGAGGAATAAAAAGCATTTTCATATTAAAGTTTGCTTTCAGAAACCTGGTAGATGTCTCACTGCTGAAAAGGGCAGCCGGCTAAGCAGTTATCCCTTCCACTCACCTCGGTGGCTTGTCAACTCTGTCAGTTCAGCTGATCCTGCTTTTTGTTTGGCAGTCAGCTCCCTTCAACGTTGAGATGTAGAAGGGTAATGGCTAATTATCAATTGCAGCCCGTGAAATGTGGCTAATTGGGTTATAGAATGTGGAATTGGATAAAGAAAGCTTTGGGTAGGAACTTTGTGAACTATCATAAAGTTATACCAGTGCCTTACAATTTACAAGTGCCAGAAACTTAAACAACACAGAAAAAGGGGCATCTGGGTGGTTCAGTTGGTTAAGCATCTGCATTCAGCTCAGGTCATAATTGCAGAGCCCTAGGTCAGGCTCCCTGCTCAGCAGGGAACCTGCTTCTCCCTCTCCCTCTGCCTCTCTCCCCAGTTTGTGCACTCTCTCTCTCTCTAAATAAATAAATAAAATCTTTAAAAATTAATCCAACAAACAACACAGAAAAAGAGAGAACTGGCATCCTCTCCTGGACTCACTCCCTTTTTCCCAGGAAGCTTTCTGAACTTCTTTCATCCCCACAGGTCAAACCACTATTTCATCCTCAAAGGGCTTACTCTTTGAAACCTCTTTAGGAAATAAGAAAATTAGTGTTAGAGATGTTCACTTTGTTTTCACATTCAACTCAGGAATATTCAATACTGAAATACCTGGGTAAATACATGAGATCATTTAAAAATAAGTGTCAGCCAGATACAGGCAGAGATCAATGTATGCAGAGCTCTCTGAGAAAAAGGAGAAAGGATGATTGAGGAGTCCATTCACCCATCTAAAGGACCTTTTTTTAAGATTTATTTATTTATTATTTAAGAGAGAGAGAGAAAACGTACGTGAGAGAGAGCAAGGGGAAGGGCAGAAGGAGAGAATATTGAGACTGCTCACTGAGCACCAGGGGGACTCAGGTCTCGATCTCATGACCCTGAGATCCTAACCTGAGCCAAAACACTTCACCGACTAAGATACCTAGGTTCCCCACTCATCCAAAGGATCTTGATAGAAACAGCATGGTTTGGGCAAATCTTCTCCTGGTTCTCTGGATGTTGTGATATGTAGTTTGACCATGCATCCAAGTTTGCCTGGGTCTGTTCTAGCTTCCGCATGTTCTCCTGCTGGAACTATGAATAGTACCTCACTCCTCTCTCAAAAGTGTCCTGATGTGGATGATAAAAATACATGGTGGCCCCTTTGATTTGTCACCCTGTAATGGAGCCCCTGTGGAGATAGGCCCTCAAGCAAATGAATAACCTTCCTCATGGGAACTTGAGGCTCCCCACAGATCAGACCCAATAGCTAGCCCTTTCCACCTCTTCATAGGCCAGATTTACACAAACAGTTCTAGCAAAACAGTACCAAAAGGTAGTTGGTGACCCAGCCCAACGTCTGACAGGAAGAGAGCTATGGAACCCTGGGACACAGTGTGTGATGAAGATTCTCCTCATCTGTCTTCCTTTAGGCATAAGGGATCCCTCAGAAGGTTCTGCCTCACCTTTGTTCCTGTCTTTCTCCTTCAGAAAGTTCTCCTTGTTCACACTACCTCTTCATGCATCTCTAAATTACCCATCTAACCCACATTTCCAGCTTGGCTTCCAAGTTCGGGCCCTATCTCCATCCGCTGACAGTAGCCTCTACCTGAATATCCCAACTGCACCTCAATCTTCCACGAATCTTTGAACTCTCTCTCCCACAATATTCTTTCCTCTCTGGATTGTTACTTCTTTTAAATGGTATTAATTTCTTTTCCCATTTATCCTCCTTAAAGTTATCTATGGCTTTTCTTCTTCTTTTCTGAGTCATAGGCCACCTCCCCCTATCCACTTTTCTTTCTTTTTTTTTTTTTTAAGATTTTATTTATTTATTCATGAGAGATGGGGTGAGGGCAGAGGGAGAAGCAGGCTCCCCAAGGAATAGGGAGCCCAGTGTGGGACTCGACCCCAGGACCCCACGATCATGACCTGAGCCAAAGGCAGAAACTTAACTGACTGAGACACCCTGATGCCTGACCACAGTTTTTCTTTCGTGAGGTCCCTCCCTCTCTCCAAGGCTGACACACAAGCCTAGAGCTCTCTTTCCTCTATTGATGGGAACCACGTTGTCCCTGCCTTGACACCATTCCCTTTCCCCAACGAAATTATAGTCATGAACCATTGCATGACCTTGATGCCCACCTGCTCTGAAAACAAATCCCATTGGTCCACAAAACAGAAGGCAGGGGCTTGTGTCAGGGAGCCAAGATTATCACAACCTCGCCCTGGTGGCTCTCTGGGTAGAGTTCCTAAAACTCCTGTCCTGACTCAGGGAGAGCAGTGATGGTGGGGAACTTATGGCACTTGGCAAATCACTTTCACAGCCCTGATGGCATTTGCTCAGAGAACAACTCTGAGGATGGAGATTCAAGCAGGACCTGGAAACCAGGCTCACAGAGTCCCTTGTTCCTCCCAGCATAGGCCCCGCTAACAATGTGGGAGAAACAATTAGCTTTCCTTTCACTTGTTCCTTAGTATATACATGGCACTCTGTTTACAAACCATGACCTAAAAAGATGAGAAATTGTTATCTGCTTCCTTAACTGCCTATTTCTACAGCTTCTCCACCCTCAAAGTATATTTCAGAAAAATCCATGATCTCTTCTTATCTAGGATATGACACAAGGATAGACAAGTGAATTTTAGCAAGTTTATGCAAAAATAATATCATCAGAATGGTTTTAAATGTACAAAAAATTCACAAAGATGACATGGAGCATTCCGGTTTACCCCAGACCTGGCTTCCCTTATTACTGACTTGTTATGCTAATATGGTGTATTTTTTTTACAATTAATGAAACAGCATCCATAAGCTATTTTTTTTAAACATTAGATGTTTCCCTTTAATGACAGGAGGGAGACAGGATGACCCTGTTTCCACTTATTTCTTTTTTTTAAGATTTTATTTATTTATTTGGCAGACAGAAATCACAAGTAGGCAGAGAGAGAGGGGGAGGCAGGCTCCCTGCCAAGCAGAGAGCCTGATGCGGGGCTTGATCCCAGGACCCTGGGATCATGACCTGAGCCTAAGGCAGAGGCTTTAACCCACTGAGCCACCCAGGCGACTAAAGTTCATACTTTATTCAGATTTCCTTAGATTTTACCTTCATGCTTTTCCTGTGCCAGAATTGCATCCAGGATACCACAACATTTAACGGTGTATCTTTGGGCTCTTCCTGGCAGTGAGAGTCTCTTAGACTTCCCTTCTGCTTTGCTGACCTTGACAGTTTTGAGTAGCGCTGATAGGCATTTCATAGACTATCCCTCAATCTGAGTTTGTCTGATGTTTTTCTCATGATTACACTGTGGTTATAGGTTTCTAGGAGGAAGACCACAGAGGTAAAGTAACAGTTTTCTTGCACCCCTGCTATGAACATGACTGAACCTCTGTTGATGTCAACCTTGACCACCCAGATGAGGTGGTTTGTCAGGTTTACTTACCATAACATTACTCACATTACTCTTTTCTCCATTTCTGTCCTGTGCTTTTTGGAAGGAAGTCACTGTGGACAGCCTGCCTGGACTTGCTCTCTACCTTCTTGAGGATGAGGAATCTACATTAACTGTTCTTAATCCTTTTGTACAGGTTGTTTCTTCTCTCCCCCCGCCATTTACTTAATCATTCAATCCTTTATTTAAGTCAGTAGGGACTTACAGATATTTATTTTGTGCTCTCAGTTGGAATTCAATATTTTATTTTCTTATTCATATTTTTCCAGTTTGGGCCATTGGGAGCTCTATCAATTGGCTACTGTGTCCCTTTGGTATATTCCCATCATTATGGTGGGGTGTTTTTTTTTTTTTGGTTTGGTTTGGGTTTTGGGCACATCATTACTTTCTAACATTACAAAATGATCTAGCCTTATCCTGTGACTATCCTTCCCAGACATAGAATCAGCCACTGCTCCAAAGAGCCCTGGATCCTTTTACTAGAAAATAGTATTAAAAACCAAGATTTGAGCTTAAATATGTGCTAATTAAATTTGGATTCATCCAAATCCAACTGACTTATGAAGAAGCCTTTGAATATTAAGCCTATTTCTTGCACATTAACAGCAATAAATAAACTAATTTTGCCATCTTATTTACAGATACAGATCATTTATGGCCTTTTTGTAAGAATGCTTGTATCCTAACTCCTGCTGATTGGATAACATTAGTGAGGTAAATAAAATTAAATGATAATAGTAATAGTAATGGTTATAGCTATGAGGAAGACATTAAGCTAACTACTGTACAGACATCATCTCATTATATCCTAACGGCATCATTGAGACATAGGCGCTATTATTATGCCATTTTGCAGATGATGGAAATGATACCACTCTTGATTGTCATTCTGAGAACTAAATGAGAAATCACTTGTAAACCCCCTAGCACGGAGCATGTAGAAGTTGCTCAATAAATCATTATGTTCTCACTTCTTTGCCTCTAGATAAAAAGAAAATAGGCAAACTTCAGGAGCACATTAGCTATAAAAGTTCAGCTCATGGTCTACAAGATGAAAAATACAGGGGTCATATTAGCTCATTTGTTTTCTCTGTTGCTTTATAAATGTGATCTGACTCACAAGAGCTAAAAATCAACCTACTTCATGAAAGATCTCAAACGAAACAAAAACATGGCTATCTGACTCATTTACAGAGTGGCCCCTTGTATAATCCAAATTCTCAGACACCAACAGAACCCATACGTTTTTGGAGATCTTTAAGTAGTCTATGGCACTTTTCTAAAACTTCAACGTTCGAATTAAGATGGAGAAAACATTAAATAAATCCATCACATCTCCTCAGCTTATAAAGCTATTGAAATGGTACAAAGCTACCAAAAACCTAAATAATACACAGAAAAGTTCTGGAAGTTTTGCCTCTCCAAGGGAGTAAGTGCATGACTGTGATACATCTTGGGGAAAGAGGGTGAACCACATGCAAATTTAGAGGCTTTCTTAGAACAGATAGACTATTCTGAAGAGTAAGAGACTTATTTTCATCTCCCTTGTCTTTTCCAATATTCCCCTTCTTGCTATTTTGGGAAGATGAAAATTGAGAGTTGCAGGCAAAACCAAGGACATGCATCTTGTAAGCAACAAAAGTGGTGTCAGAATGTAGACTGGCTCTGAAAACCCTCCTTTACAGCCTGTGTGCTGCCCTTGAGACAGCAAGAATCTTTATTCACAGCAGACCTATTTCCAAACTTCTGGGGGTGACACATTCCACTTGAGGGGCCCTGGCCTTCCTTCCTGACACTCCAGATCATCCCCAACCGCCAGGTGTAAGTCCCGCCTCCTCTGAAAAGTCATCCCTCTGGGCAGGCAGCTCTCAGTCTTGGAGCTCCCCCAGATTTTGCTCCTTGAACCAATCTGTGGGACCGCCCATTACAACAGATGGACGTCCAGTGTCCCAGCTGAATTATGAGCTCCCCCGGGCCTGTTGCCACCTTCCAGTTCTCTCCCCTGCTAAGCCTAGCCCAGATGGTCTCGATAAATATTTCTCAGTTCTTTCCATTGATTGATTATGCCTGAGGTGATAGCCTTGGTCTTTGGAGGTAAAACCAGAGCAACAATATCTTCCACCCTAACTGTGGGCTGGCAGGGGGCTCGGTGGGTACCTGCCCTCAGCAAAGGTTTTCTAGAGCTACGAGAATGTTCCTTTGATCAGATTCCTCTGCAAGGGAATAATGGAGCTTAAAACTTTTTTTTTTTTTTTTTAACGAAAGGGCATAAAAAGTGAATTTAAAAGCAAATGGGCCAAGGATTTTCCCTAGGAAGTCTTTCAATTTCACACATAGCAAATTCCTATGGTATGGACCTATTAGAAATACTTTTTTTAGTGTCTTTATGCATATTTATTATATTCCTCTACGGCTCTATTACTGCTTAATTTGACACCAAGCCTCCAAAGCCACATCGTCTTTCTTCTCAAACTATTAAAAAGGGGCAAAATATTTTAATCATGAAGCTCTGTATAATTTGGAGATTATCTGCTGTCTGCGTGAGTTACAGCAATAATCAAAGGGAGGCTGGGGATTTATAAAACTAAGGCCCTAATTTCTTGACAGGTGTTCTGTTTGGTATGGAATTAACCTCTTTTCACATGTTCTATATACATAAGAGCAAATCATTAAGTCTATCCTTGGTACACATAGACAAGAGACTACCCCGCCAAGCTGGAAGCCAGGTTCCGTTATTCACTGATGAGAGAACAACAAATGATGGGGGATTCTGTCAGCTGCATGGTCTAAATGTGATTGAACAGTGCATCCGGAAGCCCTGGGGGGACCAGAGGTTTTAATCCAACTATCGGTTGCATTTTCCACTGCAGCCAAACAAAAGATTGGGATCGGCTACTGGCACCTACACTTCTTGCCAGGGACCAACCAGTTTAGTGCAGTGATGAAAAGCACAGCACTCAGAGTCAGGCAGAAATGGGTTTGAATCCTGGAGCACTACCTCCTAGCTGTGTGTCCTCTGGAAAGTTACATAAACTCCCAGAAGTCTAGTCTCCACATTTCTGTAACAGTGACATTCATCTCCTCTACTTACATTCAGGCTGCTGTAAATGAGGTAATGCGTGGAAGCCCCCAGCCAGAACCTGTCAAATAGCAATTGCTCAATTAATAACATTTCTTCTCTGGCAACCTGATGAGTTGTCTTGGTATCCATCTATTTTTTTCTTTGCTTGTTTACTCACTTAACAAATATTTTTGAGCCAGATATAAAGTACCAGATAGTAACTATATACTGATGAATAAAATAAGCCTTGTCCCTATCTTCATGGAACTTACCATCAGGAGGGGACACATGTAATAAACAAATATGCAAATCAAACTTAAAATTACATAAAAGTTCATGAAGAGAAAGATAAGGTTAAGGGAAAGAAAATAATGGGGGGAAGGAGGCATTTGGATAGAGTGCTGTGTTATTCAGGGTCCTGGCAGGTAACTGCCAGGAAATGGAAAGTCCAAAAAATCTCCAAAAAATTGGAGATTGAGATGGAAAACTCAAGCAGAGTAATTGAGGACTGATTGAGGAAAAGACTGATTGCCAAAAAAGTGTAAGGAGGGTTGACAGAAGCTAGCAAGGAGTGGTGAAATCATCTGGCAGGGAAGGCAAGGGGAAATCTGGCAATCCACCTTTACCAACGGAACAGAGCAAGAGAAGGAATCTGTCTGTGGCTGCAGGAAGCATCGTGTTGACAGTAGCTTTCAGGAGAGTGCAACTCATCAGAGAGGGAGGCTAAAGAAGAAGGACCCTGACCCCTCTCCACCCCAACCTTCTGATTCCAAGAGGAAGCCTGTTGGTGCCTCCCAGAGCACAGAACAGAGTAGAGAATGATGGTAAGAGCAACTGAGGAGCAATTAGAAACTATCCACCACAGGCAAACAAGAAAGGCTTCTCTGAGAAAGGGACCTTAAGTGCAGGAAATAAGATTGCAAAGGAAGCAGCCAAGTCAAGTCCAAGAAAGATATTCAAGGTAGAGGTAACCACATAAGCAAAGGTCCTGAGGAGTGCATGTCTGATGGCCCACCAACAGAGGTCAGTGGGGCACAAACACAAAGGGTAAAGAGAAGAAAAGAGCATAATGAATTTGGACAAGTTCTCAGAGATTGTTAACCTGCTCGAGTCCTAAATTAAAACAGAGAGACTTTCCTACCCGCCAACTGAGTGCCAGCCCCTGGATTTTCACCTCCCAACTAGTATAGGCTAAACATATAAACTTACTATAAGTTAAAACCTTAGATAGCCTTCTGAACTTCTATTTCCAAATAGCACTTGATCCATCTGAAATACTTATTCCTCTTTTTCAATTTATGAGCAATATTGAATCCAAGATCAAGCTTAAAAACACTTTCCTTGAAATCAGCCTGACTTAACCATAAGAGAGAAGAGGATGCATTTAAGTAATACCAACTTGTGTTGAAAAATAGTCCAGGGAACTCTGATTAAATTATGCACCTTCTTCTCCAATGGCATCGAGGGGAGTGGTAGTTCACCAGAGCTCATGAGAAATTATAGCTTCTTTCCAGTCCTAACATCTGAACCCAGAGACTCCCCATGATAGGGGTGGGAAGGATAATAGCACTTAGAACTTGGGTTCCAAGAACCTTCCACGTTGACACAGACAGTCCATGAGACCAGTGCTGTAATAGCTGGAAGACAGAGTCATTGAAGAAAGGCTCAAAAACAGTCACATCTAGAGGTTAGATTGGAGTTAGCGGTTGTAGTTAGAGGATAAGAATTGGGTGGAAAACTTCATCACCAGTTGACTGAACATGAGCAACAGACGAGACGTGGGATGGTGCTTATATGTGTGGGATTGTTGGTTCCAATTCTTCATTCCCTTCTATTATAGAATTACATGTCAACGTTCTTTGTCACATAACTTTACAGTATCCCCCAAAGACATAGGCTGTGTATACTTCTCTGTCTTTTTTATTTCAGATTTAGCTAGTAGAGGCTTTAAATAGACTTGTATGGTTTGGCTCAATTTCCTATGGTCCTATCATCTCCCATGAGAAGAGCATACCCCCAAGAATCCACATGAATAGACAAGAGGCTGACCGCAGTCCAGTCTGGCCCAGCCAAATTCAGCTGAGATGGGACAAACTGCAGCTAACTTGTAGACCCATGTGTTTATCATGCAGTATGAGCTGAAATGTTCATTACTTGGCAAAAATTAATACTTTATTTTTAGCAAACATGTGGGGACAAAGGCTGGGATCGATGAGCAAATACTGTCAGGCTGGGGTGGTTTCTAGTGTATCTTTATGTGAGACAATGCATACTGTTATCTCAGAAAGTGATGGGTGGCAACCTACCTGGGGCTTCATCTCTCTGTTTTCAGCAGTTCATGCAGGTAAGAGCCCTAAACTTCATCCAAAATTACTAATCCAAAGCCAGAAGGATTCTATTGACACCAGTCAGAAGATATATTCGCTTCATGTTTCTCTTTTTCTTTGTTGTCCAAACCATTAATTCTAAGACTTATTAAGTTTCAAGATTTTACTTCCCCCTTAGGAGGCCCCACATATCAGATAATTGCAAAATTTCTTTCCTCTCAATGCTTTTACCTCACCCCCATAATCTTTCGGACTGACTATCTCCTTAAGCGGTCATATGGCTTTTGTTCCCCACCCCATCCACTGGCTACATATGGCCCACACTTGACCATACTCCTTCAGTTATGATCTCACCCAGAAAGGTGATCACTTTCCCAGAAAGACACCAGAATATCGCTACTGGAGGTTTAAAGCAGTACCTAAACTCAGAGGTGAAAATGTCAATACTATTCTTTGAAACACCTTTAAAGGATCGAGGAAAGAGCTTAATTATCTAGCTCATCTATTTCTCTACTGAGCCCAAAATACAGAGAGCAAAAGGAACAGCTCTAATATTCAGAAAGAACCCCTTACTAATGTGTGACCCACTGGTTCAAAGCTCTGCTACACACCAGATACTCTATGAGGGGTGAGAAGGAGTATAAGGAATAAGAATAATTTTTCCTGCCCTCAAAGAGTTCATGGACTTAAAAAAAAAAAAGGCTTATGCAAATGTTGTCACTAAGAGAAGTAATGCCTGACACTGAAAACTAGCTCACGAACGGGCCAAGCTCTTTTTCATAAAAAAAAAAAAGTCACTGAATCCTTACAAAATGCCTGCTATGGACCTAATATTTATGCTGCCCCCCATTCATATGTTGAGACCCTAACTCTCAATGTGAAGGTATTTGATGGTGGGGATTTGGGGAAGTAATTAGGGTTAGATTAGATCATGAGGGTGAGGCCCTCATGATGAGAAAAATGCTCTTATGAAAGCAAATAAGACAAAATCTCTCTTCCTCTCTCCTTCCCTCCCTCCTCAGTCTCTCTGTCTCTGACTCTCTCTCTCCCTCTTTGTATGTGTGTGTGTGTGTGTATGTGTGTGTGTGTACCCAAGGAAGACTCTGTGAGGACATAGCCAAGAAGAGGGCCCTCCATCAAGAACACAATCCTCCTGACACCTTGAACTCACTGTCCCAGCTTCCAGAACTGTGAGAAATACGTGTCTATTGTTAAAGTCCCCAGGCTGTGGTGTTCTATTATAGCTGCACAAATGGACAAAGACAATGCCCATTCTGTAGGACAACAGAGACTTGGAAAGGTCTATGGAACTCAGGTAAGGTCACACAGCCCACAGTGGTTGACGTGGCACTTAGGCTGGGTTCCTGACTCTGATCCTGAAGACCATTTGCTTAGTCACTGCCCTTCTTCCCTCTCCAGGGTCATAGTGCAGTAAGACCAGAGTCTCAGTAAAAGTTATCAAGCAAGATGGCCATACAGTGGACAAAGTGGCTCTCTGAGAGAGTAGAGAACCATATTACAAAGAAAATGAACCGTGAGTGGAGTATTGAAGAATGTACCAGATCTTACAACACAGAAATAAAAGGAAAGGCATTTGGTTAAAGGGAACAGTAACTTGCAAAAGCACAGAGGTGTAAAAATAACAGACCATTCACGGAGATTACAAAGAAAGGTGCAAGGGGATGGCAACAAAGAGGAAAAGATGACTCAGACAGAGAGGTAGGCAGGTAGGTCAGTGCCCAACTGAAAAGGACCCTGAAGTGTCTTGCAAATTAAGCAAATTCTTAGTACCCTTATAGGAATCTTTTTTTTCTTTTATTTTTTCCTCTAATCTATCCTAGTTTGCATTTTTTGAAAATGAATCTCATTTTGCTGTTTATTACCCATATATTGAACCTGTCTATATCTCTTGGAATAAATTCTATCCATCATTCTTATTGGATTTATTCCAGCACCACCCGGGTTTGTATAATTTGCAAATTTCATTAACATTCTCTTTACTTTCTCTTTGAAACCATTAATAACATTGTTGCATATGATCAGGCTTAACACCAATCTCTTTGGCACCCCTACTAATCAACTACCTCTGGCTGGATGTCACACTATTCATCACCGTGCCTTGTTTACAGACCCCCTGAAAATTATCAATCCCTATGACAGTGTTCATATCCACGCCAGCGTCAATTAATTTCATAAGCAAAATTTCGTGACGTGGTATCAAATGTGTTACTAAAATCAAGATGTATTGCAGTGACTTTGTTCCCCTCCACTGTGAATTTTAAATAGCTTTCGGATCTGTCCTGGATGATTTATTTGTAGCCACACCAAGCTGCTCATTCACTCGTGATTCCATTACTTTTTAGATGTTCTGGGTATTTTTCTCCATACACTTAAACTTCCTAGAGGTAATCTCAGGGATCATTCCTCTTTTAAAAAGATGGGTGAACACATTTTTTGCTGGCCTGAACTTCTGTGATCTCTGCAAATATATCAAGTCGCTTAAAAAGCAATTCCTTTTTCCCTCATCTGACAGCTTTTATGAAGTAGCTAGGTGTGTCCACTGGCTCTGAGCTATTGCCCCTGTAAGCTAGTGTTAGACATCACCCACCGGGCCAGTGAGTATGCGTCACGGCTCACGGAGAGAAACATCATGGTTTCAGGGACCCCTTCCGGTCCATCTTGTGTCTCCATTCTGGAATGTTTTCATTACTCAGCCCTGGGTACAAATAATCTGCACCATGAAAGAGTCTGGGGCCAATGTGTCCCGCTGCCAGCCAGTGCCTCCCCCACCCAAGATGCTGTGGGCTTTAGAAGCACAAATGAATTCTAAGTACATAATTAGGACTATAAATCTGCTGATTAAAAATAAGAATGTATCCATAAGCTATACCCTAGGGATTTTTGGCACATAGGCCATTATATGTTGTTAGGCTACTTTCTCATTTGTTCCTGCTTATGGCCTCTCACTCTAACTGTGGCTAACGAGCCAATCTGACAGATAATAAGACCTTAAATAAATAAGGCTTTATTTATTTATTTATTTGACAGAGAGAGAGAGAGTACAAGCAGGGGGAGCGGGAGAGGGAGAAGCAGGCTTCTCAGGCTTCTCTCCGAGTAGGGAGCCTGAGGCAGGGCTCGATCCCAGGACCCGGGGATCATTATCTGAGCCAAAAATAGACATTTAACTGACTGAGGCACCCAGGCTTCCCTAAATATTAACAATTTCTATCCAAATGTCCCTTTTGTCTCAAAATAAGAAAGGAGAAAACACAAGGGGAAAAGCTGACAAAAACGAGAGGAAAGGAGAAACCTTTGGTTACACACTCTTGTGGAAGGGAGAGTTTTATCATGAATTACACCAAAACTCAAGTGAGTTTTTTAGGCTTCAGTGACTTCCCATCATCACTCCGAAAGTGGGCAGGTTACATCTCCTGGGCACTTGCATGACCACTGTGCTGCTGACTCATCCTGGTTTCCAATACACACGCCCTTTACTGCTCAGACCAGGCTGCAACAGGCATTTGCTCACAGCTGCTCTAAATGCTTTTCTCAATAAAGCTGGCTTCATCCTAATATGTGATTTAGAGCTGTGGGCCTCAACCTATCAGTAGGAGGCTTTGCGATGAGTGTGAAACGCGTGCCTTTAAAAAATCATATATACTGACACCTCCGTATGGGTGTGTGAGTGTGCATGTTTCCTTTGCCTCTATGGGAGATACAATGGGCTTATGTTCACAGCAGCTGACCTTCTGCTAGGGTAGATAGACAGAAAGTTTCAGCTGAACCTCCCTCATTCTGGCCCTGAAGAACATGGCCTTTGCCTTCAACCAAATCTTCAAAGTCTCCTCTTGCCAGAGCACAAGCCCCGGCTTCAACATGGTTGTCTTTATAGTGATGTGGATGGCTGCTGCACAGAGCTGGAGCTCTAGGCACTCTGAAGGTCCTCCCTGGAACACTCCACACATTAAGTACTCCGATCCCCGACCCCACCACAAAGTAAAATCACAAAGCACATCGCCCTCATATTCCTCCATAAATTCATTTGTCAGCTATGTATCAAACATTTGTCATGTCATGGTTCTTGACCCTAAGGTACATCAACAATGAAGACAGTTCCAAGTCTACCCACTGGAAAGTAAAAGTGAGGGAGTGAGAGGTCATAAGACATACACAGCTAGAGGAAATCATGTAAGACCAAACAGAGGCTGATGAAGATTGAAATATGAGATTATGAGAATTCAGGGGATAAAGAAATCACCACTGGTCTGGGGAAATCAAAAAGGCTTCATGAAGGATCACTCAGCAAGATGAGACAGGGAAGGCTTTGCATACGGAAAAACATTGGTCTGTGTTGAATCAGGGCCCACACAGAGGTCAATGAGCAAGCAGCCATGATGGCAGAATATTCATGAATATAAATGGGTGACATTACAGGCAAAGGCCTTGAATGTCAAGCTGAGTTTGTGTTTAACCGAATTGGCAAAAATGCCTTCAAGGAGGCATAATTTAATCACACAACTTCTGTCATTACAGTTGACTTGTTGACTGATGTTTCCAAATCCTGTGTGCACTGTGCTCTGTATGCCCTTCATGTAATTTACGGTGTTCACGTAAATCATGTGAAAGGTCCCACAAGGGAGCCTATTAAAGGCAAATCATATGAAGTCAGTCTTCAGCAGTACTCAGAGTCAGCTGATGAGGAAAGGTTTAACTGGATTAAATTCTACATGTGCTAAGTTTAACCCAGGGAAACTCACACCTTTTACTGAAATTCTCTTCTCCCCTGGCCCTCCTCAAGTTTCCAGGGGCACCCTTCTCTGGCTCCATCCTTGTTTCTTATACCTCTGCCTTGCTTTTATAGCAGACTTTGGTCTATTCCAGAATTCCACCCTTGCCCCTTCTCTTTTTTTACCATCATACTAGTTCTGAGTAGGAAAATATCTTAGGCCATTACACCACCCAGCTTGTATTAAGACAGGTGAAGAATCCAAATTCACTTTAGAGATATGGTACAAGAACACCAAGCTGAAAAATTAACATCAAAACTTATCATTGAAATGTGAAACTTCTGGAAAAAAAAAAAACTAAACGTGTTCTATAGGAGGCATTCCCACAGCTCAAATACAACAGACTACCGCAAGAGAGAATCCCCCACAAAAGACAAACCTACAATTGAAACTTGAAAATCATGGGGAGAAAAACAAAATCATGGACACATACCATCCAAAGGAGAATCAGCAGTTGCAGCAAACAGTAGAATTAGCATTCCAAGAGCCAGAAATGCCTGCAATACCTAAATACTAAAATCTGGTATTCCTAAAATATTAAAGAGAACAAAAGAGTAGAGACATTAATGACAGAATAAGACAGCGATTTAAAAATGGATTGTTTTAAATCAACTAAGACTAAAAAAAAAATGAATGCAAGAGGTATTGTATACAATATGCAATGGACAAATTAAACAATAGATCAATGAACCAGAAAGAATAGCTAAAGAATCCATCCAGAATGCACACAGACACATAAATAGATAAACCATATCAACAAAAGCTTCAAATATATAGTGAATAGAATGAAAACATCTAGTGTATATTTAATAGGATAGACAGGAGAAGAAAATAAAGACAGGAGAAAGACAACATTTGAATTTCCTGGGAATGAAGAAAAATTTAAGTTCCCAGATTGAAAAATCAAAGTGAAGTCTAATCTTGATCAATAAAAACAATTAGAGAAAATTATTCTTTTTAAGCTAACATTGATCTAATAATAAAAAATTTCATTCTGTACAAGCCCACAAAAGGGGATCTTGACAAATTTCAAAGACTAAGTGTCATACAGCCCAAGTTCTTTGTAATTCTTTGATGGTGGTATTTAAAAAAAAAAAAAAAAGCAATAACTGGCACATAATCAAGATAAAAAGCATCTGTGAAGCAAAGGAAACAGTCAACAAAACTAAAAGGCAACACACGGAATGGGAGGAGATATTTACAAATGATATAGCAGGTAAAGGGCTAGTATCCAAACTCTATAAAGAACTTAACAACTCAACACCCCAAAAATAAAAAATCCAGTTAATAAATGGACAGAGGGTGAAGAGCAAGATGATATAGTAATAGGAAACCTAAATATCATTGGGTCCCAAGGGGTTCAGCTGGATAGTTATCAAACCATTCTGAACACCTATAAACTCAACAGGAAATCGAAGAGAAGAGCAGCCATTCTAGGAACAGAAAAGTGATCACTTTCTGGAAGATAGGACATGCAGAGAAGTGAATCTGAGGCAATATATGGGAAGAGAGGCCATGGGGGGAAGGGCCAGCTCCCAGCAAGTGGTAGAACAGCAGAGCTCAAAATTGGAACTTTTAAAAGTCTGCTCCACTGAGGGATATCATTCCTGAGGCTAAGCTGAGGGTGGAGCCTTCACAGGGACAGTGTGGTCTCAGGACCCACAGGGTCACAAAAAGACCAGGGGTGCCTGAGTGTGGCAGGGCCCCCAGGTCTCAGAGTGGGGAAGTCAGCTACAGAGACAGAGCTGAGGAGTGCACTCTCAGCTCAGGGTTACCTTAAGTCATGATCCAAGGCACAGTCAGGTCACTACTCTTTGGGCAGGGATCCCACAGATGGCAGATCCATGGAAACCCCCTCGCTCCTCTGGGAGGAGGGGTGCAGGAGTGCACTGCAGACTTGAATCTGAGCCAGGTGCAAGAGATAGAAACACTCCGTCACAGGCTGGGTGAACTTGGAGTGCAGCCCGAGACCAGAGAAACAGGAGGAACTGATTGCTTTTCTCTAAGGGCACTGAAAAGTG
The DNA here is from genome assembly GCF_020171115.1 of Neogale vison. Taxonomy (NCBI): domain Eukaryota; kingdom Metazoa; phylum Chordata; class Mammalia; order Carnivora; family Mustelidae; genus Neogale; species Neogale vison. Next base: position 26,912,172 of record NC_058103.1, read on the forward strand.
GGGCCCTGAGCTCTCAGCTCCTACAGGGAGGAGATTGGGAGGCCGCCATCTTCATTCTCCACCTCCAAAACTGTACGGAAAGCATTCAGGGAATAAAAGTTGCCAAGAGTGAACTTGAGCAGATTACTTATCTTGTCGTCCCCCCACCCCCACCAAGGGTGGTGCAATTCTGCCTCAAGCAAAGATATTTGAGAATCACTGCAACAGGCCCCTCCCCCAGAAGATCAGCAAGAACATCCATCCAAGATCAACTCCACCGATCAATGAGAACTGCAAAATGTCAGAGCTAAGTGAATACAGCATATAGAATTCATGGCATTTTCCCCATGATTCTTTAGTTTTTCAAAGTTAAATTTTTTTAATTTTATTTTTTTTATTCTGTTTTGTTTAATTTTTCCTCTTTCCTATTTTAACCTTTTTAAACTATTTTATCTTCTCAATACCTTTTTTAATTAACATATAATGTATTATTTGCCCCAGGGGTACAGGTCTGTGAATCATCAGGCTTACACAATTCATAATACGCACCATAACACAATATCTTCCCAATGCCCATTACCCAACCACCATATGCCTCTCTCCCACCCCCCAGCAACTATGAGTTTGTTTCCTGAGATTAAGAGTCCCGTATGGCTTTTCTCCCTCCCAATCCCATCTTGTTTCATTTTTTCCCTCTCTAACCCCCCTGTCCTCCCTCTCAATACCTTTTGAAAAAATCTTTTTTAACTTAATTGTTATAGTCATCTGCTATTCCTTCATTGTATTTAACCTTATTTTTGGTATACATACAGGTTTTTCTTTCTTTAAAATTTTGGGATACAGTTTCTTCTAACAGATCAAAATATACCCTAAATCCTGAACATAGCTTTATTCTAGTCTCCAGTCTTATCACATTTTTCCTCTTTTTTTTTCTTTATTCAACCAACTTCCCATCTTATCAATTCCTTTTAGAACCTACTTTAGTCTTCATATTTACAGTCATATTCCATCCCTTCATAGTGTTTACCCTTATTTTTGTATATATATATATATAAGTTTTTCTTTCTTTAAAGTTTTGGGAAGCAGTTTCTTCTAACAGATCAAAATACACCCAAAATCAAGTATGAATTATGTGGCTTTGTTCTGTTCACCAGTTATATATATATATATATATATATATAGAGAGAGAGAGAGAGAGAGAAAGAGAGAGAGGTTTTTTTTTCTCCTTTTCTTCTCCCCCCACCCTCCCCAGTTTTGGGTCTCTTCCAATTTGGTTAGTGTGTATTTTTCTGGGGTTATTGCTACCCTTTTAGTATTTTGTTCTCTCACTCATCTATTCTTATCTGGATAAAATGACAAGGCAGAAAAACTCACCTCAAAAAAAAGAACAAGAAGAAGTATTGATGGTTAGGGATCTAATCAATGCAGACATTAGTAAGAGGTCAGAACTAGAGTTCAGAATGACAATATCAAGGTGCTAGCTGGGCTCAAAAAAGCATAGAAGATACTAGAGAACTCCTTTCTGGGGAAACAAAATCCCTTTCTGGAGAAATAAAAGAACTAAAATCTAACCAGTTGAAATCAAAAAACTATTAATGAAATCAAAGACTATAAATCAAAGTAATTATTAATTATTTAAAACTATTAAAACTATTAATCAAAAAATGGAAGCTCTTACTGCTAGGATGAATGAGAGAGAGGAGAGAACTAGTGATATAGAAGACCAAGTGATGGAAAATAAAGAAGCTGAGAAAAAGAGAGATAAACAACTATTGGAACATGAGGGGAGAATTTCAGAGATAAGTGATACTGTAAGATAAAACAGTATTAGAATAATTGGGATCCCAGAAGAAGAAGAAAGAAAGAGAGGGCCACAAAGCAAATTATAACAGAGGATTTCCCTAATTTGGGGAAGGGAACAAGCATTAAAATCCAGGAGGCACAAAGAATCCCTCTCAAAATCAATAAAAAGTGAAAAAATCAGTAAAAAGTCTCAGTGACAAAGAGAAAATCCTAAAGGCAGCTTGCAACAAGAGGTCTGTAACATACAATGGTAGAAATATTAGATTGGCAGCAGACCATCCACAGAGACCTGGCAGGTCAGAAAGGACTGGCATGAAATAATCAGAGAACTAAATGAGAAAAATATACAGCCAAGAATACGATATCCAGCAAGGCTGTCATTGAAAATAGAAGGAGAGATAAAAAGCTTCCAGGACAAACAAAAACTAAAAGAATTTGCAAAAACCAAACCAGCCCTATAGGAAACGTTGAAAGGGATCCCCTAAGCAAAGAGAGAGCTTAAAAGTAACAGACCAGAAAGGAACAGAGACAATATACAGTAGCAGTCACCTTACAGACAATATAATGGCACTAGATTCCTATCTTTCAATAGTTACCTTGAATGTAAATGGGCTAAATGCCCCAAAACAAAAGACACAGGGTATCAGAATGGATTAAAAAAACAAGACCCATCAATATGCTGTCTAAAAGAAATTCATTTTAGACCCAAAGACACCTCCAGATTTCAAGTGAGGGTGGAAAATAATTTACCATGCTAATGGACATCAACAGAAAGCTGGGCTGGCAATCCTTATAACAGATAAATTAGATTTTAACCAAAGACTATAATAAGAGATGAGGAAGGACACTATATCATACTTAAAGAGTCTGTCCAATAAGAAGATATAACATGTTTAAATATCTATGCCCCTAATATGGGAGCAGCCCAATTATACAAAACAATTAATAACAAAATCAAAGAAACACAGTTGACAATAATACAATAATAGTAGGAGATGTTGACATCCCCCTCACTGAAATGGACAGATCATCTAAGCAAAAGATCAACAAGGAAATAAAGATCATAAATGACACACTGGACCAGATGGACATCACAGATACATTCAGAACATTCTATCCCAAAGCAACAGAACACACATTTTTCTCAAGTGCACATGGAAAATTCTCCAGAATAGATCACATCCTGGGTCACAAATCAGGTCTCAACTGGTACCAAAAGGTTGGGCGCATTCCCTGCATATTTGCAGATCACAATGCTTTGAAACTAGAACTCAACCACAAGAAAAAAGGTAGAGAGAACTCAAATACATGGGAGCTAAGGAGCATCCTACTGAAGAATGAATGGGTCAACCAGGAAATTAAAGAAGAATTTTAAAAATTCATGGAAACAAATGAAATGAAAACACAACTGTTCAAAATATTTGGGACACAACAAAGCCAGTCCTGAGAGGAAAGTATATAGCAATACAAGCCTTTCTCGAGAAAGAAGAAAGGTCTCAAGTACATAACCTAACCCTACACCTAAAGAAGCTGGAGAAAGAACAGTTAAGAAAACTTAAACCTAGCAGTAGAAGAGAAATAATAAAGATAAGAGCAGAAATCAATGAAATAGAAACCAAAGAATCTCAGAACAAATCAACGAAACTAGGAGCTGCTTCTTTGAAAGAATTACTAAGATTGATAAACCCTTAGCCAGACTTATCAAAAAGAAAAGAGAAATGACCCAAATTAATAAAATCATGAATGAAAGAGGAGAGATCACAACCAATACCAAAGAAATACAAGCAATTATAAGAACATCTTATGAGCAACTATACACCAGCAAATTTGACAATCTGGAAGAAACGGATGCATTCCAAGAGACATATAAACTACCAAAACTGAACTAGGAAGAAATAGAAAACTTGAACAGACCCATAACCAGTAAGGAGATTGAAGTGGTCATCAAAAATCTCCCAAAAAACAAGAGCTCAGGACCAAACAACTTCCCAGGGGAATTCTAGAAAACATTTAAATTAATCTATTCTCCTGAAACTGTTCCAAAAAATAGAAATGGAAGGAAACCTTCCAAACTCATTTTATGATGCCAGCATTACCTTAATCCCAAAACCAAACAAAGACCCCCCCCATCAAAAACAATTACAGGTGAATATCCCTGATGAACATGGATACAAAAATTCTCACCAAAATGCTAGCCAATAGGATCCAACAGGATGGTAAAAGGGTTATTCACCATGACCAAGTGGAATTTATTCCTGGGCTGCAAGGTTGGTTCAACATCTGTAAATCAATCAATGTGCTACAATACATGAATAAAAGAAAACACAAGAACCATATGATACTCTCAATAGATGCTGAAAAAGCATCTGGAAAAGTAAAGTATCCTTTCTTTATCAAAACTCTTCACAGTGTAGGGATAGAGGATACATATGTCAATATCATAAAAGCCATCTATGAAAAACCCACAACATATATCATTCTCAGTGGGGAAAAGCTCTCAGCTTTTCCCCTAAGGTCACAATCATGGCAGAGCTATCCATTATCACCATTGTTGTTGAGCATAGTACTAGAATTCCTAGCCTCAGCAATCAGACAACAAAAAGAAATAAATGTCATCCAAATCAGCAAAGAAGTCAAACTCTTACTCTTTGCAGATGATACAACACTTTATGTGGAAAACTCAAAAGACTCCACTCCAAAACTGCTAGAACTCATACAGGAATTCAGTAAACCTTCAGGATATAAAATCAAAGCACAGAAATCAGTTGCATTTCTACACACCAACAGCAAGACAGAAAAAAGAGAAATTAAGGTGTTGATCCCATTTACAACTGCACCCAAAACCATAAGATAGCTGAGAATAAACGTAACCAAAGAGGCAAAGAATCTGTACTCAGAAAACTATAAAGTACTCATGAAAGAAATTGAGGAAGACACAAAGAAATGGAAAAATGATCCATGCTCATAGATTGGAAGAATAAAAATTGTGAAAATGTCAATGCTACCTAAAACAATTTACACATTTAATGCAATCCCTATCAAGATACCATCAATGTTTTTCAAAGAAATGGAACAAATAACCCTAAAATTTAAATGGAACCAGAAAAGACCCTAAATAACCAGAGGAATGTTGAAAAAGAAAACCAATGTAGCAGCATCACAATTCCAGACCTTAAGCTCTATTACAAAGCTGTCATTATCAAGAAAGTATGGTACTGGCACAAAAACAGACACATTGAGGGGCGCCTGGGTGGCTCATGACCTCTGCCTTTGGCTCAGGTCATGATCCCAGGGTCCTGGGATCAAGCCCCACATCAGACTCTCTGCTCAGCAGGGAGCCTACTCCCCCCTCTCTCTCTGCCTGCCTCTCTGCCTACTTGTGATCACTCTCAGTCTGTGAAATAAATAAAAAATCTTTTTAAAAAAATTTAAAAATTAAAAAAAAAAACAGACACATTGATCAATGGAACAGAATAGAGGCCCAGAAATGGACTCTCAAGTCTATGATCAACTAATCTGCAACAAAGCAGGAAAGAATGTCCAATGGAAAAAAGACAGTCTCTTCAACAAATGGTATTGGGAAAACTGGACAGCCACATGCAGAAGAATTAAACTGGACCATTTCCTTATACCACACATAAAAATAGACTAAAAATGGATGAAAGACCTCAATGTGAGACAGGAATCCATCAAAATCCTTGAGAAGAACATAGGCAGCAACCTCTTTGACCTCAGCTGCAGCAACTTCTTCCTAGAAATATCACCAAAGGGAAGGGAAACAAGGGCAAAAATGAACTATTGGAAGTTCATCAAGATCAAAATCTTTTGCACAGCAAAGGAAACAATCAACAAAACCAAAAGACAACCAACAGAATGAATGGAAGAAGATATTTGCAAATGACATATCAGATAAAGGGCTAGTATCCAAAATCTATAAAGAACTTATCAAACTCCACACCCAAAGAACAAATAATCTAATCAAGAAATGGGCAGAAGACATGAACAGGTATTTCTCCAAAGAAGACGTGCAAATGGCCACGGACAAATGAAAAAGTGCTCAACATCACTCAGCATCAGGGAACTACAAATCCAAACTACAGTAAGATACCACCTCACACCAGTCAGAATGGTGAAAATTAACAAGTCAGGACACAACAGATGTTGATGAGGATGAGGAGAAAGGAGAACCCTCCTACACTGTTGGTGGGAATGCAAGCTGGGAAGCCTCTCTGGAAAACAGTATGGAAGTTCCTCAAAAACTTGAAAATAGAACTACCCTATGACCCAGCAATTGCACTAATGGGTATTTACCTTAAAGATACAGATGTAGTAGTCTGAAGGGGCTGTGCACCAAAATGTTTATAGCAGCAATGTCCACAATAGTCAAACTATGGAAAGAACCTAGATGTCCATCAACAGATGAATGGATAAAGAAGAAGTGGTATATATATACAATGGAATACTATGCAGCCATCAAAAGAAACTAAATCTTGCCATTTGTGACGACATGGATGAAACTTGAGGGTATTATGTTTAGCGAAATAAGCCAATCAGAGAAAGACAATTATCATATGATCTCCCGATATGAGGAAGTTGAGATGCAACATGGGGGTTTGGGGTGTAGGAAAGGAATAAATGAAACAAGATGGGATCAAGAGGGAGACAAACCATAAGAGACTCTTAATCTCACAAAGCAAACTGAGGGTTGCCAGGGGGAGGGGGTTAGGGAGAGGGTGGTGGGGTTATGGACATATGGTGAGTGCTATGAAGTATGTAAACCTGGCAATTCACAGACCTGTAACCCTGGGGCTAATAATACATTATATGTTAATAAAAAAAATTTTTTTAAAGAAGACATGGTATGTATCTATACAATGGAGTACTATACAGCCATCAAAAAAGCTTGCCATTTGCAATGATGTGGATGAAACTAGAGAGTATTATTAGCGAAATAAGTCAATCAAAGAAAGACAATTATCATATTATCTCTCTGACATGAGGAATTTGAGAGGCAGGGCAGGAGGTCATGAGGGGAAGAGAAGGGGGAAAAATCAAAAAGGATGGTACCGGGAAGGGAGACAAACCCAAAGAGACTCTTAATTTCAGGAAACAAACTGAAGGTTGCTGGGAGTGTGGGAGGGTAGGGATAGGGTGACTGGGTTATGGACATTGGGGAGGGTATGTGCTATGGTGAGTGCTGTGAATTGTGTAAGACTGAGGATTCACAGACCTGTACCCCCAAAGCAAATAATATATTATATATTAATAAAATTTTAAAAAAAGAAAAGTATTATATAAGACATCCTTATACAAGGAAATTATTTGTCTAAAATTATAATTTACCTGGGGGGGCCTGGATGGCTCAGTCAGTTAAATGTTTGCCTTTGGCTCAGGTCATGCTCTCAGGTCATGATCCCCAGATGTGGGGATGGAGCCCCACATCTGGCTCCCTGCTCAGTGGAGAGTCTGCTTCTCCCTCTCCCTGCACCCCTCCCCCTGCTTGTGCTCTCTGTCACACTCAAATACATAAATAAAGTCTTTTTAAAAAATAAAATAAAATAAAATTTTTAAAAAAAGAAATGGGTGGAAGACATGAAGAGATACTTCTCCAAAGAAGACATATAGGTGGCCAGCAGATACATGAAAAAATCCTCAACATCACTTATCATCAGGGAAATTCAAATCAAAACCACAATGAGATACTACCTGACACTTTTCAGAAGGGCAAACAAGAACAACACAGGAAACAACAGGTGTTAGCAAGGATGCAGAGAAAGGGGAACCCACTCCCACTGTTGGTGGGAATGCAAACTTGTGCACCCACTCTGGAAAACAGTATGGATGTTCCACAAAAAGTTAAAAATAGAACTACCCTATGACCCAGAAATTGCACTACTAGGTATTTATACAAAAATAGTGATTCAAATGGGCACATGTACCTCATTGTTCATAACAGTAATGTCCACGGTCGGTATCCAAACTATGAAAAGAGCCCAGATGTCAATCAACAGATGAATGTATAAAGAAAATGTGGTATGTATATACAATGGAATATTACTTGGCCATCAAAAAAATGAAATCATGCCATTTGCAATGACATGGATGGTGCTAAAATGCATTATGCTATAAACAAAATAAGTCAGTCACAGAAGGACAAATACCATAAGATTTCACTCATATGTGGAATTTAAGAAACAAACCAGATGAACATAGGGGAAGGGAAGGAAAAATAAAATAAGTTAAAGACAGAGAGAGAGGCAAACTGTAAGAGACTCTAAACTACAGGGAACAAACAAGATTTTTGGAGGGGAGATGGGTGGATGGAGGGGTCAATTGGGTGATAGGCATTAAGGAAGGCACTTGATTTAATGAGCACTGGCCATTATATGCAACTGATGAATCACTAAATTCTATCCCTGAAACTAATACTACACTGTATGTAGTAGTATTTAAATTAAATACTTTAAATTTAAATTAAAATTCAAGTATAGCTTGAATTTAAATAAAATCTTAAAAGAAAAATAAATACATGCATACATAAATACATAAATAATAAAAATTTTAAAAATAAAAATAAAACAATAAAAAAGAGATAGTCAAGGAATTGGGAATTTGTTTCTGTTTTATTTCTTTTTTTCTTTTTTTTAATTTAAATTCAATTAGCCAACATATAGTGCATCATTAGTTTCAGATGTAGTGTTCAATAATCCGTAAGTTATGTATAACACCCAGTGCTCATCACATTATGCTGAGTAAAATAAGTCAATCAGAGAAAGACAAGTATCATATGTTTTCACTCATACGTGGATTATAAGAAACAACAAAGAGGATCATAGCAGAAGGAAAGGACAATTGGGTGATGGAAATTTGGAATTTCTATGGAAAGTTTTGGATGGCTATTGGAAGTATGAACAGGAGAACGACATAACTAGGTATTATGTTTGAGGAAATTCTCTTCAGGTGCAGCATGGAAGACGGCTCTGAGAACACAACCTGACTGGAAGTAGGGAGGGATCCAGACAAAAATAAATAACTAGGACCAAGACAGACACTCTCTCTAGGAACAGAGAGAGTGGGATGCATTTGAGAGGCATTTTAAGTGATGATATGTTGGTTGGGTATGGGATGGGCCAGCAAAAGCGTCTGTGACTTAGACTTCTGGTTGGGTGAATGCATTTGGGGGCCTTTCATGGAGGTGGAAACCAAAGAAACCAGTGGAAACCACCATGTCACCCACTCAGGACACCATCAGAACCCATGTCTCATGTTTCATGTAAGTGGTAACTAAAGCCTTGAGTACAGATGAAGTTGCCAGGGAAAGCATATGGAGTAAGAGGAGCAATGGACCCAAAACACTCTGAGAAACACCAGCATTTAGGGTCTCAGCACTCTTGAAAGAGATCCAGAAGGAATAGTCACAGATACATGAGGAAAACCAAGATTTCATAAGAGAAGAGAAGTCCAAGTGGAAAGCAAATGCTACAATCAGGGCCTATTCTCAAGAGAAGTCACACAAATCAAGGAAAGAATGTGTCCATTGGATTCCCAGTTGTGGGAGTCTTGCTGAACTTGGAGAGAAGAATTTTAGCAGAATGTCAGGGATAGACATGGAAAGGGTATGAACTGAGGAGTGAATGTAAGGTGAGTAAATGTAAATGATTATTGAGGTTCCTGTTTCCTGAGGCTTGGCTGGTCATGTAAGGAGACAAGGTCTCATTGGCTGAGAGTTACCTGACTTAAAAGAATGCTAAGCCTCTCAAATAGGTAAAACTGAAGTTTGAAGTGGCGGGGGGGGGGGGGTGGGAGGTTGGGGTACCAGGTGGTGGGTATTATAGAGGGCACGGCTTGCATGGAGCACTGGGTGTGGTGAAAAAATAATGAATAATGTTTTTCTGAAAATAAATAAATTGGAAAAAAAACTGAATAGCAATTTGTTGGAAGGAAGAAGGAAAAAACGGAACTAAGGAAGGAAGGAAGGGAGGGAGGGAGGGAGTTGAGGAAGAGAGGAGGGAGTGGGGAAGGGAGGAAGGAAGGAAGGAGGGGAGGAAGAAATTTTACCAAGATTTAATTCCTGGTAGAATTTTGTTTCTGTAGATACATTTGAATCTTTCAAACTAACAGAAAATTTAAAGTCGACAGCTTATCTCATTCTTCTTCTTATCTTAGTTTTCAAAGTATGTGAAAGTCATCCTGTTCCAATGTACTCAAGTATTTTCAACATGGGTGCCTACAAACCTTTACTACCTAAGCTTCTTTCAGATCTTCTAACCCTTGCTTTGGTCTTTGTGTTTCCAACAGAGCATCTATAAAGCACCCACAAACTAGGAGGCAGAATTCAAGCCGGAGAAAGGACGGTGCCCCTTCTCTGTCTCTCATCACTCCAATCAAGAAATAACTTCTCACCCTTTTTAATGAATTCCTCTAAAGCCCACCCCTCCTGATCCCTGAGTTGTCAGGCTGTGGTATAAATTGTCCTGCCTGACAACTCAATCACAGACTCCTTTGACAGGTAAATGCAGAGGCGCCATTCTTTACCTAAAGTTCTCTCCATCCAGAGCAATTTAAATTCAACAAATGACCACTTCTTAAAGTTCAGAGAATAGTTTTTGTTGTGTCATGTTGTGGTTTCCCCCGGTTTGTGTGTTATGGGAGTGCTAGAACAGAGTTCACCCACAGGATTGTATCTGAGTAATTTTTTTTCATGAATACGATAGGGGTTTGGGGTAGAAATTTTAATGGGAAAAGCAGAAAAATACAGTATTAACAACCCCATTTAGAGTCGTGATTGATTTCACTGATTTGGATTTTCTGCCCTTTTCTGGAAAGAAAAAATTATAAATATCATTGAAAACGTTTATCACCTGAGATGCACCATTTGGAAAAGAAAACAGGAGAACATATTTTTAAACCATAAATTTCTACCGTGTTCACCCCTCACATAAATAAGCAGCCCCAGCCTTTGCAAGAAATATTAAAGTTCATTTAAATTGCAAATCTGACCTTATTAAAATAGCTTTCTCAAAGAGCCATAAACAAATAGAGTGCGTTAGTAATACTGCCAAACAACAGAATACATTCGCATCCAGTTCTGTAATTAAAGTGGAAAAATAGAATTTTCACAGTTCTGGATGACTCAGAGATGGAAGAAGAAACATGTGATGACAATCTTGAGGTGGGGAGAAGGCATCCATCTGGAGGGTCCCTTCAAAAACATCTCTGCACAATGATTCTGAAAGTCAATATAAGCTCTCATGAGCAGCTTGGAAACATTATTATATTGTCGCTAAACTAATGTGCTTTTGAATACTTTTCTCCACAGCTACCACATTCCCTTTTAACGCTGGAGGCACAACTATTAAAGATTTACTATGTTTGGGGTAAGAATAAAAATGAACAATTAAGAATGAGCTTGTATCTGCAAAAGGCAAGGAGGAGCCAATAAATTTCAGAATTAAAAGCCAAACAGGCCGGGCTGGTTACCAGGTTTATGGAAAATCCATACCTGAAGGTATATTTAAATTAGTGGGTTGTCAGCAAGCAAATGGTTTCCTTTTACTTAGAAAAATAATCCAAGGTGCCATAGGCCACACAAATCAGATGGAGTTGAAGAACTTGACTTGGTTCTAGCTGGGTTTAGCAACTGTGAATTTATGGTTAAGGACGGGCTTCCGTGAGGTCCAGAGCAAAGTAATGAGAGTATTGAGTTTTAAAGAATTAAAAAAATAAATAAAATGAAGGTTCAGGACAGATCAAAAACAGAGCTCTTCATTGACTTAAAATGAGGTGGTCACCCAAAATACACTAGTTTCTTAAATGTTGTTAATTTTTTATTTTGTTTATTTTTTAAATTAATTAATTAATTGTTAATTTATTAAGTAACAAATTAATTGTTAATTTTGTTTAATTTTTTGTTAATTTTATTTTATCTAGATGTGTTTTTTTTTAAGATTTTATTTATTTGACAGACAGAGATCACAAGTAGGCAGAGAGGCAGACAGAGAGAGGAGGAAGCCGGCTCCCTGCTGAGCAGAGAACCTGACGTGGGGCTTGATCCCAGGACCCTGGGATCATGACCTGAGCCAAAGGCAGAGGCTTTAACCCACTGAGCCACCCAGGCATCCCTAGATGTGTTTTTTAAAATTTATTCATTGATTCACTCAACAAATATTTCTGGAATACCTACTCTGCACTAGACACAGAACTCAGTGCTGAGGATGTAATATGAACAAAATAAACACAATTCCTGCCATAGCTAAGTTTAAAACTTAATTTCATATAATCTGTTTAAAAAGGCAGGGTAAGTTTCACCTCATTTTATAAATATTTCTAACAAAAATAATTCAAATAAGCTTTGATGCCTAAGTGGTTTGCTTTTTATTGTGCCTTTAAGAGGTGATGAGTATGTGAGTGTATGAGTGTGTGTGTGCGTATGTGTCTGTTAGAGAAAGAGACAGAGAATTTCATTTGTGGATATTCTCTAAGATTTTAATAATTTCAAGTGCTTTTCACTGAGAGTACTGTGTACCTCAGAAAAGCTGACATACATCTCTTCATCTCATTTGTGCATGAGCCCTTGGTAAATAGACCTGTCCCCTAAAATTTGCCACTCACCAGCTTCCTATGTTGTCCCAGAATAAAGAGAAAACTAACTTGTGTATGAAGCCAAAATAGCAGCATCAGGCTCAAACTTTACAGCATGGCATCCTGAGTGGTCTCTTGGCCTCTCCGAGCCTCAGTTTCCTTTTGTGAAGTGAGGAAATAATTTCAACTTCCTCTTCCTGTTCAGAAGATAACATGAGATCACACAGAATAAAGGCAGTGTGAGTGCTGGTGTCCAGACGCAATAGCTGTGTCTACCACTACTACAAACTACTACAGTTACAGTTGGGGCTCTGTGATAACAGAGAGATTCTCAAGAGAAAACCAGACAAGTGTTTTGACATGTGTTCTGCACACGTAACACATGAGAAGACTCAGAGATAAGTAACTCCAAGAAGTGGCTTAGAATTCAGGCTTGTATAGCAGTTCCAACAAAGAACAATACATTTATAGAGAAAAGAGGAAAATGATTTGAGACTTCCGAAGGTAGTCAACTATGGGAAGGTAAGTAGAATGGAAACTGATGGTAGTTAAAAGCTAGTGACATAGATGCCTCTGGTGCCATCTCCAGGCTGATATGGAGCTAAAATTGTCTCTTATGATTACCTTTTGTCCTCCTTGGAAGAGAAAGAAGGAGAGAACCCCTTGAAATGTTGTGTCCTGCTTTCAGGTGAGTAGGGGGAAGGTGGGAAGCTTTCCTTGTATCTGCTTCTTCTCAACTGCCTTCAGCTCAAAATGATCCTATGCCAAAGTGTCATATTTTGGGGTGACATGTCCTATGTCCTTCAAGGACAATGGCTCTCTGCAGGCCAACCAACTGTTTGTACTTGGCTGTTAAAAGTAGCCTCAAATTAGGCTGAGGTTGCCACCGGGCCACTGGCAGAATGAATACTAAGCATGTGTGTCTGATGCTGACACACCCAAAGATAAATCAACACTGAAATTCCCCAGGATTTTCAGAGTATCTGCCTCCACCCGCGTGGAGTTCAGGTTTTATTCTTTGAACTCACTTCGTTTAATCATCAAATGCTAATTGAACACCTTCCTTGAATCATGGTAGGGACTTAGATTTCACAGGTGCCACGGAGACCCACTGAAGAGTTAATATGCACTCATACGTACCCAGCACAGTATGCATTCAATTATTTTTGTTCCCATATAATAAAAGATCTGAATACAACAGTCTGATAAAACAGAAATGGAAAAAAAAAGAGAGAGAGAGAGAGAGAGAGAAAGAAAGAGGCAAACCACCAGACTAATGGAGTTACTGAACTTAAGCATTTCATTTTGTTCTATATAAGCAATTCAGAGTTAGGAACATGTTTTAGTTCTTGTCATTTTTTTCTCTCTGTAACACCAGGAGAGAAAGTTTCAAATGACTAATGACTAAAATGGCCCCAGATTTCTCATTCAGAAAGGACCATTTTCTATGTTTGAAATGTAATGAGAAAAATATCCATCAATGCTAAGCGCTTGAGTGTGGCTATTTCCAACTAATAAATCACAAACCTTGGTCAATCTGTTGATCCCAAAGCCTGACCTGAGAGATTGCCATGCTCCTCCTTTTTTCTGCTCTGAACCCACTTCTCCAGAGTCCCATGCCTCACATGGGATTGCCACTGTCGGGGAGGTAGGGATGTGAACAGCCTCCATGCCCCATGCCCTCTGCCCCCCTCCATATGTGATTCATTTTGCTGCTATGACATCAAGCTACTACCAAATGATAACCACCATCCTGATTCCGCTGTCATTTATATCACTTGCAACACCATCTTCTCAACCCAAACCAGTGATGTCAAGACTCAAAGACATGGAAAGGTCATTTACTATTAGAGAAGGTCGGGGAAGCCACTGGAACAGAATTCCAAGTGATCTGGGTATTAGCATTCAAGTTAAGGGCCATTGTCTCCACCTCTGCTGTAGCCTGCCCAAAGGCTGTGGAAGAGGACAGTGGGGTGGGAAAGAGTGTGGGGAGGAAAACAAACCCCCCTTGGGCATCAGTAACCCCAGAGAAATAGCCATTGTCTCCACTCAGCCAGTGCCTGTGCCCTTCCTCCTATGAATTCCAGCTCAGGAAATAAAATCAAGAGACTGGAACTCAGAGACAACAAGAGGCAAAATTGATTAAAGCTTCGATTTTCCATGTAAGACAGCTTGAAGATAGCAAGCTGTATGACTCCTTGAGGGGATAACAAAGAATGCGATGCATTTCTCTGAAGGCTTAGGAAAAGGATCCCCCAGCATCGTATGTGGTTTTATTTCCTGGAAATCAGAAGAAAGCACTCTTCTCCTCCACACTGGTACTTTTCTATGACTTAAGCAACACCTTGGAAATGCCCACCAGGCAATAGCTACGGGTCTGGCCTGAAAGTCGGCTGAGTCAGCAGGTATTTATCACCTACTCTATACATCACCAGGTGTCTCACAAGGGTGAATTTACAGAATAAACTCAAACATTCTTCTCCCCAGAGAAGTTCAGTCAGGATGGAGAAGCAGTATCTCTGTACACAAAATGAGAGACCAAAAGAGATGAGCACAGAATCTGGTACAACATACGATAGAAATAAAGATGGTCGGGACAAAAGGAAGGCAATAGGAAAGGCAACATGAGATGGGAAGTTCCAGACAAGTTTAGAAGAATGCATAGTTCTGCTGGTGGTGTTCCAGGCACCCTTTGGGGGCTTGGAAACTCCATACTGTAGAGTCGTGTCCTACCCACCATCACGTGGAGCTAGATTCAGATTTCCAGATTCCGGAAGCCTGCTATCTGTGTTTCTGGAAGCTGTCCAAGACCACAGAACTCCTACCCACTCAAAAATCTCAGGGTGAGCAGAAATGGGCACACCCCAGCTAATGGAGAATGTGCATACTGGCACAACTTAAACGGGGATTGGCGGGGGGGGGGTGTCACTTGGCAGGATGCTTTCAAAGCTTCACAAATATGCCTTCTTTGGCTCCAATAATTCTATGTGGAAGAATTTATGCCAAGGAAAAAATAAGGCTGTGCATAAAGATTTTTTAGCTGTGTCCATTTTTATATATATCATAAAAAGTTTGAAGCGACCTAAACAACCAAGAACAGCAAATCAGTAAAGGAAATTATACTATGTTAGTATGATGAGGTATTGTTCAGCTATTAAAACTGAACCAGATAAGTATGCATTGGCATGAAAAGATGTTCATGACATGCAAAGCATACTACAAAATTGTATGTATGAGATGACTAATTTTGTAAAGAAAATAAAGTGCATATAACACACACACACAAACACACACACACACACCCCAGCTTATTATGCATCCTTGTGTGTATGTCTATAATTACAGACAAAATACCAGGGTGATTATCTCTGGATGGTGGGATTCAGGGGTGCATTTTATTCCCTTTTCAATTATCTGCATTTCATAGTTTTTATATGACACACATGAATGGCTTTGGATATTGGGGGGGAAAAAGTTTACCTTTTTTATTTTTAAAAAATGTTAAAAAGCAAACTCTCAGGGGAAATTAATCCATGAAACAAGATGAAGAGCCACAATGGTGGGCCCGCCAGAGAGTCTATGGGGGCCACGGGTTGATGTATGACTGTAATTCAACTCCAGGCAAAAGTGTGGCAGGAAAAAGAAATGCATGCTGATTCTCAGCCAGTCGGCTTGGCCATTTTATCCAAGACACCCCCAAGGTGGGCAGGAAAATAAAAGCCCAGCAGACTGGAGGGTCTTCAAGCGATTCCATGTGACTCAGATAAAGATGAGAAGGGACACATGCAGCGGGTTCCTGTCAGGCATGAAGGCAGCAAGGTAAAGCTTGCGTTCCTTGGCCTTTGCAAGCTCAAACTATACCACTTCCTCTCTGCATGAACAAATACGGAGACGATCATGGGGAGGCTCCCTGGAACCCAGCCCAAGCCTTCTCAGCGGGATGAGGCACGTGACACTGTTACCAGCTTAATAACACAATTACACAATTACACATTACACAACACTGTTACACAACTTAATAACAGTTTTTAGGCAAATGACAGAAAGCTCACTGAAGCCACATTACCCACTGAATAGGGAAAAGAATAAATAAGGCAGAGTTTATTAACGGGCCGAGAAAATGATTATAGGGTAAATAAAAGTGACTCCAGGAAACAGAGATGAGGACAGATTAAGGAAGAAAGAAAGACGTTCAGCCAAAGAGGGTCTGTGGAATGAGGTGGGGAAGAGGCAGGCCACTCCAAGAAAGCAGGGAAGCTAGGCTGGCTCGAAACACAAAGAGAGAATTCATTCGTGGTTTTCTTAACACCATGGCGGGCAAGATGGGCAACAACCTGGGACTCCCTCATGCACACATTGTCCTGAAATGCAGAAATCAGGGTCCTGGAGTGGCCCAGAAGGGGCACATGAAGGGAAGGACGCCTTTTTGAGGAAGAATCTATGTGACAGGTGGCAGAGAGCACGAAACCCAAGAGAAACTCAGAGAAAGTTTCTCAGAGAAACTTGAGAAACCCAAGAGCTTCTTCGAGCAATTTCTCGCATACCTCCTGCTGTGCAACCAGGGAAGCTAACCCACAGCCCCGTGGAGAAAGAAACCCCACAGAGCTCATCTGTCTGTCTCTGACTGTGGGAGCCGGGTAGTGGCTTCTTACGTCAACACTCATCCATCCCTACTGCAGTTCTGGAAGAGATTCCCTGGAGACGGACGGTGTCTAGAAGTCATCCAGAGACACTGGCTCCACTGGGCTAAATGCTTACCGCTTTGGACACGTGGGTGTGCCAACTTGTGCTCCGCATGACACATCCCCAGGCAAAGCCCTTTACCTGAGATTTTGTCAGTGAGAGACGTAATGATCATAACCAAGCTGCCGTTCCCACAACATCTATCTCCTTCACTTGGGAGACAGCTTACACCCTGTACTTTTACTGTTGTACAAGTTATGAAAAATTCCCCCCAATAACCTCACAAGCAGGTCTTTCACAACGCTGAGCTTTCAGAGTGATGCTCCCTGTCTAAACTGCTAGTTTTCACCTTGCTAACTTGCAGACTAAACTCCAGGGGCATCCCTTCTCAGGAGGCTTCCTTGCCAGCCCCTCCTTACTTCCGATAAGCCCCCAGGGTGACCCGCCATCGCGTTCTTCCACGACCGGACTGATAGTTCTCTGAAGATGTGGCCTGGTCTTTTTCCATGTTCATTTCCGGTCACCAAGCCCTGAGGATGGCAAGCAAAAATGCTTGCCAAGTGAGTGAGAAATCGAGCATACAAATGGCTTCCTCTCCAAGCCATCCCTCCCTCCTGTTGTTCATGTCTTGAGAAGAAGAACATGGATTCAGGAAGAGAATAGCTAAGATACATTCTTGCACGGG
Source organism: Neogale vison (assembly GCF_020171115.1). Taxonomy (NCBI): domain Eukaryota; kingdom Metazoa; phylum Chordata; class Mammalia; order Carnivora; family Mustelidae; genus Neogale; species Neogale vison. Next base: position 26,929,903 of record NC_058103.1, read on the forward strand.
CAGTCTTCTACCCTTCCCAAGTTGCCAGCTAGAGTTCATGTCAACATCCTTGCTATCTACTCGTGCATTCAGTAGATGGATGAAGGGCTTATCAGAGACAAGACTCGTCCTTTGCAGGGTGAAGCCTACTTGCCTTGCCCTCTAGAAGTCTTTACTTCTAAATTCATGGCTCAAAGTACTCATAAAAGTATAAGTATTAGCTCCTATTTATTTAATTTCCACTACTCTCAGCATGAAGAGCCCCCTTACCAGCTATCATGATAATTTTGGCCTCCTGGTTTCCAATGGATAAGCTCTGCTCCCTCGCCTTTATTATGCTGGTGTTCCTTCCTAAATGGAGCTTCTATATAAATTGTGTTCCCCGAATGCTGTGGCATTAGCATTCCCTTCTCCAGATGAGAAATGAAGGTACATAGGGGTTACAAAACTCACCACAAGACACATGCTCTGTGGACATCTGAGCTGGGATCAGAACCTGTGTCTTCCTGGAATGCCAGCATGCCACTCCCACACTGTGGATCCTCCCTCTCTTCACCCTTAGCTCTCTTAACTCTTTTTGTATATATATATATGCAGTTCCTTTAAAGAATTTTTTTTTAACTAGAAAACCAGTACAATAGCTGTCACAAAACACGACAGTTGGTAAAAGTCAGGCGCATGGCCTAGATAATAACGGTTCTGTATCTTGAAGTTGGAGAAATCATTTTGAGCAAGAGATAGAACAGGTCTCTTTATAAACTCATTTATGAACTCAGCCCTTAGAGCTACACTGTCAGGAGGAGAGAGATGGGTCACAAATTGCTTCAGAAGGAAACCGATCAATGCAGGGTCCTGGCAAAAGTGTTTTGATTTGTTGCCTCTTGACAAAAAAGAAATGTCCCAATGAGGAGTTGTTCCCAGATATTGAGAGACCTCCTTTGGCAAAACCCACGTAACTGAAGAGCAGGCAGAACCCCTTTGAGCAAGCTGCTATCACACAAATATGTCAGAGGACAATGTGGTGTTTAGTCACCTCCTGGGGTGACCACAGCCCTGCCAGCTTACGACTGCATTTCACTCTGCTGCTTTATATTAATTAGAGGAGCAAGTGAGGTGACCTACGTGTTACTAAAGCAAGATTCCCACGGAAGGGCACATTCAGCCACGTGCATAAACAAGGCCCTGCCCACAATTCCTATTGGGTTTGGCTCCTCCCAGATTGGCTCCTCCCATATTGGATTTGGCTCCTCCCATCTAAAATAGGATTAGATATGCAAGATACTTACTGGGGAAAGTGCCAGGAAGGGAAAACAGAAAAGGACCAAGTAGAACTGGAAGAGCCATCAGACCAGAGTGCAGGTCTGACCTGTCTGAAGGAGACAGGGAAGAAGGCAGGTGTGCTTGAGCTGTCCTCTTCTTTCATGCAGTCTGGCCAAAGTTCCTGCAGGCTGTCCTGGAGTCCTGAAGCCAAGGTGGCCCATCAGAGGAGTCTCACTTCTTGCAGAAATGGGACTGCATCCATGTGGTCACAACGTTCAGCCATGGAACAGCTCAGGGGAAGCCCATGGACATGACCATTGAGGGATCCCAGGGAGCCTCTGGGCCCCTGTGAGCCAGACTTTGTCCAGGACATTATTCCGTACCTGACCCCTTAGGCCTTCACTCTAACAGAGGGCTATGACGAGGCTTTTGGTCTTTCAGTAGCAGTGTCAACTCAGATCCAAAGTCTAAGTGTCCTCAAAATGTCCCCTTTCCCCAGTATGCCGTCTGCTCTCAGTGAAGAAAGCTCTTATCACAGGAAATATTGAAGAGCCCCAGGCTGAATGTCAGTCAGTTACTGGGAAGAAAAAAAAAAAAAAAAAGAATCTGTCTCTCATTTTCTTTTTACAAGGCCACCAATCTTTTCTGATTAGGATTCCACCCTTTCCCTCATTTAATGATGATTACCGCCTAAGAGCCCTATCTTCAAATACAGCCACACTGGGAGCTAGGACTTCAATAGATGAGTTTAGAGGGAATACAATTCAGTCCAAAGCAGGTCACCTTGTGCCACTGAACCCAGTCAGAATGAGATCCTGCTTGCTACCAGACCATAAGTGACATAGTCCCAGAACCCCATCTTACCACCTATTTCCTGGGACATCACTGGCATCACCCACATCGATTTGGGTTTTCCAACAAGTGGATGCCAAGACCAGATTAGATATACAAGGCATTTATTGGGGGAAATTCCTGTGAGGGAAAACAGGGTGGTCCAGAGGAGGTGGGGAAAGCTGTCAGACAGCAGTATGCACATGGGCCTGTGAGGGAGAGAGGGAAGGAGGAGGTTTCAGATGAAGATCTCAGAATGCAATGCAGTTCTAGAAAGTTTCAGCCAAGCTGAAGGGCAGTTCTCGAATGATGAGCTAAAGCAGCTTTCTGCTGAGCAATCATTGGCTGGAGCAGCCCATGGAAAACGAAGCTTTGCATGAGGTCAGGGAAGAATTCAGAGCTAAAGTCATCAGTTAGTGACCTCCTCCCCAGCAGGGACTCTGAGTAGTATATGGGCATGGTCACCAAACCTATCTACTCCAGATATTTACTAGAAAACATACAAAGTATCCAGAGTCTACCAGGAAATCAGGAGACAATCAACTGAAAACCAAGCAAAAATGTACTTGCCTTTGTTAGAAAAATTGCTGAAAACTTCTATCCCCTAGTGGCAGACAGAATTCTGTAACCCCCGTGGTCCTTGTCCTGTGGATATAGTGAGATCCTTCCTATGATTCTATGACATTAAATGACAAAAAGAATTCTTACAGGGGAACCTTGCTGTCTCATTTGGTTTAGCGTCTGCCTTCAGCTCAGGTCATGATCCTAGGGTGCTGGTTTGAGCCCCACATCAGGCTCCTTGCTCAGCAGGGAGTCTGCTTCTCCCTCTGCCTCTCCCCCTGCTTGTGTGTGCTCTCTGTGTACGTGTCAAATAAATAAAATCTTTAAAAAAAAATAGAATTCTTGCATATGTAATTAAGATACTAATGAGTTGCCTTTGGTTAATCAAAAAGTAGATGATCTGAATGGACCTAACTTAAGCATTAACTGGTGGTAGCCAGAGAGTTTTCTCAGCTGTCATCAGGGGGAGTGATTCACGGAGTGAAGGGGTTTCAACTTGAGGGGTCTCACGGCCAGCTGGGAGAGGTAGAAGGGCATGTGAGAAGGTGCCCAACAAGGAACCACAAGTGGCGCTGGTCGCCAGGCAAAGGGGCCCTCAGTGCCGCATCTGAAGGACCAGAATTCTACCGGTGACGTCAAAGCCAGAGGGAAGGAGACCTAGGAGCCAGACTTTCCCACCAAGAGAGCTTCCTGGAAGGCAAGAGTAGCTGAAGACCTGTGGACAGTGGTCCCATGAGCTTTGTTTTATTGTTCATGTTATTTGTGCTACTTTGCTTGTTATTACCATGTCTCCAGCCCTCCAGAAGAGGTCAGAAGGGAGAGAAGGAGGAGCCGAGAGCTACAGAGGAAAACACACAGGACAAGAAGAGACATGGTCGCACTTCAGCAAAGGGGGCTGTCGAAGCAAACCACTTACAAGCTTGAGGAAGAGAGTTAGGAAACCCAGCATCCTAAATGGACTCCTCAGAGACCCCTGAGCGATGATGCACAGAGAGGTCTTGAAGGGGTCACACAGGCATAAGGAAGCCCGGCTTCATTACTTGCCTGCACACCTATTCTAAAAATCCTCAGCTCCAGTGTCCTCCGTTGCAAACCTATCAGAGGAGGGGGGCATCTATTTCTTCTCACACCGCCCTCTAACTCAGCAGCACAGCAGAGACCCACGTGGCTATCCTGCTTTCCAGTCCTACCTGCTCACCTCCTAAACCCAGCACTTTACCTAGGATCTGCCCATTGGTAGGCACTCAATAAATATTAGCTGAATTAATAAATGAACGCTGTGACAGTTAAATTGGATGTGTGAAAGTCAATGTAAATTTAGATGTATGTTGAAGTCTCTAGCCCCAGACCCAGTGCATTCAAAAGGCTCAATACATGTTAGTTTCATTTTGCCCTTCTCTTTCATCTACCAAAGAAGCCAGATCAAATTGCCCCCCTCCTTGCTAGCCGTTGCAATTTCACAAGCTTGTCATGCTAAACACCAAAATGCCACCTGCTGAAGTTTCATAAACCCCAGGGGAAAGAATAGAGTCAAAAGCAGTTTCCTTGATAAATTACCCTGGGTGTTTCTTTCACAAGCTGTTTGCACATGACATAATCATGCATAGAAACAGACTCAAATTCTCCGCTACCATTCTCAGATACAATGACTTATTTTCTAGAGAAAATTGAAGGAGGAAAATGTGTCTTCCTTTTCTGCAATTCCTCCTGGAAAGCAGACATTCTCCTTTCTGGGCTGTTGTTTCATATTTTTAACGAAAAAGATTTTGAACACAATGATCAAAAAACTGGAACTCACACGTCTAGTCTGAGAAGTGGAGCTGAAAGAATGAGTGTAGCCCCTGAAAGAGATTCCAGAATCACTCCCATCCTTTATGTGAATTCTCAGAACCTATAGGTCATGACAAACTTCTTTAAACTCTCCCTTTCCAGTCCCTTCCACTTCCTTCTCCATTTGCAGTTGCTCCCACACCTGCGTAGCTGAGACTGGGCATACCTGGGCTTTTCTTGTTTTAAAGGCCACAAGTAGAGGCCTGTCTTCCCACTGACCAGCTGTGAGATTTTGGCAAAGCTAAGTAACTTCTCCAAGCCTCAGATGCCTCATCTGCAAAATGGGTATTACATGCCTATCTCATGAACCGTTGTAAGGAATGGTCGTATTAATGAGATATGCATGTAACACATTAATGAGATATGCATGTATTAATGAGATATGCATATTGTATTAATGAGATATGCATGTAACATTAATTGTATTAATGAGATATGCATGCATGATACCTTGCACTCGCTAACTAGGGGTTTATGGCTTTGCAAATTATATTAATGATGTAATTAGAAGCAGTCTCCAGTCATCTAGTAAGAAGCAATCATCGATTGAGAGTTTACTGTATTCTAAGCACCGTTGGAAATGTTCTCCCCATGTTTTCCTGTTATCCTTGCAATTGTTATGAAAGAAGTTTTCTAATCCCCATTTTTCCCAGGAGGAAACTTGCCCAAGTTTACACCACTGGTGTCTGGCAGAGTTGGGATTTGAACCAGGCTGTCTGGTTCTGGAACTCGGCCTCTCAACCACTAGTCCAGACTGCTCCCCTTTGAAATATCACTGTGGTTTTAGAGTCCTGAGAATTGAGCAGAGATGCTAACGACCAATCAGGGAAGAATGTTCTTTTTTTTTTTTTAATTTTAATTTTTTTTTAATTTCTTTTCAGTGTTCCCAAATTCATTGTTTATGCACCACATCCAGTACTCCATGCAATATGTACCCTCCACAATACCCACCACCCACCAGGCTCACCCAACCTTCCAACCGCCTCCCCTTCAAAACCCTCAGTTAATTCCTCAGAGTCCACAGTCTCTCATGGTTCATCTCCCCTTCCAGTTTCCCCCAACTCCCTTCTCCTCTCCATCTTCCCATGTCCTCCATGTTATTCCTTATGCTCCACAAATAAGTGAAACATATGATAATTGACTCTCTCTGCTTGACTTATTTCACTCAGCATAATCTCCAGTCCCGTTCATGTTGATACAAAAGTTGGGTATTCATCCTTTCTGATGGAGGCAAAATACTCCATTGTATATATGGACCACATCTTCCTTATCCATTCGTCCATTGAAGGGCATCTTGGTTCTTTCCACAGTTTGGTGACTGTGGCCATTGCTGCTATGAACATTGGGGTACAGATGGCCCTTCTTTTCACTACATCTGTATCTTTGGGGTAAATACCCAGTAGTGCAATTGTAAGGCCATAGGGTAGCTCCATTTTTAATTTCTTGAGGAATCTCCACACTATTTTCCATTCCAACAGTAAGAATGGATTCTCTTTATTATTTTTTTTTAGATACCATTTGTGTTTTAAATTTTTGTTAGCTGTTTGTAATGAATCTTTCAATGAACTAATTAGGAATCTTGAAGCCTTTAGGAAGCTTCTTTGTATCAATTAAATTAGGTCACCCATTCAGCTTAATTTGGGAACCCTTACTTTCTTTTTTTTTTAAATCATGTTCTGTTAGTCACCACACAGTACATCATTATTTTCTGATGTGGTGTTCCATGATTCATTGTTTGCCTATCACACCCAGTTCCCCATGCAATCCATGCAGATTCTCTTTTTTAAAATCTTTACAGTCTTTTGCTCTGATTTCCAGGAAGGCTAACTCTTCTCCTTGGATAATATAGCCACACTTCCATAAATTTTTCATTAAATTTACAGAAAAGAGATATAAATTATTTTATACATTATAACATAATATAACTATGTAAAATCCAAACACTAAGTCCTAGAAAAAAAAGAAAGAAAAATACCCCAAAATATTGATAACAATCATCTTTTAAAAGTGATTTCCACCTTACTTTCCATCTTTCTATATTTGCCAAATTGTCTATACTATCTAGTGCATCACCTTTACAAAGGAAAAAATACCTTCATGAAATGAAAATTACACATTCCTTCAGATGATTGTACAGAAACCAGGATTCATCTGATTATCAACTACCCATCCAAGGCCTATTGTGTTTATATAAATACTTCAAAGTTTCCTTAAACATGTAAAAAATTAACATCTTCTATTTAAATTCAACAACCTCTACTCCTCCATTTCCCACATATGCTAGTTTAAGCCTGACATTTAGAAACTGCCTCAAACCATTTCTGTGAGTGGAATCCTGCCACAAAATAAAAGTTTATTTTCTCTCTGGTTTTGTGCCATTGGATTGCTTTGCCCTCTCTTGTTCAGGTGTTCTCCAAAATTCTTGCATATGTTTACTAACCATGACCATTGTTCTAAATACTATACAAGCATCAGACAGAAAATAGAGACAAATAAACTTTATTAAATGTCATTCTTCATCACTAAAAGCCGGCCAACTCACTACACATACAAAGCTTTAAAGAATCATTTTCCAAAATGTGCCAAGCGGGGTGCTGAGCACTTTCTCAGACAGTCAATATTCTGAAAAGCCTCTTGTATTAGTCAGGATTCTCCTGACAACAAACAAGATCTATATCTAAATCTATGGACATATGTATATTTGGGGGAGGGCTGGTGGGATTGAGATCTATGTTAAAGAATCAGCCCCTGTAATTGTGGAAGTGCATGTCTGAAATCTATAGGGTAGGTCAGCAAGCTAAAAACCCAGGGAAACATTGCAGCTCAGTTCAAAGGCCAACTGCTGGCAGAATTCTTTCTGACTCAGGGGAGACCTGAGGTCTCCTAAGGTCTGCAACTGATTGGGTGAGACCCACTACATCATGAAGGATCATGAAGGATAATCTGCTTTACTCAAAGTCTACAAATTTAAATGTTAATCTTACCCCCAAAAAATACCTTTATAGAAGCATCTGGAATAATGTTTGACCAGCTATCTAGGTACCCATGGCCCAGCCAAGTTGACTTATAAAATCAACCATCAGGAACCTGTGATACTAAGATGAAGAAACCAGCTTCAATGCATCTACAACTTTCCCTACTAAAGACCATATAGTTGGCATTGGTTAATAATTTCAAAACTTCTGTGTAATCTGTTTTTCTGTCTAGGAATCAAAATTCTTCAATATAATTTAAATATATGAAAAGGAAACTGTCAACAGTGAAATACAGAAAAATCTCGTTAATTGACTCTGCCCAGGAAAAAGTCCTGAATTACTGGATATTGAAAGAAATGCAAGCTTATTAAGTAAAACAATATATTTTAGTCAAAAGTGGGATCACTATAGGGGCACCTGGGTGGCTCAGTGGGTTAGTATCTGCCTTCGGCTCAGGAAATGATCTCAGGTCCTGGGATCAAGCCCTACATCCGGCTCTCTGCTCAGCAGGGTGTCTGCTTCTCCCTCTCCCACTGCTCCTCCCCCAACTTGTGCTCCCTCTCAAATAAATAAATAAAACTTTTTTAATAGATGGGACCTCTACAAATTATCAAGTCAATTTCCTTCTGGATTTGTTTTAATAATCAGCCGGAAATGATGAGGAAACAAAACATCAATTATTGATATGGAAATAGATGTCAAGTGGACTTTGAAAATGGTGTTCTTGGGGGAGGTCAAGCCTGTGCAGTGTAGCCTGGTTTTCGATAATAATGAATGTAACCTTTCAAACATATATCTGACCTGGAAAACACCTTACATCGGTAAGGCCCAAATTATTAAGGTTCTTCTAAGTCTAACAATTTTACCAGGCATCTGGACTTTCTTTTCTAAGACACATAACTTTCCATCAGTGCAATGCCAGAGAAAAAGCCAGAAAAGGTCCCTTGTCTTCCCCAGTGAGGGATGCTCCTTTTAGTGTGGTCAATAGAATTCTTGAGGGGAGGAATATTTCAGAAGGACGTATAAGCAAATGTCTGGCACAGGAATAAATGCCTGCTGGCTAAGAGACCAAGTCCTCATGGAGGAGGGCACACTGAGGAACAGTGTGCAGGTGGATTCAAGTGCAAAACCGTTTTGTGACAGACCAGAGAAAGACAGAACAAATGAGGCGGTTTATCAAAGGGGAAGGGAAGGGTGATTCTAACAATAAAACGAGATTGATGGAGTCTTCTTTCAAAAAGTGTTCTCGCCAAAATTCCCAAGTTCTTCTAGACACATGACTTTGTCCAGATGTAGTTTCAGGTCCCCCCTTTTTATTGTCAGAGAGAAAGTCACCAAAAAAAAAAAAAAAGAAAAATTCTTTGAAATCTTTGAATGCGTTTGACACGGAGGACGCGCCCAGCCTTAACTTCTCGGCAACACGGTGCTTCGTGCTTTTCCTGGATGACCGATCATCATTCTGCTCAAGACTCAGTTTTGGTTTTTTTTTTGTTTTTTTTTTTTTTTTTAAGACTCAGTTTTTTTTAAAAGGCTTCAAATAGGTAACATATAACAGAATTACTACAGTTAGCCACACTCTTCTCAATTTCAGTTTATCCCATTCTTCATCCTTTTTGCCTTCAGCTGAACTGATTAATGATTGACCTTGCCTGTTCTCCAGAATGTGTTGGCAAGGAGACTGGGATTCCATTTCCTATTGGGGCAGCGGAGGAACTGCTGGGCAAAAGGGGGTGTGCTTGGAAGCCCTCTGCAAAGATGCTGCCTCTGGATGGACCTCAGAACTGAATAGCTTTGACTCTATTGCCCAGATGTTTATTTTTGTGCAGAAAGGCCCCCCAAATTTTAGGAGCCAGGATTTTCTGGGCATTCCCTTGGGGTGATGGGCCCAAAATGAGTGGGGGGGAGGGGGAGAACAGTAAGGCAGGAAAACCTGGGTTCAAACTCTTGCTTTGACACCGAGCAGCTTAGGTTGCCTGGCCTCATCACCAGTCAGGTGGGGTAAGTCCACATGCTTTGCAGGCTTAGCTAGAGACAACATAAGCATCAACAGCTGGGAGCACGGGACATACATCAGAAATGATGTTGGCTTCTCTGTATTAGAAAAGGAAAAACCGGGGCAGTAGAATTCAGGTAGTTTGAGAGAACAGCTGTAGGAAGAGACCGCAAAAAGAAAATAAATAATTTATTCCCCCTAACAATGCAGACTTTTATAAGAAGTTTGTCACATTCACTTCTGGTTTTAATAAAGAGAACGACCAATAGCCAAACTGGCCGTCTGGGACTTCTGCTCAGTCCTTGAAGGCCAGGCTGCCTCAGAAAGCTGGGGCCCCTCGGGGTCTTCTTACACAAGCTGCAGAGACAAAGGTGCACCTATCTGTCTAGGTAGGGACCAGAGGGGTCTTAGAAAGCCTTTCCAATACCAACTGCTGATGTCAATGACCTTCCCACTTTTCTTCCATAGCACCCACCTCCCTGCTCACCTTCCTTCACCCACCAGGCAGTTGCTAAAAATCCTGGCAGCTTATTTCCATGCAATGTTAAAAGGTTTCTACCGAAAGACATAGAAACATCAAAGGCATCCAAACTTGGGCCTTTACTGATTGTGGGGACATGACTGACAACCTCCTTTTGATTTCAGAGCTAAAAGAATCATCCAGCCAAGCAAACCCCCAAGGACGAAGTGCCTCACACACTCCAGTGTTGGGCTGTTGACCGTGCAGAGGGCTGCGGGGGATGCTGAAATCCGTTTGATGTATTTATGGCCCCTACTCTGTGTGATACCTTCAAAGAATGTGATGACCAAATGCCACAAAGCTTCCTCAGAAATGCACTGTGGACCCAATAAATACAGACATAATTTGACATTTCTTTGACATTTATTGGTTTCTCAGAGGCTCAAGGTATATGGAAGACAGGCCACTTGAATGTTAAACAGTATCTTACCCACGTGGTTTGCATTGCCGTTTACAACACCTTTCTTGAGGCCCTCCCTCTCCCGTCCAAGTTCCAGAAAAGAAGTGGGGATTGAAGAACTATAGACGGGATGTTGGCAGCTGCTGGATGGTCAACGGAGACAGACATCCATCCACCACTTCCCCAGAGAAGCGGAGAGAAGTGCTGCAGAACGTGCTCCCTTCCCCAGGGGTCTGACCTCCCATCTGGTAAGAAAGAGGCCATTACTCTAAAGGGTTAATGGTATCCAGTTCATTGGGGGTGAACTTCACAAAGGGCATTAGCCAGAACATAAGGCTCTCCTTTGATACAGGTGATGATTGTGCTAGGAATAACTAACATCACTTCAGGGCTCACAATCAAGTCGAGGGTTTCCATTGGAACCACCTGCACCAAGAGTGAACATAAAATCCCCAAGGGGAAGCACCAGGCAGAGGCACCAACATGCTCCCTTCTGACATCTTGCACCAATATGCTACGACCCATCAAGGAAGCCGTATCTCATCTTCAAATGGCTGAGCTTTCTACTGCAGCTCTTAAAAAAATGCTATTTGTAATTGTTACCAGATTGTCCCCCCCTCAACACACTACAGAATTTGGTAATAAAGGTAATGTTCTTCTATAAAACAACGGTTTCATAAAATGATCAGAGCCTGGCCCAGTGTCCTAAACACTTACCTACCCCCTTAAAGTTTGGTATTAGATTAAAGTGCCATGGGGACATAACTGATGTAATGTTTCAAAAATCATAAATGCAGGAGGAGGGATTTTAAAGCTGGATAATGGAGAGGATGGAATAATGCAGTAAAAGCTGGCTCAAATACTGAGTCTCTGATACTTGATTTATTGTTTTAATATAACGCCGTAAAGGCCATGCTTGAATATACAGCAGTATTTTATTTATCTGACCATTGTGAGCCTAACAATGGGTGTTTAACAACGGCTTTCCTGGAGCTGGTGACCCACACAGATGACGCTGGTTTCGGGACATCCCCCGAGTAAGGTAACAGAACAGCAGGGAGAGGTTGACAGGCTGTGTTTCAGGGGTATGTGAGAGCCCCACTGAAGGGCAATTCCTCACCTCTCCCGCATGGCTCTACAGTTTTAAGAACTGCCTCCAGCCCTGCAAAGCTCAGCACTGGACACAAGATGAAGACCCTCATGGAGAGTCACAGCCCACAGGACTGGCCCTGAACTTTCATGTACTGAAGCTGGCAGTGGGGAACACACAGAAAGAAGGTCATGGGGAGGTGGGAAGAAAGCAGCATCCCCCTGTTCCTCATCTGCCTGAAGACCCAGCTCTGCCCTCTTGGAATGTGCCAGACAAAATACCGTGCGTCGTGGGACCAAAGTCTCACTTTATTCTGATGGAATTTTCAAGTCCTACACTGAGAGATGGAAAATTCAGCTTGATGGATTGGCCGACATCCTTCTTTCTTTAAAAAGAAAAAAATCAAATCCCACCATCTCTGAGCTATTTCCAACAGTTCCTTGTCAGACAGCCCCATGGCGGGGCCCTTTACTGCTCCCCCAGCAGCATGGCACAGTGGCTAAGAGAAGCTCTGGGTTCAAAGCCTGCCTGACTCCCAGCTAGTTTTGTGGCCTCATGATGACCAGTGGAAACTGTGAAGCCTTAACTTCTCCACCTTTTCAATGGGGATAAAAAGATTACCACCTCAGAGAAGGTTCAACAAATACCATCTATAACCAGTAATGATGGAATGAGAGTGGTTCAAAGATTAGAATCAAAACTCAACACTTCCTTTATGTCTTCAGTGGGGGACATTGTTTCTTAGCATTTGGTGGAAGACCGTCTGAAGCACGGCCCACAACGTGCACCTGAGATCTTAAGGTGTTTTCAAATCACGTCTCAAATATGGTCTCATTTCAGAAATCGGAAGGTCCAGTTCCAGACAATAATCACATTTGACTTGTCTTCAAAACTTCTGCTCTCCCCAAGCTAGTGCCCACCCCAGGAAGAACTCAGTCCCTCCACATGGTTCTTTTGGGCAATCTCCTTTTAAATGATCCTAGACCCAACATTATAAACGACCTAGACTGGGACCAGTCAGCACCTCTGGCCTAACATTCGTACACCTTTGACCTACTTCCTTCTTCCTCACCACTTCTCTCCTTCATCCTGCCCACTCTCCCACATCAGACCCAGGCTCAACATGCCCCCCAAATGCCAACCAGACAACCCCTTCTCCAAGTAGTCTCACTGAAAGCCCTCACAAAGGGGAGGGTGGAAGAGGGAGGGGTCTGATACAAGCTACCTTCAAAGAAATCCTCCTCAGGGCACTTGGATGGCTCAGTCAGTTAAGCGGACAACTCTTGATTTTGGCTTGGGTCATGATCTCAGGGTCCTGGGATTGAGCCCAGTGGCAAGCTCTGTGTTCAGCAGGGAGTCTGCTCGAGGACTGTCTCTCGCCCTCTCCCTCTGTCCCTCCTACCACTCTCACTCTCTCTCTCAAACAAATAAAAAATCTTTTTAAAAAAGGAAAAAAGGAAGGAAAGAAGGTAGGAAGGAGGGAGGGAGGGGAGAGGAAAGAGGGAGGGAGGGAGGGAAGAGAAGGCCAGAGGAGGAGATCCACCTGACAAACCCACTCTCTTTACCTTTTATACCCTACAGGGGGAGTTTTCACACCATCTAATGCCTGTGCCCTTGAACATCTGCATATGGTCTGGCATCTCACCTTAGAATTTCACATCTGTAGTGAACCGGTGTTTCTGTTGACACACCCTGTTTCTCTCCTATCCCATGTGTATAGAATGGTCAGCACTTGCTTGGCATACAGTAAGTTCTTAATAAATGTGTCTCTCCAGAGTAATAATGTGAGTCATAAACTACGGCACTTGGCACAATAACATCAAGTCTGAAACACAGATCAGGGCATAACTCCATTTGGTTAAAATCCTCAGTGGCTTCCCACTGCACTTAGAACAAACCCCCATCCCTGCCCTCACCCGCCAGCCCCTGCCCATCACCCACATGTCACCTCCAGGCACACACTTCTCTGCACATTTCCTCCAACCACACTGGAAATCTTCAGCTGCTGTTTCCCCAACACCCAAGTTCTTCCCTGTCTCAGGGCCTTTGCCCTCCTGCTGCCATGGCCTGAATACTCCTGCCAGATCCCTGCTCTGATCCCAGCCAAAATAGCCCACCTGACCAGTCATCGGGAGTAGGTTTATTCATCCCACCCAAATCCCAGGTACAAATGAGCCCATTCTTAGGAAACCTTTCCTTCATGGCAATTTCCACAATCTGAAATCATCTTCTTAATGTTTCCATGTGCTAATATTATGGACTGAATGTTAGTGTGGTCCTAAAATGGGTAAACCCCTCACCCCCAGTGTGGTGGAACTTGGAGGTGAGACCTTTGGGAGGGAATTAGGTTTAGTTGAGGTCATGACGGTGAGCCCTATGATGGAATTACTGCCCTTAATCAGAAGAAGAAGAGAAACCATGGTCCTCATGCTTTCTGCCATGGGAGGACACAGTGAGAAGATGATCATCTGCAGGCCAGGAGGAAGGCTCCCACCAGGAACCAGCCATGCTGGCTCCCTGCACTCGGACCTCCAGCCTCCAGACTATGAGAAATAAATTTTTGGTTAAGCCCCCTCTTACGGTATTCCATCATAGTGGTCCACACCAGGACAGTTTATTTTCTCTCCTCTCCCTCAGACAGTGAGTGACTCCCTTATGATTTCCATCTGAAGAAAAAACATCTCCCTTTTCCGAAATCCATGGTATTCTTCTAAGACTACTACCTATGATAAGGGAACAATTATAACTATTAACATGTATAGAGGAGTGGGAGGCAAATTGTCTTATGGGTATTAGCACACTTAATAAACACTATAAGGTAGTGTACTTATTAAGTAGTACTTAATAAGTACTTAATAAGGTACTTATTATGCTCATTTTCTACTGAGGAAAGGAAGGCACAGAAACGTTCAATAACCACTGTCAGGGTTACACAGCTAATGAGGGGTGGATTCAGAATTTGAACGTGGACGGTCTGGCCCAGAACTGGGATTGTCGCCCATCTTGCAGTCCGCCATCTTGTTCTTCTATCACCTCTGTGCGCAGAGTGGACATCTACCAAAGCAGGGATGGGCACCCTCTCCCCTCCCCGCTCCACCCACTCTCTGTCTTTCCAAATCCGCAGCACGCCTACAACTTTAAGACTGAATTTTTACTCAAATGCACAGAATAGTCATAAATTTATAGATTTAAGACTCTACGTTTTTACCATTCAAATTCTTTTTGGCTTAATCATAATTTTATGATGCTTCTCTGAAATCTTTCTATCAACATCTGCTTGGCACCAGCTAGACGGCTAGATGACGAAACATGTTAACTGTTTATGTGTGGTGTCACCACATTCCTGTTGTGTACCCACGGGATGGGGTGACTTCAAGATCAAGTCAGTCAGAACTCCTCTCTCTCTCTCTGCTTGTTGTTGTTGTTGTTGTTTTGTTCTGTTTCTTTTATTTTTTGGTTTGTTTCTGAGACAAAGAAGCATGGAACTACAGGAGTGTGCTCCAAAACATTTTTTTTCTGGGCTCAATGAAAACAGTAATGTGACCATTTGGTGAGGAATTCTTGGAGAGAGGCAGTGGAACATAGTGTTTAAAGTTCGGGTTCTGTAGGCAGACATGCTCTGGATACTCACTTGCGATTCTGAGCAAGTTACATCTCTCCGTGCCTCAGTTCCCTAAACTGAAGAGTGAGGATACATTTTTCATAGAATACTCTGACTATTAAATGAGTTAGTATGTACAAAAGTGTTTAGAACAGTGCTGATATAAATGTGAAGAGCCTGTCAGTTTGGGGCAAGTAAGGCAAAAAAGGGATGTGTCAGAAGGGGGGAGCCCCCCAAAAAAGTAGGAAAGGAGCTCAATCAGCCTGTGGATTAGGGAAAATTTCATGAAACATAACCCCAAGACAATGCATTTACAGACAAAAGGGAAGCTGAGGTGAGATGAAACATTATGGCACAGGGCAGAGAATAAAAGAGAAATGCTTTCATTTTAGCCTGACATAGTCTTCCCTATTGTCTCCCATTTACCACAGGTTCTAAGTCCCCACAGGTCCCACCTAAAGCAGCTTCCAGCCTGCACAAGAATCACCTTCTGCCATGTCCCCAAGGTAGCCACATCCTAATCCTCAGAACCTATGAGCATTATTTCAAATGGCTAAAAGGACTTTGCAAGGGTGAATAAGTTAAGGAATTTGAGAGCGGGAGATTACCTTGGGCTATGCATAAATAATGAATAAGTCCATCAGAGGAAAAATATTGTTAATAGTTACCAGTGTTTGAAAACATAACACCATTGTCTTCATCCATTTGGGCAGCTATAACAAAATGCTACAGACTGGGTCACTTAAAAAAGAAAAAGAAAAAACCAGAAATTTCTTTCTCATAGATCTGGAGGCATGAAGATCCAAGTGCCAACATGGCTGCCTGCTGCTGAGTTCAGAGCTGGCCCCTTCTCCTACATCCTCATGGGGTAGAAGGGGACAAGGTCCTTTCTAGAGCCTCATTTAGAAGGCACTAATACCATTCACAAGGGCTTTACCTTCTCCATGTAAGCACCTCCCAAAGACCTCACTGACTAATAACCATACCCTTTGGGAACAAAGATTCAACAGACGGATTTTGAGGAGACACATTCAGAGCATCCATTAAGCTTTTCTCTGTATATTTTCATTACATTCAACCTTTACCATAATTTCCTTTCTACAGGTGAGCAAACAAATTTGAAGTGGTTATTTGTCCAAAGTCATAAAGTTAATGAAGTAGCCAAATGGGAACTCAAACCCAGGTCGAGTCCCTAAATTATTACATTGAATTGAACAAATAAAAATAAATAAAATTTAAGTTTTCTCTCAATTTTCTTATACTTATGAGGTCTATTACCACGTGTCTGTCAGCATAAGCTATCAGAGATCCACACAAAAGAACTAGAAAAACATAATATTATTAACGGCAAAACTCAGAATCATCAATGCCTAAGATCAAATCAATGCTTTAAAAACACTAGGGACTTGGACTTGTAATGTTATTTTGTTTAATAGAACATACCATTTAGTTATACTCAGTGTTTCTAAGCATTGTAAACTGGAAACAAATAATGAGCGCCCTCTGAAACTGGCCATTTGTCTTTATGTGCCTGCTATTGTCAGGGGTCAGGACTTGATAAGCATTAATTCTCAAGACTACACTAGGATGCCAGTGATTTTTTTATTCTCCCCATTTTACACATGGGGAAACTGAGGCAGGAGAGGTTAAGTGACTGGTCCGAATTCCCCCATGATATGAGCAGCAAAGCCACAGTTGGAATCAACAGACAGCCATCTGATTCCAAAATCCATATGCTTTTCTGAAACCTCCCGAGAGGGAAGAAAACTAGCAAATTCTATCCACTTGCCCCTCCCACAAAAGATGTCCTTTAGAGGGACATTCCCACCCTCAGTCCCTTAGAGGGACTGAGAGATAACAGATCATCTAGCTCTGAGGAGAGACAAGGAGAAGCAGCGAGGCGAGGCGAGAGAGAACAGCTCAGTCTGTGGCCTTGTGGGGCTCCACAAAGAACACAGTGACTTCTAGGTATGAAGGGCCCTAAGCTAGCACATTATTCATTTTGAAGGGACTGAGTCTGTTTGCCTGTGGCTCAATCCCCTTCCCTAGTTCTTACCTCTGGCGTCACTGACAACAAACCTCCTTCCTTTCCTACCAATGGACCTGATGTGCCTCCCTAAGTTTTGTTCCTGAGTTAACCAACTCTGCTTCTTCAGATGCCCTTGAGAGAATTACAGAGGATTGATAGTAGAAGGTTTCTGCATCAGAATCTGTCACCATCAGAGATGACTTTGTATCTGGATGCTTCCTAGACTTCAGTCATGTCAACTCATATCATGTCAGCAAGATGGACACCACAGGACGTGGAGGAAGAGGCTGGTCAGGGATTTCGTGTTTGTTTTTGTTTTCTTTTAGTTACTGATCAGGAGTGTTGTAATATTCAGTTCCTCCCATTGTGGCTTCCAGCTCCCGGCCACAGGAGTTGTGAGTTGAGCTCCGAGCTGGCACTGGTCATCAGAACACAGGGGGTGACACAGAGCAGTGGCCTGCACCTGACCACCTACCCTGTGAGCATGACCCAAAAACTGCCTCACTGGAGTGGGGGAGGGTCCCCTCTATTTCCTCCCCTGGGCAAGAACGTTCCTACCTCCTCTAAAGCATGAAGAAGTGGTCCCTCTCCATCTCCAGAGATGTGAGCAAGCATAATTTCTGGGCAAGCAGCTTCTTGTCACAATGCCGTAATATCCCCCTGGAAAAGAGCCAGGAGCACACGCAAAGTGCCCACACCCAGGCTTATTTGTTCTTGAAAAAAAGGAAAAAGTTATTCCTTTCAGGGTGAGCCTCAGTGGGGTCTTTGGCCTCCTGAAAAGAATTTGACCCACGATCTCCTGTAGTAGTGTCTATTTGTAACTTTCTGGTTTTCTTCTAGATAATTCCATTTAAGGTGGCTTCATTTACACAGTGGTTATATAGAGGTATTGCAGAAAATAAATGACTTACGGTACATTCTTCTCTAAGAAAGATGGCAAGGCATTACCTTGCCACAAAGGCCAACCAAAATATCCTAAAAGATATCGTGCTAAAAGAAAAGAACATAGATTTGATCTGGATTCCATTTAAACACACATTGGCCCAGGATGAAGGACACCATGTTGCAAGCCAGATGCAAGGCCCCTGCCAAGAGATCTCCGACTTTAGGCCAGTATCCTTTGGGTGGGTTCCAGGGTCCCAATGGACTTTGGTTCTGCTGCCACTTCTGACCAGGATGTGGGAGCTCTGTGGTGAGGTGGGACAAGTAGAATCAGGAAGCCATGGTTGAAGGTCTGCCTCTGCTTACTTTCCATCTGGGGTGTTGCACCCGCCCCTGACCGTTCTGAGCTTTGATCACTTTATCTGTGGAAACATTATCTCGTCTTACACTATGACTTACCCAGCGGAGTTACTGTGAGAAGTAACGACAGAAGCGCTACCTTGCCCAAGTGTAACTGGTGGGATACAATCCAGGAACAGGTCTGGTGCTCTCTCTTACTGGCTCTCCTGGTTCATTCCATACGACTGGCTTTTTCTGGCCCCTCTATCATATTTAGGTGAATGTCAGGATCCATCAGACATTTTAAAGTACAGGAGGTCCTTCAGCAACACAGGGGTTAGGGATGCTGACTTCCACCCAATCAAAAAAAAACACATATATCTTTTGACGCCCCAAAACTTAACTACTAATGGCCTACCATCTGCTGGAAGCCTTACTGATAATATAAACACTCGATTAACATATATTTTGTGTGTTATATATAGTACATATCCTGTATTTTTACAATAAAATAAGCTAAAGAAAAAATGTGATTAAGAAAATCATAAGGCAAATGTACTTACTATACTGTAAAAAATTCCTGTATAAGTGGACTCACAGGTTCAAACCTGTGTCATTGAAGGGTCAACTGTAATCAAAGCAGTCTTGGTTGGGTAATTCATACCTTTGGGTCCAAACGAATAAATGTCCACTTTTATGTTCGCACTCACAACCTTTCTGTGTTCACAGCTGGCTGAGCCGGCTGGCCGCCTGCCTGGGAAAAGAGGATGTTTGACTTCTCCTTCCCCACGTTGTGCCTTCATCCCTTCTCCTCAAATGTGTTAATCATGGTTTCTGACCCTTTCTGGATCCGAGTGTAAGGGAAGGAGAGAAGAAAAGGTGTCTCATCTTGGGATGACCTAGCATGAGGCCCTCAGCTTCTCTCCAGGGGCTCTTTCCTGAGTCTCACCCCACAGGTGAGCATTTCTCTCCTGTAACTCTATTGACTTGGGCAAATGTTTCCCTTCCAGCAACACTTAGAGATTCAGACCTCTGCTTCCTCGCGGCAGGGGAGGGGTTGGGTGGGTGTGGACTGTACCTTCTGGCAGCCATCTTGGTCAGGATCTAAGAGAGCCCCACCACTCACAAGTAAGCCCTCACCTGCTCCATAAGACACCCTTCCTTTGCCTAGAAAAATGCACAGAGTGCAGCGGGCTCCAGGGATGCGCAATTGCTCCTTCACTCCTTTCTGTCAGCAACTAGCCGGTCAGTCTCTCACGGTCTGAGTTCTAGAGTCACACACCAGTCACTGATGTCCAACAAACTGCCCGAGACATAGTACAGTCTCTGGGTGAATTCCTTGCAGCTCCTTTCTCTGGACTTGAGGAGAACCACCCCACCCTTCTCCCTCTGGCAGTGACTCACCGCACCAACAACTCTGTGCACCATGCCCCTTCTCATCTCCTCACCCGTACCTCCAGCCTCTTCCAGGCTGGTGGTCAAGAGGGAGTCAGAACCCAGGTCTTGCTCCCCTCCATGCCTAAGTCTTGCTTGTGGTTTTGTGTCTCACGTTGGACCATAGCCTCTATTAACTGGAATGCCCACCTACAATCGGGACTGGTAGAGCTTGGTGTTAATACCTTATTACCACAAGAGTTACAATGGCAGGCAATGCTGATCGTCCCTGAAATGCACCGAGCGTTTCACAGGCATGTTCCTATTGACTCCTCACCGTCCCCTATGAGGGAACTGCGGTGTTTGTTTCACTTGATGGATGACAATAGGTCCAGAGAGGGTCTGTGACTTGCCTAGGATTGCAGAGGGGTGATGGCGAGAATGAAAAGCAGGTCAGTCTGATGCTGACGCCGGGGCTCCAACCTCTGTTCTCGCAATGGAACGCCGGTGGAGCCATCAAATCAGTCATTTATTTGATAGTCTACGAGAAAGCCTTTTGTAAAACCATAAAGTATTCCTCAATTATTTATATTGTTATTGTAGTTATAAAAAAACAATAATTTTTATTATTCCATTCTATCGGTATGGCTTTAGGCTGCTTATATAAGATACATTAAACACTCCAGGATGATTTAAATGGGGACTGGGGATTGGGAGGTGATGGAATAAGTGTTGCAGTGGCCATTAAAATGTCTTAGACACTAAGGTGCCTAAAAATGGAATATTTAACTGCATTGAGATCACCAAATTAAATTGGCTGTCTTCCAAAGCATGATCTATAGCAATTGCCACTTGACTGAAAAGTGAACCAACAATGAAATGTAGGCAACACCAATGACGTTCAAGCCACCCTCCGTGCAACACACGTAGCTTTACTGATTGCTCAGAACACAGAACACCTATGCTTCGCATTCACACAAACATCAGAAATATTTGCACAAGTTTCCCAAATCAATAGGATTTAAGAAGATAGTTTTCCATTAAAACGTGACGTGCAGGGGCACCTGGGTGGCTCAGTCGGTTGGGCGTCTGCCTTTGGCTCAAGTCATCATCTCAGGGTCCTGGGATTGAGCCCCGCATCAGACTCCCCACTCAGCAGAGGGCCCGCTTCTCCTTCTACCCCACCCCTGCTTGCGCACACTCTCTCACTCTAGTAGATAAATAAAATCTTTAAAAAATTAAAATAAAAAATAAAATGTGACGTGCATACTCTATCTGCAGTTAGCAGGTAATGAGTTGCTGCTGTTGGCGGGGGCAGGGGGTGGACACTGGCCTGAGCTATTCCTGAGAATGACTGCCTTCAACCTTCTCAACAACCTATGTAAAACCATGAGGATTCATTCTCAAATTATGGAGGGAGCTTAGGACAAGCACCATGGGAGGCAGAATGATCCCTGAGAACAATTCTTGCTCTGGGGAGAGTATACTAGATGATGCAGGTGGTAATCGCAAGGCTCCTTAGAATCACCATAGGATGGAAGGACAGAAGAGAGAGGCAGAGGGTCAAGGTCAAATTCAAAGACAGATTTGAAGATAGCATGTTCCGGCCATCGAAGGTAGAAGAAGGGGCCCTGAGCTAAGGCATACGAGCAGCATCTACAGGCTGGAAAAGGCAGAAAACGGGTTCTCCCCTGGCACCTGCACTAGGCTCACAGGACTGCTAACACCTCGATTTCAGCTCAGGACACCACTCATTTGGACATCAGAGAGACCTCAAAGAGAGTAAATACGTATTGTTCTAGGCCATTAAATGTAGTTTGTCTCAGCCACAAGAGAACACTAGCGCAGTCACCTGCATTAATCAACCAGTTCTTCAAGCCTGGATTTGGACTCTGGTGTGCCTATCTCCAAATTCCATCCCTGGGCTTTCTCACTGTTATGGAATAAAAGGCGTCCCCACCACCACTCTCAGAAAAATAATAATAATAATAATAATAATAACAAAAATAATAGGAAAGCCCTAATCCCCAGTATATGTAAATGTGACCTGAATTGGAAATAAGGTCTTTACCCATGATCGAGATGAGATCATTGAGGGGCCCTCATCAGTACGACTTGTGTCCTTATAAAAGGTGAAATTTGGTCACAGACAAGCACAGTGAGAAGACAGTGATGTGAAGACACAGGGAGAAGATGATCGCCTACAAGCCAAGGAATGTCTGAGGCTTCCAGAAGCTGGGAGTGGAAAATCCTCAGGCCTTGGGAGGGAGCACGGCCCTGCCAAAACCTTGATTTTGAACCCCTGGCCCCCAGAACTACAGGACAATAAAAGTGGATTGCTCCAAGCCACCTGGTTTCTGGAACTGCGTCTTGGAAGCCCTAGGAAATCAGTGAGCCCAGGGCGGGAAGCAGCCTCGAGGTACCTGAGTGTGGTCTCACTCACACACATGCTCCCCACGTCTAACGCTGGGGAGCCTACTGATCACAAAGTGAAAACAGTGCCACCTGACACTGGTGTGAGTTTTTATCTTCTAGAACACTTAGCCCGAGTACTGACTTACCGGAACTCAATGCAATCGTGTAAGAGAAGCCAGGACTTCTCCAGGGCGGCTCCATGGGGGCAGCACTTTCCAGACACTGAACTTCAAGAGTCTGGGTGCAAATCTGGCCTCTGTCACAGACTCAGGAAATGTCCCACCACCCACGTGCCTCCGTTCTCTTCTCTGTGTATTAGAATCATCATCGTTCTAGGCTCGAAGGTTTTTGCGAGAGTTAAATTACGTAACACACGTGATGTTCTTCACCCAGCCCCTAATAAGCGCCCCCAAAACCCCACCTCACAGACAGGAAAACCGAAGCTCAGAGAATCTAAGTAATTTACTCAAGGACATACGGCTTCTAAGTCACAAAACCAGGACGAAAATCCAAGTCTCCTAAATACCAGAGCAGAACTATTTGTACTATAATATGCTGCCTCTTACTTTTTATTTTCATTATTCTTCGGGTTTAAATCAATCTGAACTTTTTTGTCCTTTGAGCAATTCTAATTTTAATTCTGCTTTCCATGCCCACCCCAGTCAGTGAATAAAGATTATAGTTTCCCCCAACCACTAATTCTTCTTGTCCAAATGCTTCTATGAGACCCTTTATCCCAAGGAGTAAGTCACCTTATTGCCCAGCAGCAAAGCCGTTTTCTCAAGATAACGCTTTCACTGGATAAAACACCAAAGACATAAAAAGGTGGAAGTCACAGCACCCCCCACCGCCTCCCACCAAGCCACTCAACCCCCCAAATCCGCTGTGTTCTCTTCCTGGGTCCGCTTTGCTAAGTGAGGTGGCCCCTGATAATTTATGAGCTCTTTCGGTGTTTGTAAATAAATTCAGTGTCCCACGGATACAAAAGCTGCCTTGGGACCTCCCTTCCACCTTATTATATTTTCTGCATTTATCCAACCATTTCAGAAACTGGTTCTCCTTAAAATTATGGGATGCAGAATGAAAAACCCATCAGGATTTAACGACCACATTTCAGCATCTTACCGCTTAAAGGAACTTGGCTTTTTCAGCATTTTTGCAATCTTGCAGACTGGAGGCAGATCAAAAAGGTAGAGCGAGAGTTTGATTTTTTTTTTTTAAACTGTCACAAACCATCCATCAAAGTGAAACTATTGATAGGGAGCAGGGAGAAGGAATGAAAAGTCATGAGTGAGGAGGATGGGACAATATTAAAAAAGACAATCTCTCAGTCTAATAAAATACAATTAACTGAATTTCATCAAGGCTTCTATAAAAAATACACAAAGAATCAATATTAGGCATAAAACCCAAAAGTGGGTTGTTATCTCTAAACCAGAGAAAACATTTCATTAGGCTGAAGGATTTTATACTCCCATTGGGAAAATTGCTTTTCCCTGGTACCCCTCCTTCGCTTACTTACAGAAACCCAATTGAAAAGTCAATCATCAAAATCACTTAGCAAATGTCAAAAGGTGCTGCCACTTTCTAAATATATTTGTTCCTTTATGGGAAATGCAGGCCCCAGAAACCCTGGCACCTTGCCTCACCCCGACCCACACTTTTCCAGCATTTTGCTGTTCTGCCATTTTCACAGTTTTCTTTTTCTGTTTGTCTGCTTGTTTTTGTTGTTGTTGGAAACAGAAAGCCCGTTTTATAAGGTTATGGGCAACAGCTTTTCCTTTTAACAGGTCAGTGTTCTTTCATGGCCGCGCACTGTGAGACCTCCTGTTGCCTGGGTTATAAATGAGCGTCACTCCCAGGCGCGGCTCACTGCAAGCCTTTTCCAGGCTAATCGGACGACGTACGGTCATTTCACATCTCCTCTTAGGAAGAGCCATTTGGTTACTTTACACTCCGCCCAGTAACAAAGCTGGTTCTGCGTAGGGTCCCGAGACCACAGATCAGATCTCCCACCATTTACTAAAACACAGGTGGAGCAGATACATGAAGACCCCAGGAGCAGAATTTGAAGATCAGGTGCACGGACACACACACACAGTCAAACTTGGAACTTAGAAAATCATCCAAAGATCTCAAGTCATAAATTACTGAACCAGAAACAGCATGATCTAAGACCACCAGGCTTGGGTACCAAGAGCCAGACTTCTAGTAAAGAGTAGCCATAGTATATTAGTAACCTTCTTGGTACCCCCAACGTGCGCCCAACACGCTTTACCGTTCTGCTTCCGAATTCTCTCTTCACTGGCTCGCTCTGGCAGCTGGGTTAAATGGCTGCATTCTGCGGGCCCAGGGTTGTTAAACTCCTGAATGTGATATGTCTATCTGAACGCTCTCTGTTAACCATTGAGTGCTTTAAAAAGCCGCCCACGGTGACTAGTTCTGTTTGTGGACCAGTCTGCGTGTGTACTCACTTATTTAGCTAACGAAATGAACCAGACCGTCTGCATATTTCTAACCTACTTTGTCTAGGCCGTGTGGATGTGTCCTAAAGATGACAGATGGTGACAATAGGGGGACAGCTGCAGCCCGGCCCTGGTCCCTAACAAGCACGTCTGGCATCGGTCTCCTAATAATCCTTAAATGTGTAAAGCTGCCTCTGATATTCTCAGATCCAAATCCTCTTCCGGATCACCCAGCTATTTCCGAAAGAACTTTCCACGATCCACAGAATAAGGGCCTCAATCTTAAAAGGACTTGTTAAAGGAAGAAAGAAAGAAAGTTAATTTACTAACTAGTACTAAATTAGGTACCTTAGATACATGTCGTGGTATCTTCCAGCAGCACATAACCTCCATGAAAGCCTCGCGTGACCTCACCAATGGCTCACACATGGCCTGGCTCTCAGTAAAAACATAAGGCCTTAACATATTGCATCCACAAAATATCAGAGATCAAGCTGTAGTTGATATGAAATCATGGGAGAAAAAGAAGAATCAGGCTCTATCATACGACTGAGGGAAACTCACGACAGAGCCATAAAAAGCAGGATCACAGCTGTGTGGCTCACGCTACAGACTAAAGCCATTTAGTAAATAAACATTCGTTGCCCTTTGAAGAATGTAGTTTTAGCCAAGCCAAAGTTGGGATTCAATGAGCAAAGGTGGTGATAGCCAAAGGACGATCAGCCATAACATGAAAGCTGCTTAAATAACGCATGAAATAATTCACGATCACAAGAATTATACCAAGAACGTCAATATCCTTTGCACAATAATAGAAAGAATTATATATTAAATATAGTATGATTTAGAATATTTTAACAGCATATTCCTATCCATAAAACCATCAGAGTTCCAACCTCTGTGTAGTATAAAAAGATCCCTTTTTTAATGTCAAAGCAAGCCAGTGTGATCCTTTACCATGGTCCTGCTGCCATCTAGTGGACAGACCTTAGAATGGAGATTCTTCTGTTGCCTGGATATGTCAAGGGAAGGATACCCAGGTCTTGAGGTTCATGTCAGACATGCATTTTTCTTTAGGGGACCAATTTTTGGAATTCTTCCATAGATTTTCCTGTGTATTCTTCAGTGTCATCTTACATTATCCCTTTCCTGTACCTTCATAGAAAGATATTTTCAAATGTGTCAGTCATATTCAGCGAGCTGGAATAAAACTTGTTTATCTGCTTTGGTTTACAAATGAGAAGCTTCCCACAGGAGGAAGTGTGTCCCCTGGAAAGAAGCACCATCAGTCTGACAACAGCCTCCCATGGTGTGTCCTTGAGAAACTAGACTCAAACTAGTAACAACTTCCTTGTTTTGTTTTTCTTTTTTTTTTTAATTAATTTTTAAATTTTTTTATATTTTTTTTTCTTTTTGTTATTGTCTCCGGACATTCATGAACACTGTTGTGTGACCAATAGGCTACTATTTGGAAGGAAACATTTCATTTCAGTCCCTTCTCATGCATCGCAGCACTATTGGGGTCACACCAAGGAGGGCAGAGGAAGTGGAAGGGAAAGCAGAGACAGGACTCCTTTTTCAGCCTCGGGGGCTTGAATGAGTCATTCCACATGCCTGAGTCTGTTTCTCCCCCTGGCAAATGAGCAGTGGCATTAGAGGATGAGAAAAAGTACCTCTTCCCTCAGGGGTTCTGGGTGGCTCAGTCCATTAGGTGTCTGCCTTTGACTCCAGTTGTGGTCCCTGGGGCCCTAAGATGGAGCCCTGCATTGGGCTGTCAGCTCAGCTGGAGTCTGCTTTTCCCTCTCTGCCCCTCCATCCTCCACCTCCACGGCCCCTTCAACCCCACCCCAAGCTCTCTCTCTCTCGTTCACTCTCTCTGTCTCAAATAAATAAAATTTTAAAAAATAATAAAATAAAGTACTTCTTCCTTCAAAGGCTTGTTCAGGTTGTTGGGCCCATGGTCAAAGGAACAAGACTGATACAAAGCAAAGGTCAAGCAAAGCTTTATTTCGTGCCAAGCATCAAGAATCAAACCAACCGCTGGGAAAACTGGACAGCTATATGTAGAAAAATGAAACTCGACCATTCTCTTACACCGTACACAAAGATAAACTCAAAATGGATAAAAGACCTCAACGTGAGACAGAAATCCATCAGAATCCTAGTGGAGAACATAGGCAGTGATCTCTTTGATATCAGCCACAGCAACTTCTTTCAAGATATGTCCCCAAAGGCAAAGGAAACCAAAGCAAAGATGAACTTTTGGGACTTCATCAAAATCAAAAGCTTCTGCACAGCAAAGGAAACAGTCAAGAAAACAAAGAGGCAACCCACGGAATGGGAGAAGATATTTGCAAATGACAGTACAGACAAAAGGTTGATATCCAGGATCTATAATGAACTCCTCAAACTCAACACACACAAAACAGGCAATCATATCAAAAAATGGGCAGAAGATATGAACAGACACTTCTCCAATCAAGACATACAAATGGCTATCAGACACATGAAAAAATGTTCATCATCACTAGCCCTCAGGGAGATTCAGATTAAAACCACATTGAGATATCACCTTACACCAGTTAGAATGGCCAAAATTAACAAGACAGGAAACAATATGTGTTGGAGGGGATGTGGAGAAAGGGGAACCCTCTTATGCTGTTGGTGGGAATGTAAGTTGGTGCAGCCTCTTTGGAGAACAGTGTGGAGATTTCTCAAGAAATTAAAAATAGAACTTCCCTATGACCCTGAAATTGCACTGTGAAAAGTGAAAAGAAGGGCCATCTGTACCCCAATGTTTATAGCAGCAATGGCCATAGTCGCCAAACTATGGAAAGAACCAAAATGCCCTTCAACGGACGAATGGATAAGGAAGATGTGGTCCATATACACTATGGAGTATTATGCCTCCATCAGAAAGGACAAATACCCAACTTTTGTAGCAACATGGACGGGACTGGAAGAGATTATGCTGAGTGAAATAAGTCAAACAGAGAGAGTCAATTATCATATGGTTTCACTTATTTGTGGAGCATAACAAATAGCATGGAGGACATGGGGAGTTAGAAAGAAGAAGGGAGTTGGGGGGAAATTGGAAGGGGAGGTGAATCATGAGAGACTATGGACTCTGAAAAACAATCTGAGGGGTTTGAAGTGGCGGGGGGGGTTGGAGTTTGGGGTACCAGGTGGTGGGTATTATAGAGGGCACAGATTGCATGGAGCACTGGGTGTGGTGCAAAAAACAATGAATACTGTTATGCTGAAAATAAATAAATTTAATTTTTAAAAAAAAGGATCAAACCGACCATCAAACCGACTGGTCAGGGCCATTTCTTGCAAAGAGGCGACCCCTCCCTGCCTCACAGACTAACTTTAATAGAGCAAAGGCCATGTGGTTGGGCCTGGCCACACGCAGGAGGCCAATGAGATTGTAACACACAGAGAAAGCTACACAGTCATGCTAGGTCACACACGGGTGGCCAATTGAATTACAATTCACCCCATAGTAGCTATTTGAACTAGCCTATCACCTTGGTCAGAATTGGCACCCAAAAGGCAAGGCCCACACTCCTTGGTAGCTAGGGAGACAGTATGCGTGCCCCACTGATCGGATGTCTCCACCTGGCCTGATCCACCCTTGTATTTGGGCTTTGTTACCTGGGATTGGTTTCCCGGTCTTGCTTTTAAGTAAGTCCCCTAGGGGCAGGGGGCAGGGTCAGTTTACTGCATAAACAACAAAATGACTGTTTAATCCAATATGGAATCGGTCTGGCTAAATAGGCCCTTACAAGATTTATCTTTATACCACTGTAGGAGCAGGGCCAAGACTTTGCCTAGACTGCAGACATAGAAGAAAATGGCAGGATTTCTCTAGATTCACCCTCCTGAGTGGCTGTCAGGCCCTCACTGGCATCGAGAAAGTCTTGGAGAGAAGCGTTGCTTTTATCCACTCAGTGGATAGTATTGACATATGTGATTCACACTTGTTTCTGGGCGCTCCATTCACTAGGCTCATGGGTCTTCACTTTGGGTGCCCATTGGAACCATCTGGGGAGATTTTGCGATAATGATGCCTGGGTTCTCTCCAGATTTAATTGGCGTGAGGTGCTCCTGGGGCCACAGGATGACCTTATAGCTCTCCAGGTGACTGTCATTTACAATAAAGCTTGAGAACCACTGCTCCAGAGAAAACAAAACACAGAGCCCTTTGATATGCATCTTTGCGAGAAAGGGCAGGAGACTTATACCTGTACCCAGTCACCCCATTCCTTGTCCTCCATCACCTTAAAAAAACTACAGCCCACTCTGGCTCCCTTAAAACCCCCCTACTCACACTGCTGAATCCCACACCCTGCTAGTTGGCTCCTTGATGTATATGCACGCATTGCCATAACTCTCTTCACCAAAGAAGGATAAAATAAAAGTTAAGGGAATATTCAATTCTCTTTGCCTAAGGCTTTTCAAGCACCATAGACATTTTAAAGAGAAAGGGTAATTTAGAGATGATCTATTCTAATTCCTTGATTTGGCAGGCAAAGGTGCAGACCAGGGAGATCACGAGCCAGGCATTGGTTATACGCCCTTGGAACAGGCAGACTCCTCGCTCCTGCTGCTATGTAGGCTTTACCATTAATGCTTCACTATAGATCAATATTACACGTTACAATTATGTTGAGATTTCATGAGATTAAGTCACATAGGTAACTTTGGACATGGACTTGAACCTGGACCCGCCCCCCTCCAGCTCCCATACCAGGCAAAATCCTGGTCCCAGAGCTCCAAGTAGCCAGGTCAGACCTGAAGCCTCAGGACCATCCCCCACCACACCTCGAGTGCCCTCCATTTGTCCACCTGCCGGACCAGAATTCTTAATTCTATACAGCAGCTCCTCCTCCCAGTCTTGTTAGAAACCTACGTTACAAAAACCTTGACTTTTCTCGTCCCCAAATCCCTACAGCATCTTATTTCCAAGACAGAGTGAAATTTCATAATCTGACAACAGGGCAAAATTTGGAAATTGTGATAAACTGGGAAAACATGGTGTTGTTTATCTCTAGTGGCTTCATACACACAAATGTCTTGTGTGTGTGTTTGTTATGTTCATTGAAGAGACTGTGTAAACTTTACAACAAAATACAAAAAAAGAAAATAAGAGTCCCCCTATTTGGACCTCTGAGAAATAATCACCATTTTCACTTTGATATTTTTATGCATTTATTTATAGCTGGCTTTTTATAAATTTTTTATTGTCTTTGCAAAACTGGAAACATAACGTGTAAATTCTACTTTATATACTGTCTCCAAAAACGTAATGTTATATCATAAGCAGTGTCCCCTGTCACTAAACATCTTTCTGCAAGCGTGTTTTTTTTAAGGCTTTGACCCCATTGTACAAGTATACCTAACTTCTTTACCGATGCTTCTATCACTAGACATTTAAGTCAATTCTCATTGACTTAAAGAACGCTGTAACAAAGACCCTTACACACACATTTTTGTACCTAAAGCTATATTTTAAACATATATAAACATACATAATATTTATAAATACATAAAACACAATATGTTTTTTACACATTACCTATTATATATAAAACAGCATTTATAATAAATATTTAGATATGTATTTGCCAATATAAGAGGTTAAAAAAAGGCTGTTTTATTTAATTAAACTACCCATTTTCATAAAACCTCCTAGGAACTACAGCGATGCAAGTCCCACATAGTCATCATCAAAACAATTGATTTGGTCGTTGAAAATGGCGGCTAAGATGGGTTCCTGACCACAAACCACCACAAAGTGCAGGGTCCAGAATCCTCCCCAGGGAGAAATGTTTCACAGGCACTCACAGCATTGTTATGTTCTTAGAATCTCCACACTCGGGGCGCCTGGGCGGCTCAGTGGGTTAAAGCCTTTGCCTTCAGGTCAGGTCATGATCCTAGGACCCTTGGATCGAACCCCGCATCAGGCTCTCTGCTCAGCAAGGAGCCTGCTTCCCTTCTCTCTCTGCCTGCCTCTCCGCCTACTTGTGATCTCTCTCTGTCAAAAATAAATAAATAAAATCTTTTTTTAAAAAAATTAAAAAAAAAAAAAGATGCTTCACACTCAAGGGAAACACTCCTGAGAATACCATCAGCCCCCATGGAGCTGGTGGCCCCCATTTTCTCTCTGTTTGCTCTGTAGTACCCCAATTTACCCAGCAGGAAAGACAAGCTTTTTGTTTTAGCTGTAGAGCAGAACTGGTCCTTCACTGGTCTAACAGGAGTCCCAGAGAAACACCAGGGAGGGTTCCGTTGCTCTCAGCTCAAGGAAGTCCTGCTGAGCAGGGCATGCCAACGAGCTGCCAGCTGTGGCCTTGGGAGACTTACACCCCACCTCCCTAGGCCTCAGTTTCCCGATCTGTTGAACTGGGATATTAACTGATCTTATAGGGTCCATAGTGCTTTATAAGATTAAATGAGCTCATGGAAAACAGCAAAAGCAGAGTACAATTCTGGTGCCAATATCAATGTGGTGGGGGAGGGGTGTTCCCTCTACCCCCAGGCAATTCTCAGACCCCAGCCGGTGTCCTACAAATCAGTTCTGACACTCGCTACCTGAGATGGCGTCAGATCCCACAAGGGCTCAGTCCCACAAGGCTGTTCTCCACTTTAGATGCCAATTGGAAGGTTGTCACTTGTGCTGACCACCTGACTGTAGATCAGCGTTCCCATGACCCCTTCCTTGGGTTCAATTAACTTGCTAGGGCAGCTCACAGAACTCAGGAAACCAGTTCACTCACAAGATTATCCGTCTATTGCAGAAGCTTTACAGGATGTGCGTCAGCAGCCAGATGTAAAGATGGGCAAGGCACAGCGGAAAGGACTCGGAGTTTCCATGCTCTCCTGGGGCACATCTTCCCCCTATTTCTATGTGTCCATCAACCCAGAAGCTCTCCCAATCCTACCCTGTTGGGATTCTAGGGAGGCTTTATTATATATGCATGACAGATTAGATCTTTGGCCATTGACAATCTATCCAGTCTCCAGCCTCTCTCCCATTCCTGGAGGCCAGGGGTGTGGGACTGAAGGTTCCAATCCTTGGTTCTTCTGGTAACCAACCACTTTCTTGGGTGACTGAGGGGCTTTCCAAAAGTTGTCTCATTAACATAGCAAAAGAGACCTTGCTCACTCATTCCTTCAAAAATTCCAAGGTTTTAGGAGCTCTGTGCCAGAAACGGACCAAACACCAAATACGTATTTCTTATCATAAATTACATCAACGCAGATATAGTCTTCAACACACTGACACCCTCTTCTGCCTGCTCGAAGGAACTCCTGACCTTGCCTCATCCTTCCCTTGGCTGCCGAACTGAGCCGACCAATCCCTCTGGATTAGCCTCAAGGTCCCCTCTACCTCTCTCCATACAGACCCAGCCAGCCTTCGACTGCAGCCAGCTGGGCCATGTTTTCTCCTGAGAACCCCACCCACTTGACCCCCACCACTGCTGGTTCTCTGGTTCTCCAGAACCATGGGAATCAATCATCCGTCCCAACGCACCTCAGCTATGAAACCCCTCCCCACAAAAAGGCTCACCTCTGCTCAGTCTCCACATCTAGAATCCGTTGGCTCCTTTTACAAAACATACTGATCTACCAAAGTGATTTTAAAAAGGGACTATGAAATTAGGGACCACAAACTCAACCGAATGCTATCTGGCCACCAAAAATTACAATTATAAAGAACATAAAAAAAATGATGCAGTACCTTTTATGAAAATGCAGACTGTGGAATAGGGCTATGAACACTGATTATAATAACGTTAAAATATGCCTATACACAGCCAAGGAGATCCAAAAAATAGGAAAAACCATGTTTTGTTAAAATATGAGGTCAATGAATAAATTATTTCATTTTTTTTCCAATTTATTTATTTTCAGAAAAACAGTATTCATTATTTTTTCACCACACCCAGTGCTCCATGCAAGCTGTGCCCTCTATAATACCCACCACCTGGTACCCCAACCTCCCAACCCCCCCGCCACTTCAAACCCCTCAGACTGTTTTTCAGAGTCCATAGTCTCTCATGGTTCACCTCCCCTTCCAATTTACCCAAATTCCCTACTCCTCTCTAACGCCCCTTGTCCTCCATGCTATTTGTTATGCTCCACAAATAAGTGAAACTATATGATAATTGACTCTCTCTGCTTGACTTATTTCACTTTTTAAGTTTTCATTGTTGTAATGTATTCTTTTCCATTGTTATAATGTGTTCTTACAACAATAAAATTCAGTCTAGTAGACAGGAGGCTCAAAATTTAATTAAAATCTCCATCTTAAATGGTTAAAATTAATAGAACTTTGGACTCCAAAAATAATAGCATTGAGTTAAATACTATAAATTTATAATAAAAATAACAATCATTTATGAAGTACTGGGTATATGCATTCTGGAGCTAAGTTCTTTGTTTGTATTATCTTATTTAACCAGAACAACAATACTCAGAGGATTAATTAACCTAGTTTGTTTATACCCAAGGAACCTTCACCCCAGAATAGGGAAATGGTTGCCCAGGAACAGAGAACTAACAGGAGACAGAGGTAAGGGAGGTCTGTTCGGCCTCCAAACCCTGTGGGAGGATTTCCACTTACGCTGTGTGATTCATTCCTGACAGAGCGGAACACGTAAGAGGTCTTAGTAACATCAAGTCTGGTAAAGTCTTCAGCCTCGTTTAGCAGGGCAAGCACGCCCAGATCCTTCATTTGGTTAATTTATATTAGTGAAAAATGTTTAAAAGCAGATTACACTTTTTACTTTGCCTGCCTCTGAAATACACTTAATAGGTAAACTGTGATACTTCTTAAAATGGACTTTCACAGCATCTTAAACAGCTGTGACAGCTTCGTGGTGAATTTAAAATTTGCACTGTCTTTTTTTCTTTTCCTACTCTGAAAATATGATTTCTATGATTCCTCACTAATACATTTCTTATCTGATTAGTGTTTGATGACTCCAGCTCAGCAGCTGACACATAGTAAGGATGCTGTCCACCAGGGAACACGAGGGAAGGGCTTAGGGCCAACCCACACCAAAGACAGTATTTTGTGATCCGACCGATCAATTCACATCTGCAAAGCCATTTAAGGCTTCCGGAAAACACTTAGCCATTCAGAAACGTGCATGAAAATATCATTTGTCTTATGCAGCCAGTGTTCTAGAAATGCTAGGCAAACCACGCAGCCTTCACTGAATCATTCCTTTAACCCCCTGAATAAAAATCCTGTTGGAAGGGCCCTCTATCCCAAGCCACTGAAAAAAATTATACCTTCACCTTTGCAATTTTGTCTGCTGAAAAAGCGACAGAAGAACCTTGGATGAAGGAGATAGAAAGCTATCAATAGACTGTCACCAGCTAGACCCCAGGACCTGATCTTTATTGCTCACTGGCTTATACCCACTGACCTATTGTCCCACATTTTTTCCTAAGCTCTTCTTTTCCACTTATCTCTTAACTCAGGCAAAAGACCCATGGGGCATATCACCCCAGGCTGGAAACCCGAAATACCTTTCAAATATAATGACTGTCCTACCCAGATAGAGAGTTCTCATTGGCCTAGACCACCGAGCCCAGCTTGAACATAACTGCCAACACACGCCTATGCTGGTGGACCCTGGAGTGACCAACGGTGACCCTTATCTCATTATAATACCAAAATCCTGCCCAAGCAGGAGCACAAACCTCATTTACATAACATACAAAGTATGTATAGGCATGTGTCCATAAGGCTCATGCATACCCTTATGCCCGCCTCTACACACCATGACAATGTTTCCCTACCTAAATATTCATCCTAACTCTAAACAAAAGAAATCCACTCATGGAATATTCCTCATCATCTCTTTTTGCTGCAAATAAAATTTCTTTTATGGGACAGCTCACCTGGTGTGGTTTCTACCTGTGACTCACGGAGGAGCGAACTCACCTTGATTCTCTTACAGGATGACCAGTAAAGGGAAGAATTAGGTAGAAGCACAATCCAGATCTTCTGCTCTGTTCAGAGTAGAGGGCAGTGAAGGTGAGACTTTGAGTCTCTTGGCCTCAGGCTTTGCTCTTGTAGCAAGAGTTCATGGAACCCCCAGAACATATCCGGAGCATACCAACCCCCCCCCCACGCCACCAAGCTTCCTATCGTCTAGACTAGGGCGGCCCTGGCTCCCATTTCATTTCAACCATCCAGAAGTTTCCTGGCTGTTCATGCCTTTCTACCACCTCTGACTTAGGGTCCTGCTTCTGCCGAATTCACTAATCTCTGGATTCTCTCCTCACCCAACCCTGCTTTGCATGGCAGCCACCGTCCCTGGAGCTTCAGGTCCTTCTACCTACACAAGTGCCCTGTCTCTGTCTTTCCCTCTCACATATGCACACACAAGCTCTCATACATACTACACACACACAAGCATCTAAGAAAAGACATGCACTTGTGTGCACAACACACTTGAGTAAGGATTTCAGCAAACTGGGAGGTAGGCATGACAAAAGTGCAGCCCCTTCCAAGGGAGCGTTTGCCATCCCTGTGGAGAAAATTCCTTGAGCTTCTTCCCAGCAGGGGGACTGGGATGATCAATCTTGTCTGTCCACCTGATTGGGCCAGGAGATGTTCGGATTTCTAGTTACACATTACTCTTGGCTATGTCTGTGAGGAGGCTTTGAATCGGTGGACTGAGTGCAGGGACTGGCCTCCCCATCGGGAGGGCCTCAGTTCAACAAAGAGGGGAAGAAGGTTGAATTAATTCAGCTTGACTGTTTGAGCTGAGATTTTGGTCTTCCCCTGCATTTGGTGCTCCTGGTTTTTAACTTTCAGACTTGGAGTCTATATCATCAGCTCTCTCTGGCTCTCAGACCTTTGAGTTCTATCAATATCTGCTTTCCTGGGTCTCCAGCCAGCAGACAGCAGATCATGGGGCTGCTCACCTCCATAATTAGAAGAGCCTGTTCCTTGTAATAAATCTCTTCGTGGAGGTACATAGGTAGGTAAGTCAATAGACCGGTAGATAGATAAATAAAGAGAGAGAGAGAGAGAGATGCATACACATACACTTATGTATATGTCCATATCCTCTTGGTTCTGAGTCTCTGGAGAACCCTGATGATACCAGAAAGGCGTTCACACTCCACAGGCCTCTGGCCCCCTCTCCCACTGCTTCCTCTCTTCTCCTTCTCCCCACATCTTAATATCATGTGCAAAGCACTTTCAGAATTTCTTTGGTTGTCTGGACTCCTCAAAGCCCTCAGGGCTCCCCTTCCACCCCCAAATGACTTGTCAAGATCCTTCCTTAAAGGAACTCCCTTCCTGGGAGTGTTTCTGGCAGCAGATGTTAAAATAGTGCACTCTTCTACCACCTACATATGTACTTCTGTCTCCTCTGCCTGCTTTTTTCGTGACTGGCTGCCTGGTAGCTAGGACAATATTCAAACGTGGTATTGTGGATTTGATAAAGTCTGCTAAGAAAAAGAACCATTAAATAACTTAAAAATACCCCCATTGTTACGGACATCCCACTAATCGGAAGGACCTTCCTGGCCAGAGGGCAGACCTGTATATTTCTTGACTTGGGATCCTTAACCAGGCAGAGGCCCCATCAGTTCCGTGGCTCTCAGCTCTATTCAGGGACAGCTGGTCATCCGTCAACCACAAGAGTTGAAGCCTAGAAGACAGATGTTCAATAATCCAACAAGATGGTCGGGGGGAGGCGCCAAGTGCATGATTCCATGTCAAAACAGAGGCTCGCCCAAGACTCTGCTTAGCGGGAACTAAAGAAAGCCGTGCCAAGCAGAAGGGATTTCAAGATCATTCAGTAGGAGTGGGCATGGAGAGGACAGCTGGAGTGTTGCTTTCAAACCTCCGACCATCATGCCAAACGCCCAATTTGAACAGAGTAGGAAAAAATAGAACAAAGGCATGAGCAGATGCGAACCCAGAGTGTCAGGTATCATCTTTGCCATGACCAAAAAAAAAAAAAAAAAGGAGAGAGGAAGGAAGGGACCAATTTCTTGGATCCATGACTTTACACGTGGGGCCGGTTCTTTGGCCGTAGGTCAAAGACACTCAAGAAGCCCACTCCTCCTTTCCCACCAGTTCTGCCTGGACTTTCCCCTTCCACCAGCCTTTTCAGGCCCGCAGGACAGTCTTTCACCTCCCTGTCCATCCTCTTTCTCCCCTGTATTTGCCCTGAAACCCACGCCCTGGCCTACACATGAAAGAGGATTCCGGGGGCTTTTGCCTTCATGGGAAAAGCAGAACACTGTCCCTACCCCTCTGGGGAAGCTGCATTTTCACCTTGTTGAAAGGATAACACTGTCTTGGCATGAAGGTTCCATCCTACCCCAGGACAGGAGGGCAGGAGGTGTGGAGGGGGGCAGTATAATGTACCTATATTTTGGTCAAAAAAAAATTTTTTTTTTAAGATTTTATTTGTTTATTTGACAGAGATCACAAGTAGACAGAGAGGCAGGCAGAGAGAGAGAGAGGGAAGCAGGCTGCCCGCTGAGCAGAGAGCCCGACGCGGGACTCGATCCCAGGACCCCGAGATCATGACCCGAGCCGAAGGCAGCGGCCTAACCCACTGAGCCACCCAGGCGCCCTGGTCAAAATTTTTTTCCTCTTCATTCCCGAAATCACTCTCTGCCTCCGCTGGCTTCTTTTTTCGGTACAAAGAGAGCAACTTAGCCAAGGATTATGGGCAATTTGGGAGGTGCAATTTGCCTGCCAAGTTGCCAAGTCACTAAGAAAATGCAACTTGCCTGGCAATAAAGGGACCAGGAAAGAGTGATGGTCTCGGAGTTCTCCCCCAGCTGCAGCAGGGATCCACCGAGGGAGATGCAAGGCATGGTAGGGATCAGCTCTCCTGCGGAGCCCCAGCATCTAATCAAGGGCAGCTCTCAGCCCATACCTGGCCCCACCAGTAGCATCCCGCTGGCCCATCACACTCTCCACCTGAGCCCATTCTCACTGCCTCTCTTCAGCCACGCTGCCCACTACTGCTGTCTCCTGGGCTGCTCTCTCCTCCCCCTGACCTCCAAGCATGAACAAGCTAGGGCTCAGTCTGTGGACCTGTCTTTTACATCAATTCTCGTGCTCTCACTGACCCCGCAAACACCACTCACATGCTGGTGACTCTCAAATTTGTAATCCCAGGTCCTTCCCCTCATCTCAGACATGTATATCCAACAACCTACCCAAGTTCACTTGGGTGTCAGACAGGTACCTCAAATAAAACACGTCCCAAACAGGATTCTCTGTCTTCTGCCCTAAATTTGTCCCTCCTCCTCTCTTATTCAGCTCAGTCAATCAATGGAAAGGCCATTCTTCCAACTACTCAGACTAAAGTCTTAGCCTTGTCCTTGACATTCTTTTTTCTCAGACCTTCTACATCTGTCTAGAATGCAACCAACTCTGACCCCCTCATCACTCCCATCCTGGTACCAACCACCATCCCTTTGAGTCTGGACCGTTGCAGTAACCTCCAGCCAGTCCTCATGTTTTTATCCTTTCCTCAATGTGCTCCACCAAAGCTGGGAGTCAGATCAGACCATTTCTCTGCTCAAATCTTCCAAGGATTCCCAAACTCACTCAGCATAAATTCCTACATGATCTGTCCCCTGCTGTTCACTGAATGTCTTATCTTTATTTTTGGCACTTTGTCATACCTGCCATGGTATATATCTGTTTTATTGCTTAGAATAGGAGTCAGCATACTATGGTACCCAGGCCAGCCACCTGTTTTGTAAATAAACTTCTATCGGTGAAAGCCATGTCTATTATCTTGTCTACAGCCACCTTAGTGCTAAAAGGGCTCACATGCCCTGCAAAATTTACTATTTTACCATTTACAGAAAAAATATGCTGATCCCTGCTCTAAAAACCTACAACCCACAGGAGCAGGGATTTTGTAAATGTTCCATCAATATTTGGAAGATAAATAATAAGCAAATAGAAGGGCATGGTAGTGCCCAGAGTTCCAACAAAGGATCAGAATGTGATATCCAAATGAGTGTCATCTTGCAAAAATAATAATAATAATAATTGTAATAATAAGGTCATGGGTGTAGACCTCACTGAAAATAAATCAAAAATTTTTGGATGCTGCAAATGGAGTTTTGAATTTACTTTCAAGAAAGATGATGTTTTGGTTTAGAAAAATACAGATTAGCGGGTTCCCACCTGTTGCCCCTGAGAGAGATGTTTGTACATTGGGGTAAAGCAAACGATGTTCAGGACCGCTGTATTTAATAACGCAAATAAGGTGTGTCTTTCAGCAGGGATATTAGATGAGAGGAAGGCAAACAACCAAATGATTCCTTTTCTCTTTAGATGCCAAGGAAGCTTGTCCTTAACCCTGAGGAGGGGAGATGCCTGGGGCCTTCCCAGTGCAGCCCCGGGAGCCGCCCCTGCTGTGCGGAGACTGGCCGGGAGGGAGGCAGGAAAGGCTCCCTGAGAGGAACAATCTGAGGGCAGGTCTGGGCCAGACGGTTTGTGCGCACCAACACCAGTGGTGGCTTTAAGTTGGTCTCTGCGGTTGCTGGGTTTCATGTGCTCCTGGGAATTAGAAGAAGAGCTTGGCCCAAACATGGAAAAGCAAAGGGGAGAGGGCAGTCCATGCTCCCCTGAAGCCAGAATGGGGATGCTGGAGAAGGACACCAACCCAGGGAGCTGTGCCCACTGGAAAGGGTCACCAGGAACTGGGACAGTCACCACAGGGGAGAATGCTGGGGCCAGTTGTCCTGAGCACCGGTGATAGCCCCTCCGAAAACTCCCAGAATTCCCCTGGGGAGGGGACTCCCGTGGTCAAGACAGTGCAGAACATGACAATGTGGATACTTCCAAAGGAATCGTGATCTTACGCTGGATCACAGCCTAGGAAGACCGGGACATTTAGCTTACAATAAAATCAGCAATTTAAAGAACATTATTTTAATGACCACCAGTAAGTGTTCATGTACTCCTTCATTTGGTAAATATTGATTGAGTGCCTGCCATGTGCCCGTCATTGGGCTGGTAATGGAGACAGAATGCTGAGCATAACAGATGTAGCTGCATTCTCAGAATCCCAGGGACAAGTGGAAGAGGCAGACAATAACCAGAAATGAAACAAGCATGCACTTGTTATCAACCCCACAAAGGAGAAGCACGGGGAGGGAAACAGAGAGAGAGGAACAGAGAAAGAAAATAAAAGGAGGGAGGGAGGAAGAACAGGTTTTCCAACTTCCCATCCTCCCAAAATCATCCGATCTGTTGTGATTTGCTGGCCTAAGAGACACATGTCATTCCCAGCGGGCTGGTGGGGTGACTCGAGCTGACATTCCTAAGAATGTCCTTCCTTGGGTCAGGAAATGGACCCCACTCGTTGCAAGCCTCAGGCCTGTCCCACACACTCGCTGTACCACACGCCCCCAGCACAGAGACACCTGTCTCTTTCCAACCTCATGCCCCAGGCCAGGGGACTTCTGGGTGACTTTCTGAAAATGGAAAGTTGACCCAACCCCCCAGCAGCCTCGTGGTGGTACAGGAAACACCGGCTGTCTATAAGGACACCCGAAGGGGCCGAGCCATTCCCTGGCGGTGTCACTCAGGGGAGGTATAAACACAGGATATACTCCTTCTGGCCAGTAACTGCCCTGCCCAAAGGATCCGCTCTGCGGCCTCCTTCTGCTGAAGAGAAGAGGATTTTAGTAATATCTCAGCCCAGTTCTCTCCCTTTCTGATCACTGGCAATGATTAGAACAGCACAGTTCCAGTGCTTGAAGACACGACACGTCCAACTCCGACAGGCTCCCTCCAGCCTCTTGCCGTCCGCCTCCTTCAGCCGTGGGGTCAGGGCAGGAAGCTGGCCAGGAGCCCCAGGTGACCACCGGCTGTCTGGGACCCTGCGCCAGCTCCTTTCTCTTGGTGGCCTCTGCTCCTCCGTGTGACCTTGTTGGACATCCGTCCCCTTCACTGGATGAGGCTTCAGAATAGACTCTCAGGAGTGCGTTCGTGGAGTCTCATGAGGGACAGCGGTCCTTACGGTCCCTGTCCATGGAGAAGTCCTGCTGGGCGTATCCTGCACCCACCTCCGTCAGCACCCCCAGAGGAGACTGCAGGGGCCCCTCTCCCAGAAGGCAACTCTCTTGCAGGGAGACGCAGGAGGCAGCCATCCACCTGTCCTGGGCACGCTCTAGATCCACGGTGTATGTGTCTGTCCCTCCCACGCCCACAGGGGACGTACCGGCAGCATCACTGGGCTGTGCAGGGGCCCTGCCTCTACACTCCAACAGCCCTGGGGCTTGGACAGACCAGACCCAGGGACCACCAGCTCCTACACTGGAGGGAAGAGGGATGGTGCAGACTCTCCATGGCCGTGGGAGTCTCCCATTCCTTATTTTGAAGAGGAGAGGAAAAGGAAACCTCTCTTTATCAACAGTCTCTCTCTCTCTCTCTCTCTCTCTCTCTCTCTACACACACACACACACACACACACACGCACGCACACACACAGACACATGAACACACCAAGAGGCTAATAATACCTGTGTCCCTCGCCCCAGCCTTCCTCCAGCAGGATCAGGCCAGTTCTCCGGCTGGTATCTTTCAGGAAGCCCTGCAGAGTGAAGCTGGGCTGCATCTGCTGGCAGTTCTCTGAGCTCCGGACATGGGGTCTTAGCATCTCTGGGTCTCAGCTGTGGGGCTTTGCAAGCAATTCTAGGCAAAGATGATCTGGGGCACACCCGACCCCAATCTGTTACATCAGTTTAACTGCTCAAGACCACACTGGGTGAGAGCATGAGAATTCAACACTGTCTCACTGAGAAGATGGGTGAGGCCCAAAGGAGGGCCCTCGTCTCGTCCAGCTGGAGCTCTCAGGACTCCAGGACACCTCGATGGTGCAAGAGGACAAATCGTCTGCCAGCCGCTGAACCACATGCTCACTAACCACGAGCAGAGCAGGAGCCGAGGGCCGTCTTCGGCTGCACCAGCAGGAGCACCCGGTGCGCGGGGCTTGGTCTCCCTGTCCTCAGCACCAGCCACGCCGTGAGTTCATCCCAGACGAGAACGAGCACTTGGGAACCAGAGATGGTCTCTGGGGCTGTCGGTCTAACAAAGGACACAGATCTAAATACAAACCTGCTCCCTGTGGGGCAAGGAGCAGCAGCAGAGAGGGGCAACTCCCCCAGAGAATGGGGAAACCTTCTCAAAGGTATAACATGGGTCCTGGGTTTTGAAGCAAAGCTAGATAAAAAGGAACATGTTAGGGGCGACAAGGAGAAACCATATCAGCTTTTCAAATACAATGGTGAAGGGATGTGTGGCTGCTTTATCGTCACACCCCTAAAACCGACAAACTTCTGAAGTACCCTACCAGAGAAAATAAACACCAGTTTCCAGAGCAGTACATGACAGTGACCTCTATCTACCTGAAGAGTTTTGAAGTGAGACAAGTAGTAGACTTTCGGGGAGTTCATTCTGACCTAGAATTAGAATCAATAGGCAGAAGTTCAAAAGAGGCATGCCTGGGGCTCAAAACAACTCATTTCTGGTGATTATAACTCTCCTGCAATAAAGACATCTCTCTAGACACGTAGGGACACCTGCCAGCAGAGGGGCCAGGTTGAAGCTGGGCCATCATGGGTCAGAGCTGCAGAAGCAGGGGTGCCCTCCTCCCCAGACTCCAAAGCACCTTCCAAATGCCGCGAACATTTATTAATTCTATCTTAAAGAGAGTCCCATCCATTCAGATCCTCATTTCCAACATGTTTATTAAACAATAATCTCGAGTCCACAGGTCATCAGAACAGGCAAAGTCTGCCAAAGAGGACCACTAGTGAGAAGAGCTCGCGGGCTGGATCATTCACCAGTTGTCTGAGCCTACCTCGGAGGACTAGACTTTTTGCTCTGGGCCTTTATTGATGGAGGAAAGACAGTTTCTGCTAAAAAATATAAAAATTATAAGCTTCTTATTTTTATGACCCTAATAATAAAGAAAGGTGTTTTCTTCCCTCCAAAGTACTGTTTCAACTTTCTATTGTGGTTGCCATGGTGATGGGAGACTCCTGCTAGGAGCCCCCAGCTCCCTGCTGTGGTCCAGTATGTCTCCAAGCATGTGATACCCCCATCTTCTCTTGGGGACCCTGGCACCCTGTCTACCAGGAGTGGGCTTGTTGTTTCTTATTTTAGGCAAGATAATAAAAGGAGGGAATTTAGACCCTGGCCTTCTGGGTTTTTTTAAATAAGTTTTTGAAAACTGCTCTGTGGTACATTAGAAACATGCATACACACACACACACACACACACACACACAAATAAGACCATGTACGTAAAGTCAAATCACTGAGATCTCATTCAAAGAGGACTTCTGTTAGTATCTTCAACACGCTGGAAAATTCTGTGGTTGCTTCTCTCCTTTATGTGTGTGTGCTCACGCGTAGGCTGCTTTTTATATAAAATAGATCGTAATGTACTTGATCTTTCCAAACCTTAATTTATCACTTAAAATGCCATGCCATGGTCATTGATCTGGAGCAACAAACATAACATCGAATATTCACTGAGAGCAGAAAAGGAGCCGTCGTATTAACTCATTTAATTCTCATAAAACTGCAGCCACCAAGGTTATTATGTGCTCTGCCTGCTTGGCTGTTATTAGCTGTTTCACAAATGGCAAACTGCGCTCCAGGATCGCACAGCCTGCTAAGCATCAGGGTTCGGACTCATGCACTCTAGCTTCAAAGCCTGTGGACTTACTCGGCACATGATACTGTCCCTGAGCAAGGCCCCTCTTCCTCAGGGGCGTGTGTATTTCATGGTGAAACTGTACCATCATTTACATCCTTACTCCCTGTCTGCTGGGCACTGAGATTTGCAATGTTTTGCAATTAGGAGCCACACCTTGAAAGCAACACTCTGATGCTTGGATACGTCTCTTGCTAACTTCATGAGATCATCGTCTCTTTCCTTGGCTGACATATCTATTTTTTAAGATTTTAATTATTTATCTGACAGAGAAAGAGAGAGAGTACAACCAGGGGGAGTTTCAGGCAGAGAGAAGGAGAAGCAGACTCCCGCTGAGCAGGGAGCCCCTTGCAGGACTCCATCCCAGGACCCCAGGATCAGACCTGAGCTGAAGGGAGATGCTTAACCGACTGAGCCACCCAGGCACTCCCTGGCTGATACGTCTTGAAGTGAGATTGCTGAGTCAGGGGGCTGACTCCACCCTTTATAAAGATTATCTGACTTTCTGGTGGCATGAGGCCTCTTCCCCCATCAAGAAAAGAAAAAGGATCTTTTCTTTCACTCAGTACAATTACTACTTCCTCCTTACAATGTGTATGGGGGGAAATAAGAAATAAGACAATGGCCATAATCAAACAGTCCCATAGATTTTTAAAAGCCTTTCATAAACACTTGAATGTGCACTTTATTCCATGCCAATGGGTGGAAAGCCTTCTCTGGAAAAGACAGACAGTAAGTATTTTGGGCTCTCCTGGCCCTAAGGTCTCTGTGCCAGCTGGTCAGCTCTTCCCCTGAACCATGAAAGCAACTGTAGATAAGATGTACGGGCATGGGCATGGCATAGCCTCGGTACCCCGGCCTCCTGTCCCATATCCTCCATTCATCCGTTCCCAGGTCATTACTGTGCTCACTGTCTTAGTACAATTTAAACTCCTTTCTCATTATACTTCTTTACAGACTGGCTTTTTTCTTGCTATGCTGGAGTACCTATGCCTCCAGAGTGTTGTAGAGCAAAGAAAACAGAAGTAAAGCTTCTGAATTATCTTTAGGAAGCAAGAACAACATTGGTATAAAAGAATGGGCTGGGGGATGGGACTTAAAAACAGCCACTCCACTTTAGAATTGCTTTCTCAAGTTAAGAAAAGCATATTGGGGGACGTCTGGGTGGCTCAGTTGTTTAAGCGGCTGTGTTCAGCTCAGGTCATGATCCCAGTGTCCTGGGATCGAGTCCCACATTGGGCTCCTTGCTTGGCAGGGAGCCTGCTTCTCCCTCTGCCTCTGCCTGCCACTCTGTCTGCCTATGTTTGCTCTTGGTTCTCTATGCTTGCTCTTGGTTCTCTCTCTATGACAAATAAATAAATAAAATCTTTAAAAAAAAAAAAAAAAGAAAAGCATATTGGAATTTTAATTGGAGTATAGCTTTATCCACTAATGAATGTAAAGGGAATGCCATCTTTAC
The DNA here is from genome assembly GCF_020171115.1 of Neogale vison. Classification (NCBI taxonomy): domain Eukaryota; kingdom Metazoa; phylum Chordata; class Mammalia; order Carnivora; family Mustelidae; genus Neogale; species Neogale vison. The sequence continues at coordinate 26,974,655 of NC_058103.1, forward strand.
AAAATTATCTTCCAATCTCCATGTAGGCAAGTCTCCTGTTGTCAAGAATTTTGGCACAGATTTGAATCTCAGCTCTGTCACGTCCAGGCAGGGTGACTTTGGGCAAGTTACTTCTCTATACTTCTATATTCTCATCAGGAAAATGGGAAGAACAGGATCTTTCCTGCAGGGTTTTGGGAGGATGAATTGACTTCCCTGGAACACAGGGAAACGCTGCTCACTTGGTGCTCTAAATTTCCTGCTGCATCTGTTAAATCAGATTGGTTGTTGCGGCGGGCATCCCATGCACTGCTAACTTCAGAAACTGGTTCTGAACTATTTTACCACTAAGCGTAATGGAAATAACTCACAGAAATTTCCCTAATATGATCTATTACCACTTTGCTGTTTTGTGTATCTGGAACATTATGAACTTACATCAAATGTCCTCACCACGTCTACTGAAATCAACATCCTTTTCCTGTCCTTTACCCATCAAAAGAGACATTTACATTAGCAGATTTCCACTACTGATCCATCTTTGATCATTGAGGTTTAAGTGAACCTCCCTCGGCCATGGTCCTCTCCTTTTCTGCCTTGCTGGATTCTATGTGCTTAAACTTCAGCTGGAATTTTATCAATGTTCTTGGGGAAGGTTAGATTCTTGGCTGTTTTAAGTACCATCCCGTCCCATTCTTTTATACCAATGTTGTTCTTGCTTCCTAAAGATAATTCAGAAGCTTTACTTCTGTTTTCTTTGCTCTAGAACACTCTTTTTTTATTTTTTTAAGATTTTTTATTTATTTATTTGAGAGAGAGAGTGAGAGAGAGAGCATGAGAGGGGAGAAGGTCAGAGGGAGAAGCAGACTCCCCATGGAGCTGGGAGCCCGATGTGGGACTCCATCCCGGGACTCCGCGATCATGACCTGAGCCGAAGGCAGTCGCTTGACCAACTGAGCCACCTAGGCGCCCCGCTCTAGAACACTCTTAAATGAGCCTAAGAACCATCAGATCCTCAAGAATTTAAAATTATCAACTGGAAACTGTTTGTACCTGACATTTCATGGCAAATAGCTCAATTTCCATCACGATCATTGGTCATTCTCCTGTTTTCAGTTCCTCTTGAGTCCGTTTTATGAAAGTCTTTTCTTAGAACATTGGGCCTAATTTTTCCATTTGTTAGGAGATAAACTGCCCTCAGATTTACTGGTTAGAGAAAAACTATAAAACCCTCCTAGTTCACACTCGTTTGGGTTTTGTTTTGTTTTTTTTTGTCCTCCCTGAGATTCATTCATTCATTTCTAATTAAAAAGAAAAACAGTCGCTTATTACATACACCTCATTCCGGGCTTTTTGTAGAAGGCGCCCTGCCCGCCCTCCCTCAACCCCAATCAAACACACTCTTTTGACCGTCTTGGAAAAGCCATCCAATATAACCAGCAGCCCGCATGCTAGAAGAGCACAGGAAGGGGGACAAGGAAAAGAAGACAATGGTTGCCAGGGCAGGAGCCTTGGGAGGCCACAGGAAGGACCCAGCCTGGACCCCACACAGCGAGTGCACACTTCTAAAATAAGTACCAGTGTCAGCTCCTCCCCCAAACCTTTGGGGTGGAACCTGAGCTTCAATAGCTTCCATCTCTTCAGACGATTCCACCGTGCCCCCATGGATGAGAACTAGGCTCCAGAAAATGGAGGGAGAGAGACACAAAACCTTTGAAGGCGTGCAGCCACATGGCCTCTAACCCCCACCCACCCCCTCAAAGACCCGACCCCTAGACCACGTCAGTCCCATGGGTCTCCATCAAGAATTCTCTGTTCCAAACACAACAGCTTAAGTCTTTCCGGAAGGGTCTGAGAAACAGGATCCTGTATTCACCCAACACAGGTTTCTGGCATTAAAAATGCCTCAAGCCAAACAGAAAGGAAAACAAACAAACAAACCTCATACACAAAAACAGAAAAATTCTCCCCATGAGGTGGAGAAGCAAGGCCCGAGACATAGATGCCTCGGAGAGGTGGCTCCTGGAGCTCCTGGCTCTCCTCCCGGGCAGACGTCCCACGGCCTTTGAAAGAGTGTCCCGGAAATGAATCCTCGGAGTAAGATCTCTGAGCCTTTCATCTCTGCTCTAGATGTGATTACACCACAGGGTGGCATTTTCAAACGGAATGTATGGCTCAGGAGAAAGTCTCTTGACACCTCCAACACGACAGAAGCTTAGTGGATAACCATCCTCCACTCCACGTCACTGTTCCCCAGAAATATACCCAATTAGCTTTGGCTGTCCCATTGGTTGGCCTTTTCCTGTTTTATTCTGCTATTTTTTAAATAAGGTTAAAATAACTTCTCTTTAGTGCTGGATAACATGTCAACTAAGCGGGCTTTCAAGTTCCTCGTAGTTAATCTGACAGTTTGATACATCTCTGTGATAATCAGCGGCAACCCCCAAATCTCCAGCTTCCCTAGTAATTCAGCATGGAGTCAGACGGACCAGCCAGGGCCCTGCCGCCTTCTATGTTTGTATCCTAGGGCACATTTTCAAGTTTTAGTTTCAAGTATTGCCTACCTCATGGGATTGCAACAGGGATGCAAGGAGATACCCGGTGCAAAGCGCTTAACGCAGTTGTCTGCCGCTGCGTAAACACGACCTCTACCCACGCGGCTGCTGTTGATTTCTTGTACTATATTCCGCATCGAGGACTATGCGAGGCACTGCGGAGACAGCAGTGCGTGAAATCAAAACTGATCCCCGCTTCCATGGGGCTTACAAACTAATTCTCAGTAGATGCCAGCTGTTATTTCAAGATGCTGAGAATGGGAATGATCCTTGCACTGCTGAAAAATGAATAGTGTGAGGGGTAGAGCGCGCGCCTGCAGCCTTTTCCCGGGGTTTGCGATTCCCAAAGGGCGGGTATGTGTAGTTAGGTTCGCTGCAATCCAGGCAGCACTGAAGGGCCAGAAGACTTTCTGACTTCAATTAAACTTGCAATGACGGGGATCGGGGTGCAGAGACACAGCCTGAGATGGCCCACTGCCTCCTCCAGGAAGCCTTCCCAGGATGGTGTTGCTTCAGGCAGGTCAAACTCACCTCCCTGGGCTCTGCTGTCTTCCTCTGCAAAAGGACAAAGCTGTGGCAGGTGATGTCTCTGCCGGCCAGTGCTTTTTCCCATAGAAACAAATGTGGAAGTTGGGGGAGGTCCCTCCTAAAATGATGAATCTGGTCCACTGGCTTTAAGATAGTAGCCTTGAAAATAACAAGGCAAAATGTTCTTCCACAGATTGAGCTTTTAAACTCTTTTTTTTTTTTTTTTTAGTTTTTTGAAAGAGAGAGAAAGAGCAGGTGTAGGGGCAGGGGAAGAGGGGGAGAGAGAAACCCAAGCAGACTCCCCACTGAGCCCGGAGCCCACCTTGAGCCCAAGGCCAGCCCAACTCGGAGCCCACCTCAAGCCCAACTCAACCCAACACGTGGCTCCATCTCACAACCCTGAGATCACGACCTGAGCAGAACCAAGAGCCGGAGCTTAACAGGCTGAGCCACCCAGGCTCCACCAGATAACATTAATAAAGTGGGCCCCTGTGGCAAAGGATGTTTCTTACCAGCCTGGACATTCATGTTCCCTTTTATTCTTAGTAACTAAACCCCAATTTCATTTGAAGTCTCAAGGTGCCCAGCAAGAAGACCTGCTTCCTAGCCTGTCTTGTGACTCCTGTTAGAATTTTACTGAATTCCGGTCAATAGCATATAAACTAGTCTTTCCAGCACATCTTCTGAAAAGGAAAGTGTCAGGCACTTTTTTTCCTCTCCTGAACAGCAATAAGCAAAAGGAATAGGTGGGAGTAAAATGCTACCGAAACATGCAAAAGAGGAATTTTCAAAAGTCAATTTTTCAACAAACTTTTTACTTAAATATCACCATAATCCAGCAAGCAAGTCATATGCATTCTTTTTGGAGGATTGAGTTAATGGCTCTTACATCCTTTACACCTGCCAGAGGGAAAAATGTCATCACAGTTAGGCTAATTGTAAGTTTTCAATTCAACATTCATTCACAAATGTTCGTGATTTTTGAAGGTTTCTCATATTCTCTTCAATCCCCTATGAAAAACAGACCAAATTCCTCGTGTTCTAGGTGACATTTTTATTAGAAAATATAATGCAGTATCCCGAATAGAAAATTTTATCTACTTTCATTTAAGATTTCCAAGATGAACTTCCAAAATAAGACCATCTGTATTAGGCAGGGCTCTCCAGAGATGCAGAACCAGTAGGCAATATACATATAGAAAGATTTATTTTAAGGAATTGGCTCACACCATGATAGAGGTTTGGCAAGTCCAAAATCTGCCGAGTAGGCTGGCAGGACAGAGACTCAGGGAAGAGTTGCATTTTGAGTCCAAAGGCAGTCTGCTAGCAGAATTCCCTCTTCCAGTGAGGTTGGTCATTTTTTAAATGGAAGCCTTCAACTGATTGGATATGGCCCACCCACATTATGGAGGGTGATCCTCTTTGCTCCATCTACTGACTTAAATGTCTATCTCATTTACAAAAATAGTTTCATGAAAACATTTAGAATAGTGTTTGACCAAATATCTGAGTACACGGCCCATCCAAGTTGACACATAAAATTAAGTTTCATAGCATCTTAAGTAGTTTTATTTGCAAAATAATAAGTCTACATAAATCTATCACAGTGGGTATGTGGAAAGAGACCTCTGGAGGTTCTGTGACCTAGACAGACAGGAGGAGTCCATACCGAAGGAACTGGCCTTCTACTCATCTAGTTCTGCAGTAGTAAATTCTCAGATTGTTCTGAGATTGTTACCAGTTATACCCGGGAGTAGCCATGCACATAGCTAGCAAACAATTGGGAAGAGACAGGTGCATAGAGACATCCTGAATCTTCCCATTTGCAAACAACCTGACCAAGTCCCATCCCTGTCAGAAGCCGGTGAGAAATCTTGTGAGCCTTCAGGACATAAATTATCCTGCCCACCTGGCAGGATGGCCCCATGTGCCCCACGCTGAGCTACCCGTACACAGCTAAGATTTAGTGCCATTTGCCTCATTGAAGGAACTTGTATCCTCTGCCTGTGTCTAGTGGGGTCTTCCAATTGTGAGGCTGACTGCCTGTTTGTTATCAAACAGATCAGTAAATCCACGGCGGCAACACTGTAGCTCCCAAAGTCCATGACGATTCCCAAAGCACACGGTGCCACCTTGCACATAAAATCTTTAATGCGGGCTTAAAAACACTTCCCACGTTGTGTTAAATACATACCACACAATTCAAAAACATTAATCAGTGCAATCTGTTAAACAGATGCAGAGAGCAATAAACTGCCTTTTCAGTATAATCTTCCAACCACTTATTTCTATAATGTTTTCCACCCCCAGGAATGTGAAAACTATAAATATCTTGTCGGAGCAAAATCATTTCAAATTCCTTGTCCAACAACCCCCTACAATCCCTCAAAGTGTTTGCATTTTTTCCTGGTTCAGTAACCATTATCGGTTCTCCGGAGCATCCAGTTCTCCTTTATTGGTGAAGGAGGGGGCAGTGGAGGAGAGAAGGTGGGGGAGGAGGGGGTGGGGAGGAGGGAAGAAAGAGGGGGGAAGAATAAGGGAGGGGAGAAGGAGAACACATTTTAGAACTGTTTCAAATCAGTCACAGGCTTGAATTAAGCAAAAAGGCTATTTTTAGAATAATATGATCAAATTGTAATACTTCTGACATACAAAGAAAAGCAAGCTTTCTTTCAAGTAAAATTAGATATTAACAAGAGAAAAATCAAGTGTTAGGAAGAATCTACGTATAAGCACAAACCAGGACACTGTGGTTTCTAAATCACGCCTCTTGATTATCTCTTGTTTGGACACCGTGACAGCTTAAGTATATTATGAACAGTTCTGTGAGAGTGATAAAGATGGTCCTTTTTATGCAGATCACATACCTTTAGAATGGAACCTGCAATATGGTTTATCTGTATTCGTTTAAAATTAGGTAAAATGCGGTTTGCACCATGATTTCACTTGATGAAGCCATTTTGCCAGAATGAAAATGTACAGGGCATTGTATGATCATCTTCAAGTCTGGGAAACAATGAGTGGCAAACATTACGGATTTAGAGGGGGAAAAGTTACCTCTTCAGGTAAGCAAGATTAGACTGAAACGAAGAAATGCAGCTTTACAAGTTAAAGAATTAGAGAATAAGGACTGGAAGGTGTCTCAGTGACCAGCCTGGGATCTTTGCTTTGCACACAGAAGCTTCCAACTGGAGGCTTAAGTGATTAAGCCCAAGTTAAATTAATGGCAGAGTTGGCATTGAACTCCAACCTTGGGACTCAAATTCCATACTCTCAGCATGGCACTCCCCACACTTTGAGGTGTGTGCTGTGTTCTGAATGTTTGTGTCCAGATTCTGGGTTGAAATCCTAATGCTCGTTGGGATGGGATGGGGATGGATATGGGGCCTTTGGAGGAGCTTCGGCTATAAGGGTTGAGTCTGCATGACTAGGACAAGTGCTCTTGGAGGAGTCAGACATCTCCCTAGCCCCCTCCACTGTGTGAGAACACAGTGAGAAGTTTCTGTTGTTGATGAGTTACGCGGTCTGTGGTAGTTCATTACAACAGCCTAAAAGGGCCAAGACAGTGTTCAGAGTCGTCAAGACAAACTGCCAAGACAGTCTGGCAATTTACAAAGTGCTTCCACCTAGAGGCTCTGCTGGATCCGCTTCGGTAGGTACAATTCATGGTTACCTGTCACCACATATAAATCCAGTGTTTCAAATCAACCTGAGCAGAAGTCAGGTCCCCACTGAGCCCCGAAACACGGTATGTAGAGGCATGAGATACATTCTTTATACCCAAAGAGCTACACGCTCCTTCAGAAGAGTAAGATTCCACATGAAACATCATCAAAGTCATAATGGCATAGGGCTCAATGTGTTAGCATTAAAGGATTTTGGAAAAGGTCCATGAAGACTAAATATTAAACTGGATGGGTTGAGAGCTCCATCTCAAGCGATGATAGAATAACAATGGGAACTGTTTCAGGTTGTTAGACAGCAGGCACCCCAGGGCTGTGAGGCCTCAAAGAAGGGAAACAAAAGAGGTGATCCCTGAGACCCCCAATTTCTGTCTGGAGGCATTTACTAGATTCCAGTACACACAGGTAAATACAGAGCTGTGAAGATAAAATCCGAGTTCGAGGGGGCTGACACATGAAATGCAGAGCACCTAAGAGAAGGGAGCTCTGCAGAAAAGGAGGTCCGGACATGTGCAGAGGGCTCCCTTCATGTCTGGCTCTAGACTAAGCTATGTATTCACAGCGTAAAACTCTGTGAGCTAGGCAAAGGATCCACAAATGAAAGAACGGTTACCAGGGTCCCATTAGCTGTACAACGATCAGGATTATCACAGGGCTTGGGGATGGTCAAGATCAGAACAACTCCAGTGGAGAATGCTCATTCCACCCAGAGAGAATTCCTCTCCTTGGGAATACGGCCATACATTCCCTGGAGGAAAGGCTACAAGGCTACTGTTCCTGCCCTAGCAAAGCTCTAAAGTATTTTTATTTCTTTTTTTGAGAAAGAGAGAAAAAAAGTGGCGGGGGGTGTGGGTAGGGGGTGGGGCGTGCAGAGAGAAAAGCAGGCTTGCCACTGAGATGGGGAGCCCGATCTGGGACCCTGGGATCATGACCTGAGCTAAAGGCAGACACCCAACTGACTGAGCCACCCAGGCAGCCTCTAGCAAAGCTCTCAATGCCCTGGAAGAGTCCAGCTGTCAAAGCTGAATAAGAAAGAGAAAAGTCTGGAGACTTCAATACTCCTCTCTTGGTAATTGATAGAACAAGTAGATGGAAAATCAGTAAACACATAGAACTCTTACACAACATAATCAGCCAACATGACTTAATTAATATTTGTAAAACATTACAGCCAATCAGTGCAGAATGTGTACTCTTTTGAAGGGTACACTGACTAAGATAGACTGGGTCATAAAACAAGCCTAGATACATTTAAAATAATTGAAATCCTAGAGAGCATACTCTCTGACCACAACGGAAGTATCGATTAAAAAAAAAACAACTGGGAAATCCTTAAGTATTTGGAAATTAAACACTTCTAATTAGCACAAAAGTCAAAAAATAAAAATAAAAAGGATATTAAAGAACATTTTCAAATGAATAAAAATGAGACATGTAACATATCAAAATATGTGAGATGCTGCTTGGTGTTCTACACATTTTACAGTGTTAAATGTCTATATTAAAAAATAATCACAACCTAATCATCTAAGCTTACATCTTAAGCTAGAAAATGAGCAAATTAAACCCAAAGTCAGTACAAGAAAATAGAGGTACAAGCAGCAATGGATGAAACAAAAAAAAAATGAAGAAACAATAGGGAAAAAATATAAGAAACCAAAAGCAGGTTCTCTGAAAGATAAATAAAACTGACAAAACTCTTACTAATAAATATCAAAAGAAACAAAGAAAGCACAAGTTGGCCATATTAGGAACATCTTACAGATAATAACAAAGAGATATTACAAACAAGTTTATGCCCATAAATTAGACAATTTATGTGAAGTGGACAAATTCCTTGTAAGACACAAATGGCCAAAACTAACACAAGAAATGTAGAAATTGGAATAGTGCTGCTTCTATTAGGGTTCCCCAGGCCCCAGGCCCGTTTTGATCTGCTCTATGATATTGGAGCTGGGATCTGCAAACCTCTTTCTTTTGCCAGGCAGCATAGAGATATTGCAGGGGCGTTGCAGGGGAGAGGCGCTTTCCATCCTTGTGCCAGGGTGCTCTTCCTGCCTGCTCCAGTGGTGTGTGGCCACTGGAGGCATTTGGTACACTCAATGTTGCACCCCTCCCAGGAAGGCTGGGATAAGCAGTGGTATTTACAGGTCAAACAAGAAAAGCAACTGTATTTCAATGTATGTGCAACAAATAATTGAAAAAGGAAATTTAAAAAATCATTTACAACAGCATTGAAAAACCATAAAATATTTAATGATAAATTTAAAATACATGCAAAACTTGGTCTCTACAGAAAACTACAGAAATGGCTAAAAGTATGGAAAGCCTAAACATGTGGAAGGTGGAACATGTTCATGGATTGAAGGGTCAATAGAAGTAAGAAATCCATTCTCTCCAAATTGAACTGTAATTTTATTGTAACCCTAAATAATTCCCCAAGCTCTTTGCAGAAATATATAAGGTGAGTCTATAATTTATATGGAAACTTTACATTTACCTCTATTAGCAAAAAAAAATTCTGAAGAACAAGTTGAGAGGATTTAAACTGAGTTTGACATTGACTATAAAGCTACAGAAATAAAGACAGTGTGGTATTTGCCTAAGGACAGACATACAAGTCAACAGAACAGAATACAGTGTTTACTTCTGGATGTATACATAGATAGTCAATTGATTTTTCACAAAGGATGGTCTCTTCAACAAATGATACTCAAAAAAACTTGACTATCCATAAAGGAAAAAAAATGAACCTCAAATCTCACCTCCCAGCATATACAAAAAGTAATGCCAAATAGTTCACAGACCTGAATTTAAAAGCTAAAAATATAACACTTCTGGAAGAAAACAAAGAAAAAGATCTTTGTGAATTTAGGATAGAAAAAGATTTCCTAGGACACCAAAAAAACACCTACCCTAAAAGGAAAAGAAAAATTATAAACTGTACTTCCAAGTTAAAATTTTGTATTCTTAAAAAGATACGGGTTAGGAGAAAACTATTTATAAAATATCTGATTTAAAATTTCATCTGGGTAAACCCAGGGTTTCAGTCATTTAAGCCTCCAACGCCTGGTTTCGGTTCAGGTCATGGTCTCAGGGTCATGACATTGAACCCCGCATCAGGCTACATGCTTAGCAGGGAGTATGCTTGGGAGTCCCTACCTCTTCCTCTCCGCGCCCCCCACTCATGCACTTTTTTTCAAATAAATAAATAAAACCTTTTTAAAAATTGCATCTGAAATATATAAAGAGCTCTTACGATTCAGTAAGAGAGAAAACCCTATTTTTTAGCAAAAGATCTGAACAGACATGTCACAAAAGAAAATATATGAATAATGACTAAGTCCATGAAAAGATGCTCAACATCTCATGTACCTACTACACACCCACGCACCTGAAATTAGAAAGACTAACACCATGAAGCATTGCGGAGAATGTGGAGCAACCAGAACTCTCCAACACTGCTGATGGGAGTGTAAAATCATACAAGCATTTTGGAGAACAGTTTGGCAGTTTCTTATAAAGCTATACATACATTTCCCTAAAGATACAGCAGTTTCACTCTGGTATTGATTAAAAAATGAAAACAGGGGCACTTGGGTGGTGCAGTTGGTTAAGTGTCCAACTCAGGTCATATCTGGAGGTCTGGAGATTGAGCCCCAAGGCAGGGTCTGTGCTCAGTGGGGAGTCTGCTTCCTACTCTGTCTCTCGCTCTCCCTCTGCTCCTCTGCCTGCTCTCTCTCTCTAAAATAAATACTTAAAAAAAAAAAAGAAATGGTAACAGATGTCCACACAAAGACTTGTAAACGAATGTTTATAACAGGTTTATTTGTAATTCCAAAAAGAAAGGGAGGAGAATGGACAAATTGTGGTTTAACCATACAATGGAATCTTCGAAATAAGGAGCAAACCATTGATATACATAGCAGCATAGACAAATCTCAGCAGCATTACGCTGAATGAAAGAAACCGTTCACAAAAAGGTACATAGTGTATATCACTTCTATAATGTTCTGGAACAAGGAAAACTTATCAGTATCAACAGAAACCTGATCGACAGTTGCCTGAGATGGGGACAGGTGAGAGGCTATTACTGCCTAGGTGCCGCGAGAACTTTCTAGGGTAATGGGTAATAGGTAATGGGTAATGGTAATATTCCGTATTGGCTGGGGTGTTGGTTTTGTGGGTGTATCCACTTGTCTAGGCTCACTGAGCAGTATACTTAAAATGGGCACACTTTATTGTATGTAAATTATACCACAATAAAGTTAACTTAAAAAAAATATGTAGTCCTGAAGTGGAAATCACTTAGAGTTGGTTTTAATTAAAACTTTTTCTCTGTAAGAGAATATATCTCTATTAGATATATTCTAATATTTAGCTTCTTGTCTTTAACAGAAATATGAAACTTCATGTCAGTTTAGCCTATGTTAATCCATTACAAATTCCAAAATCCTAGAATTAGTCCAGTGAAGTTTTGAACTTTCACTTTAGAGAATTCTAGAATTTACTTTATTGACATGAACAATGGAGGTATTTCTAGGAGGTTCATTAATGCTTAGATATAAATTATACTGCATGAGAAATTTGCTCCCCACACTTCCTTATAAACACATTTGTACTTTCGTGAAATAAATGCATCTAATCACACGACTATTAGAGAATGATCCAATTCTACGAACTGGCAGAAGCTCAGTGTTGCCCTTCTTCCACGCACAGGGAGAAGTCATGAGCTGTGTTAGTCCTTCACCCGTGGCACACAAGACGACAGGCCGCAAAAGGCACCATGAAATGACACACCAGAGAACTGCTACAGCTTCGCCGGTCGACTCGCGAACAGCACTGTCCACGTGGGATTTTTGTCCTCCGTCCAGCCACTTGGGAAAATGTTCACAGAGAGCTTTACAGGTTACAAGACTAAAGGTTGGATTTAAAAGAATTAAAAACTGCGGACAGCCGAGTTAATCTGCTCACACTGATGACTGCAGGACTAGCTTTAGAGGTAGTTTATTAGTGAGGCGTTTTTCAAATGATCCACTCATCATATCTATAATTCAAAAGCATCGTCGTAAAAAGGAAAAGAAAAAAATACTCTTTAGAGTGTTACGATGAATGTGTTGCAGTAGTTTCCAAAAAGCAGCACTTCCAAGTGTTCTTCAGTTCCCCGTGGTGGGGTGTGACCTCTGGACGAGGCCATCCGCTCACTCAGACACACGGTCCGTTTCTGTGATGATCGAGTTACTGCCGTCCACGCCATCCCTGGCCCGTTCAATGAAGACGGCCACCTCGGCGTCAATGCCAAGGCTTTGAGGGGTGCACCACCCAAACCACTCCTCACAACAGGACCGCTGCACAGCTTGCATGTTAGGGGACATATCAGGTCATGTTCAAGATTCATCGGTTTCCCCTGGGCACTAGTTCTAAAAATATCTTCCAGAAGATCAAGTAAACATGTATTTCTCTCCCCATTTACTCTTCACTATTGTCAGCCTCCAAGAGGCTCAATATTGATCCATCAAAAGAATTGGCTCTCGACCAAAACCAGAAACAAAAGAAAGAAAATCCAAAGAGTGGTTCCATGGTGCTCCATGAATATCAGCTTGAGGCTTCCACATGAAAGTTGTCAAACTGTGCAAATTCAAAGGAGTAAGTTCCAATGGCAGCCCAGCCGTTCTTCGGGAAACTCACAGGGATGTCCGTCCAGACATACTGGCCGTTCAGCATGCCAGAGGAGAACCGGCCCTGGAAGAAAAACAAATGCACCCCTTGAAGACATATGCAAACGATTCTCTGAGGTCTGTTTCATAATGTGTACAGCCAATCTAGTCGGTGGAGCTAACATCCTTCTCACTTCAGACCATGGCAAAACCTAATTCCACAGTCTGAGCAAAAGTTGGAAACACAGGAAAAATTCTCTCAGAGGAAATTCTTATCTACGTATGTAAAGAGTTTCCAAGGCACGAGGAGGATTTCCTTGTACCCCACCAAGATGCTGTAAAACCTACAGAAATGTAAAACTTTCCACAGCATCATAAAATTTTGGACAAAAGCCCACTAAAATAAACAAATATTTGTAATTTACCAGTACTTGCACGCACACACGTTGTCCAACAGGCACCAGCTCTTTCGACGCGGCTACTGGAGCCAAACCATCCATCTAGTTAAGTCCTTTTGACCCCATGTACAGAATACCACTTCAAAGTCACATGCGGAGCCCCCCCTTGGGTTAGAAAAATAGTAACCACCAGTTAAACTGATGATTGCAGTCGGGGAGATCAGAGGGTAAGAAGGGACATATCCATAGAAATGACTCACTGGTCACTGACGGAGAAAGATAAAATAATTTCCTCAGACAGCTGCCATTCCTACAGAGCCAAGTGCCCGGCAGACAGCGAATAGTAAACGCTAGCTCTCATTATCATTATTACAGCTCATACATTTATGAGCATATAGTCACAGAATATCAATTGCAGCTAAACATGTAAAAGTGGCTAATTTCAAAGGGCGAAGAGCTAAATAAAGATCCAAAGCACGAGACTGAGGACCAAAATAAGATCTGTTTTTATGTCACAGAATTACAATGTGCTGGGCCTTTATTTTCTTCTTTCATCTTATGGCGAAAGATAGGGAGACATGAGACTCTACGTCAAAATCACAGTTCACCAGCAGAGCTGGAACCCGAATCTTAGTTGTCCAACTCCACGCTCAGGGAACCCACATTCCTGCTGTCACACACGTGCACAGCTCTCCGCAGCCCTCAAAGTGGCCACCAGGGACTACTAACCCAGAGCCAACACACAGTCATACGGCCCAGGTGCCCTGCACCCCCTCCCCATGCCCACCGCTGGCCTCCAGGCTGCACCTCACACCAGCCCAGTCACGAGCGGCATCCTCTGCCCAGAACACTCTTCCCACCAGGCATGCCTCAGCTCAGAGCACCAACTGTCAGAGTCCTTCCCTGGTCTCTGCACCTGGAGAATCCTGACAGGGGAGCTACCTTATCTCATTGTCCTGTTTCATTTTTGGTGTGTTTTTTTTCTTCACAAATTAACTGACTGGCTGATTTGTTTGATTTTCTTACTGTTTTAGAGCAAGAGGCAGCCATTCTGGCCCACAGGTCAGCCACCTATTTTTATCAATAAAATGTTATTGGAATCACAGTCACATGCATTCCTTTACCCACTGTCCGTGGCTGCTTTCTCACGATACAAGCAAAGTTGAGCAAAGCTGCACAGACCAGATGGCTCACAAAGCCTAAAATATTTACTGTGTGGCCCTTTACAGAAAGACTTTGCCAACGCGTGTCCTAGAAGAATACAGGCTCTAGACAGCAGGAACCTTGTGTGTCTTATTCACTGCTGCATCCCTAGCATCTAGGAAAGTACACATAAAAGGTGCCTAACAGACATGTATTAAAGGAAAGAAGAAAACACATCTAACCCTAAGACAACCTACAGAAGCTATCCTCCTTTTACAGATAAGGAAACAGAAGCTCAAAGAGGTGAAGAACTTGCAGGAAGTCAGCAGGTGTCAGCAAGGCAGTCGGCACATGGATCTGCCTGGTCCAAACATGCCTGCGGCTACCAACACTCACTTAAGGGCCGCCTGGGTGGCTCCATGGGTTAAGCATCTGCCTTCGGCTCAGGACATGATCTCAGGGTCCTGGGATCGAGCCCTACATTGGGCTCCCTGCTCAGTGGGTAATCTGCTTCTCCATGTCCCTCTGCCTCTCCCCTCTGCTTATTCTCTCTCTCTCTCTCAAATAAGTAATAAAAATAAATAAATAAATAAATAAAGGATGCTCACTTCATTCCCTAAGGGAGAGGGACAGAAATGAAGATGTGTGCTGTTTTATACAAGGTGGTCAGGAAAGAACCTGAAGGGAACAAGGGAGTAAACTATGTAATCCAAGATTTTGGAAAGTCAACATACTTTAAAGTGTGATACTGGATAATAAAAGACAAACCAATATAAAGAACAAAGTTCAGAAATAACCTATTCACATGTGATGATTTGTTACATCAAAAAGGTGGCCTTCAAATCATAGGCAAAAGGACAGTCTATGTAATGAATGGTAATGGCCATCCATTTGTTATGAAAAAAATTATATTGGGCTCATCCGGATCCCTTATGATTACAAGTAAATTTCAGATATATTAAAGACTTCAACACAGCGGGGAGGTGCCTGGGTGGCTTAGTCATTTAAGCATCCGACTCTTGATTTCAGCTCAGGTCATGATCTCAGCTGGGATCCAGGCCCATGCGGGGCTCCTTGCTCAGCAGGAGTCTGCTTGGGAGACTCTCTTTCCCTCCGCCTCTGCCCCTTCCCCCCTGAAATAAATAAAATCTTAAAAAAAAAAAAAAAAAGACTTCAACATAAAAAAATCCTAAACTTTGTTTATTTTAGAAAAAAAAAGATTCCTCACCTTGAGAAAGATGAAGGCCTTCTTAAATAAAACACAAAATCCATGAACAAAAGTGAAATATTTGGCAGAATCAAAATTTTAAACTTCTATTCAAGAAACATACCATAAGCAAAAAACACACACAACAGGACAGAAGAAAACTATCTGTGACACACATAACAGACAGCAGGTCATCACTCAGAATATATAATAAATTCATATGAATCCATCAGAAAAAGAAAATACAGTAAGAAAATGAGGAAAGAATGCAAACGGGTAACTTCAGAGAAGAGAGAAAAATACAAATAGCCAATAAACAGAGTAAGGGGTAAAGTTCCCTAATTATCATGGAAATATAAATCATATCAATTAGTTTGAAAAATAATCCTTAAAAATAGGTAATATCAAATATTATTATAACTGCTATAAAACTGAATACAGCTTGGCTAGCAATAGGGCAATACCTGTCAAAATTCAAAACACAATTACATTTCTAAATATCTGCCTAATCAAACAGCAGCACACACGGCCCCGGAGGCAGCTAGCAGACCCTCCCCTCCACATGCTCATCAAGCCAGCCCAGATGCCTCCATTCACCACGGGAGGGAAGAACTGGGAACAAAGCTGTGCCCATCGAGGGTGGCAGAGTTCAACACACAATGCTCTTCCCAAACCAGGTGCTCAAAGCGTATTGTTACCACCTGAAAAACGTGTAGTCATTTTGGGTGGAGAATGACGAAGAGACGAAGAGACAAGAACAACCTGAAAACAGTCTCTGATTTCCATAATTTAGCTGCTGCTCTAACCTAAACCAACTTAGGGCAGAACCCGATTGCCAGAGAGCAGCCCTGTGTGACACAGAAGTTTCCACACAGCACGTCCAGCAATAACTCATGATCACCCAGGGATCTGGACAAGTATGTTTAGATGCCGTGATCCTACCATTAATCTGGTATCTTCTCTGAAAAGGGTCTTCATGGAAACCAACTTCTAAAAAATTGTACTTATCGCTGAAAACCAAATTATTCTCAACTACCAAAAATAAATTTATAGGCTTCAATTTATAATCTTGGTTCAGCCAACTTGGAAAAAAATTGATTCAATTATTAACTACCTACCAATTACCCCTGAGTTTAAAAAACAGAACCAAAGTTTTTAAAAACTGCAGTGATAAATTCAACAGCTCGCGGTTCTCCTGCGGGCTTACCCTGACACACACTATCACCCTAGGGTCTACTGGTTTGCTGGCATCCTGGCAGATTCTCTGCCTGTTTCCATTACTACATTTATCACAGTTTTCCCCTCTTACCTGATAACAGAGAATTCCAGAAAGGCACAAGAAAATATTTTACCTCCAGGCATGCTGGTCAGCATTACTTACGTTAATAATTAGCGTGAGTGTATACCATTTTTTTGCTGTAACGTCAACATGTCCTAAAGCATATATGATCCATCCACCTGCAACACAGAAAGATTATCCTGATAAATTTTTAAAATCAAAAGCACAGAATCACAGAGCTCAGTTAGGGTTCTCAGGCAGCATTTATATGTAACAAAGTAAGCCTTAATAAAGATCTACATTTCCAGCTCTACCACTGATTTAAAACAAAACATCCTTCCTTCAGGCATGCAATCCACAAGCATGTCCTGGGATCCTCCTCTGGGCCACATATTCTATGTGAGTTCACAGGAGAACCAGTGAACTAAACTCACAAACCAACCACAGTATAATGTGTCAGCTTCCACAGTTCAGGCACAGATTTATACTCAACTGGACTGGATAAAAATAAGGAGCAGTGGTCAAAGGTCACCACAAGATTTCCAGCTGGCCTAACTGGTTACATGAGAAAGCATGAACTAAGAATTAGAAAATAATGAGTTAACTTGGGGATAGGTTATACTTGAACGCCTGAGAGAAACCAGAGTAAGATGCTGAGTGGGCAGTTTAAAACATAAGAACAGTGGGGACTAAAGACCTGGATGTAAATTGCTAGTTCCAGCTCTGCTACGAGCTCATTTTGAGACTTCGGGCAAATCAATTAACCTCTCTGGTTTGGACTGGACAGTCAGCAAGGAACATTCCAGATGGGTCATGCTATGATTCTGCAGTCCTACTCTACTGTCCTTATAACCCACTCTTTTTTTCACTTGTGGAGCCCTTTCCACCTTAGGAAGAGGCGACGAGTGGCATAGGAGAGAAGGTTTTTCACAAATGCAGGGGAAGTCAAGAGGCAAGCAATCAGGAAGACACAGCACCAATACGGTCTTTTCCAACAGAGTGGGTGTACCAACACCAAAGTGAATTAGAATTCAACACATTTTTTAAGCACATATTTTAAGCACCTATCCTGGATAAAATACTATTCTACATAAGACAAGGGCTGTTCAAGATGAATGTAAAAAAGTCAAGCTGTTTTCAAATTATTCAGTAATTTGGGAAACAGGATTTCTCCATTTTAAGCAGACCAACCCCTCTCCTTGTATTTCCGTAAGCACACCAGCACACTCTTGTAGTCTTGCTTTTTATTTATGGGGTTTCCCGGTCACTCTCTCCCTACGACGTCCACCTCACCCCAGTCTATGCGAATCCTACCCTGACAGCCTCACTCAGCTCTACCTGAAAAAGCTCGGCACTGTCTCCTTTTACACTGCTGCCTCTCTAATTAACTCTCCAATTTTGAATCACTTGGGTTTTGCTTCCATGTGCTGAATCTCTGCCCAGTTAGACGTCCAAGCCCCTTGAGGTCAAGTTCTCTCATTACACAGTAAGTGACAAGCTCACCGCGGCCTATGTCATAGCGAGTCATGTGCTACAGAAGAGGTCACTTACCTAGATCACCTGTAACTCTGTAGGTTCCATTTGCAAAAATCCAGAAGAAAACTCCTCTGGCGCCTCTAATCAAGATACCACCTTTGTTTACTCTTCCGGCAATGAACACGCCTCCCTTCTCAGGAGTTTCTATGTAAACATCACACGTTACAGTCAGATTGGACCTGCAGAATGAAACTGTTAGTTAGCGCTCGTAATTATGCCTCTCCGAATGCCGCACAAACGTGTCCCTTCACAGCCACATGCTGCCAGACTTCTAATTGAGGTGAGTGTGTGATTTGCTTAGTCTGTGCGTGTAGCAGGGATGGGCTTCAAGAATCTTGATTCATGAAAAAAAAAAATCTCATCGATGACAGTTTTAAGTTTTATGTGGCTGAAGTTAAGTCATTTCATTGCCTCTCTTAATGTAACTGGAAAAAGAGTACTTATTGTTTTTAAGTCTCTTAACACATCTCTTATCTCTCTATAATAAAACAACTTCTCATCCTAAGAATTTAACATTAGAAGAAGGCTACCTCGAATCCAGGAGGAAATATTGGGAAACGGCACATAATAAATAAGAAGAGCCTAAATCTGAAAGGGTCTCGGAAGTCAGGCCCAGACGTGTAGACCTGCCTGGGCTGCTGGCGAGAGTCACTGCATATTCCTGAGCAGAGGGCTGCACCACGAAAGCAGGGCTAAGAAGGATGAAAACAGTCCCTTCTCGAAGGACGTCACTGCCCTTTCCTCATTCTTTCTCGTTCAAACTCTGTCACTCTCTCCCTCCCTGCCCGCTTCCCTCTCTTCCCACCTCCTTGCCCACTGCAGCGGTAAAGATGATCACTGCTATTTCAAAACTGCAAAATCTTCAGAGTTATGAAGATGTTTGGTTACTCTCTAGATGGTGCTCTATCCCATCTCTACTACAGTTGAAGAGCCTTGGTTTTTCTAGAGTCCCTGCCAGATAGAAGTCTGGGTTCGGGGAGAGCCTCTCTTCTGTAGCACTCACAGCAAGGAGGATAACAGTTGTTGCAGAAAGTTAAAGGTTTTCTATGGTGGCTGGCTTCCAAACTGGCAATCAAAATAATGGGGCCCATCCCTTAGACAAGGAAACCCAGCTACCTGCTTCATAATAAGACCACGGGTAGCAAATGAAAAAAATCACACACCTCACTAGCACGTTCAGAAAATCGAGATACAGTGTCTACTACAGAGATGTGGGATAAATGGTATTTTTGTTGTACAAAAAGACAGGCCTTGCAGGATTATCCTAAGTTAGGCAAGCATTCTTCATTGTACCCCAATAACTCTGGGTTCTAGAAACCAGGTAACTAAAAATTTCTCAAGACTTCCAGCAGAGTTTGGAACTAGAATTGGGATTTCTTTTTTTTTTTTTTTTTAAGATTTTATTTATTTATCTGACAGACAGAGATCACAAGTAGGCAGAGAGGCAGGCAGAGAGAGAAGGAAGCGGACTCCCCACTGAGCAGAGAACCCTTATGTGGGGCTCGATCCCAGGACCCTGGGATCATGACCTGAGCTGAAGGCAGAGGCTTTAACCCACTGAGCCACCCAGGCACCCTAGAATTGGGATTTCTACTAGGGAGTAAGGCAATAGAGAAGGGATAAGGACTTTCAGCAGCATGCCACAGAGAAACAAGTCAAGGCTCTTTTCAGATTTATCATCCCTGCCTGCTCCAACTTCCAAGTAATAAATACGGCTGCTTGGTGACTTCACATTAACAGCTACTATCGCAAAACCTGGAATGTGTGAGTTTTGTTTCACGGAATTATACTAGTTAAAAGAAAAAGTAGAAAAGAAACACCTAAAACAGGTATAAATCAGTACATTAGAATCCCACAAATGACTTTAATAATGAAGGTGAAGTTTTGGTTCGGTCACTACGTTTGAAGTGTAGAATAAATATAAATTGTGTCTTTAACAAATACCTAAAGAAAAGAGTTGAACTCACCCACCAAGTAAAAGCTGATTTGCTTTTCACTATTGCCATCTACCGTCAGCCGGTGAACAGATTTTCCACGAAGGCTAAAACAGTGTAGGTCTACAATGGATCCAGCAGGTGGCAACACCAGATCAACAAATCAACTCCCCAGCAAAACCAAAAATACATAAATCACTAGATCTGTTTATAAATAAATAAACTACAAGTGGATCCAAAAGTCCTTAATTTTTACATTAAAAGCAATCTGTTCCTGCAAGAATCACTATTAAACTGGCAAATATGAGGGAAGGACACTGAGGCGGCAAAACCACATGCTGGCTTGTGGCCTTGATATTCAACAATTACCACATACCCATTAGGTTCTTGTACAAGGAAGACCACTGAACAGTCTGCTTCAGAATGTACCTGACAACATTACAAGGTTATTTCGGCTAGATCTACGTTAAGGACACCAATTTTATATACCATTTGTAATCTCCTATAATACTGATGGTGTTGTACGCATCAGCAGCCCAAGTAATGGGCCGCTGATTGAGAACTTGGCGTAATGTGAAGCGATGCTCCCCAGGGTCTTCGATGTTCGTAAAGTATTCAAAGACGCCAGTCTGATCAGCAAAATTCGGAGCTTCGCTAAAAAACGGGTAATCTGTTCAGAACACAATTAAATTCTCTGGTTAGTATAAAATTCTTACAGAATCTCTCTCCTCTGATATTTTATGGCACATTTTTTAAACACTTTTGAGAAGTCCTAAATAAGTAAATGATACTTAGAACAAGCGGAAGTTTAAGGGTTAAGTTAATGAACTATATCATCATTATTATTCAATACCATTATGATCAGTTTGATAGACAGACTTTACATATTTAATCCATGCAACTGCATAAGAGGAAAGATCATAAGTTTTAGAGAAAGGCAGACCCAAGATTTAACTTCTTGCTCAGTCTGTCCCCCTGGCCAACTTGTTTAACTGTCCTGTGTCTCAAGCACCCCCCTCTCCACGTGGGCATGAGGATAAGAGAATTAAATGAAAGAAAGCACGTCAAGTGTGTACATAAAGCAGCACCTAGCAAGGGCTCAATAAGAGCTAGTTTTGTTATTTCTAGTGTCTGCCAAACAAGGTTCTAAGTCATCAGCTGACAGAAGATTAGGAATGGCTCACTATGTCAATCACAGAATTTAAATATTCCAACTTTTCTTTTCTATTTCTAAAATGGAGCAGAAGCAGTTGGGCCTCAGCTATATTTCAATTTTTTTGGGGGGTTTAATTAAATTACACTTTTACAATGACAAAGGCTAGAGAAGAGCAAATTTAGTCATAATCTTACAGCTAATTTCACACTTCATGCTTTTCTAAATGTTTTCCTATTCCTCATTTGAGAAATTAAGAAACACATAAAGGAGCGCTACAGCCTGACTTATAGTTTTTAGTTTATTTTGCAGTCAGTAAAGCATTACATTTTAGATTTGAAGGTTTAGAATTGCTTTTCGGTTTTCAGATCATAGAATAAGTAATTCTGGTGTTGGGGGAACTTCTCTCTTATTCATGAGGCCGTATCCCACACAGACTCCTATACTGAAGACCAGAGGAGTTACTTTGGCCACGACACAAGTGAGCAACAGACTGCAAAGACATTTCTGGTGGCCTGTTCATGCACTCTCTAAGAGGCCACTTCAGAGAACTGGCAGGAAACGAAGCACAGAGCCTCCGAGGGTCCCTGTTGTCTCCGTTCTGCAAATAACTGAGAGGACTCCATTACACAGTCCAAGGGGCCTCGTACTGCAATTAACCCACGTATCTCTTCCTGGGAAAGGTTGCTGAGACCTGCGGCCAGTGACTGACCAGGAGGGGGCAGCAGGAAGTCTCCAACCTGCCGTGCTGCAAAGAGCAACCCTGCAGACAGGAGGTTCAAGATGCTCTCTCAATGGCAGTCCCCTTCCCTGTTTCTCTCCTACAGCTACGGGTTTTAGGAGCAAAGAAGAGAGCTCCCTGACCCTGTCTGTGAGATCCAGAAGCTGTACATTTCCTGCTCACCAAGTTCTGTCACTTACTGAGCGATCTGGGACTATCCCCACAATGACTGTGCCTTCCAACTTTTCAAGCAGCTTTCTCATGTTACCTAAAATCAAAAGCTTTTCTAACAGCTTTAGGACAGATCTTCCTAGAAAACCTGGAGGGTGCAAGCATAAAATTCCCAGGTAGATAATAAGGTGAAGCACCCACGGGGAGCCTAACTGCCCTCAGCATTCAGTCCACTAGCCCTGCGGAAAGTGAAGGACCTTGACCTCCGCACTCATTGAGGAAACTCATTGAATGGCTTTCATGAGGTGTGAATAACAGGGCATTGGCAGGGTCACCAACCTTAAGCTTCCCCCAAACCAAGTTAGGATTATAGCTTTCATTCTCACAATGACCTCTCCGTTTTTTCTGGCACTGAAAAATACAGGGCTCACAAGCTGAGTCACCTTGAGGTAACAGAGAAACAAGGTCTCCGTTACTGCGTGGACACGGAGAGCTACCCTTTACAGGAGTTCTATCGCGCGGCCGTCTGACAGGTAGAAATCTATCCACTAGCGCTTAAAAGGGAAACCATGTTAAGTTTTAATAAAAACAAACAAACAAAACTTACCAACATCGAAATCATCTTTATACACCTGTGGGAAGGGCCTGGACTTTGGAGGCAGTGGGTAGCTGCCCTTGGTCCCTGTGGTGAGTGTGGTGAGCGTGAAGAGCTCGTCCTCCTGCAGCTCCAGGGTGAAAGTGCCGCCGCTGTCGAGAAGCTGGAAAAGGAAAATGCAGAGGTCAAGGCCAGGTGCTTCGGCTCATCTCATTTGGGCAAAATCAACTTTTTGAAAAGTCAACTTAAAGGAAAGCCAGACTCACTTCTGCTAAAACTTCATAACCACTCAGGAAGGCCACACCCAAAATCAAGGCCTTGGGATATTTTTCTTTAAGTTATTTAGAAGTTATATAAGTTATTTACAAATTATACTTTGTAGATAGGATTTTAAAAGAATTTCTCTCAAAAGTGACATTAAAGATGTGGAGAAAAAAAAAAAAAAGAATTTCCCTCCATGGAGGAAGAAAGACTAGATGACACCAAAATTTCTATTTGTCTATTCGTTGCTATTACACTGTAAGCTCCTCAGAACTCGTGTATATTCAATACACATAAATAAGAGACCTGCTTATTTACTTTTTTGGACTTTACTAAGGGAGAAAAATCCAAAAAAAAACAAAAAACAAAACAACAAAAAAAAAACCTTCACTGATGACTCAGCTGTTAATCACAGAAAACCTTTAATTATTAAGAAAAAAAGGTCCTATTTTTGACATGTTCAATATACATTTCAATTAGCAAGTTAGATTTATGTCACATTTATGCTTTTGGCAGCTTAATCTTTTTAAGCCACTTCGCCACAAAATAAGGGGGGAAAATACACACCTCCTAGGGTTGCTGCAGGATTTAATAACAAACTGTTTACAAACTGCTTCACTCAGTGCATGACCTTCCCTAGAGAAACACTCCCTATATAGAGGTGTTCTGTGCTGCATGCGGACCTCTGAAGACACCACAATGCTTTGCATAATTAACGTAGGCATTACATGTATGCCCATTTCAGGAAATATGAGTTGTTTTTTTTTCTACTTTGACTTCAAAGGGCTTATACCATATCTTCGCTTTAATAATAACTTATTGGTCAGATCTATGAAATACCTAACACCACACTCTGGTTCAGGTAATAACCCAAATGATATTATTTTTCCTGTGGGGAAAATTGATTTTAATATACTATATCTAGCAATTTGTTGTGCAAAAAGCAAACTGCTCTTTTTTTAGAATTTAATGCAGAAATGGTGTTCAATCATTGAGAGTGACTAGTTGATTCAGAAAACATTAATAATTTCCAGGAAAAGTAGATTTGTGTCAATTAGGTGAAGTAATGTGTTCACTTGGACCAATTCACCTTCTTTGAAATGTCTTCTGAGGAACTACCATGTGCTAATAAGTATGATGGTAAGGACCCAGAGTAAAAAGCTAAATAAAGCAGGGCCCCAGTCCTCAAGGGGCCCAGTGTAGTGGCAAAAGTGCTTAACTAGGTAAGCACCTGCTCCTATGGTGCTATGCTGGTGGCTGTGAGCTAGGACTGGTGGGGAAAGCTTCAGCGGAAGCAGCACCTGAGCTGAGTCTTGAAGGACAACAAAGACATGAGGAGAAGGCATTCTAGGAGGAGGAAGAAGCAAGTACAAAGTCACAGAGGGGAGTCAAGTGGCACACCACGCTCTGAAAAGGGCAAGAAGTTTGGTCTGTGAGTACAGGCCATGTTAGTAAAACAGGCATCAAGAAAGGAAAGCCATCTTTTATCTTATGAGGTGGTCACAAGAGTCGTGTGCTATGCTGAGGGATGTGAACACACAGGAAAAATCACTGAGAGACTTTGAGCAATGGAGTGACAAAACTCGGATCTGCATTTTAGACACATCATTGTGGTAGCAGTGTGATGGGTGGCTGGAGGCTGGAAAAACAGGAAAGAGTTTCCAAAATCCAGGAGAGAGATAATAAGGAACGGAAATAAGCAGTAGCAGTGGGAATGGAGAATGAGGACTGCGCAAGAAGAACATGTCAGTGATAGAATGCTCTGGACTTGACCGATGGTGGTATACAAAGATAGGGTGGATGGGAAAGATGGTCTCAGATAAGACTCAATTTTCTGACTTGGGCAGCCAAGGGATGGGGGTACCATTCACCACAACAAACTAAATGCTAAGACCAAACACACCTATACTCCATTATGCCTTGGAGAGGACTTCTAGTTAAAAAACAAAAACAAAAACAGCTGGGGACACCTTTAGCTCTATTATACTTCAGTTACAAAATCAATTATAAAATTAAAATTTCTTAATTCATTAACTAAATATCTGTCCTCTTTTACTAGTTGCAAAGCTCAAAATACAGGAATTTATTTTATAAACTACCCATAGAGAATCCAGTTGTTTAAAAAGAAATCTCGTAGATGGTCTTCCAAGCTTTGTATACCACACCTGTAGCTCTGGTATTTCACTCTGAGGAAAAAACACACACAAAAAGACATGGTTGAGTGGTTCATCATATCTTCTGAGGCTTTCCAAAATTAATACCAGCAAGAATGAACCCCTGATAATGTGCAGTCTATTCCTATTTGCCAAAGACCCACCTCAAATCTTAAATAGTTAATGTTCTGAACGTAGGAAGATATTGTTCAAGCAAATACTTTATTTCTTATAAATACCACAGACTTTTGGCAAATGTTTAAATAAAAAGATTTTAGTGCCTTTGCTTCAAAATAATTACTATTATACCTGTGTAAAACACTTTTTAGGAATTTTCTAGTATTAAAAACAATTTTTATGCAATTAGTAGTCAGAAAAAGCACAGTATTTTCTGTGTCCAAAATTAACAACAGGTAGAAACAGCAAGAATCTGGCGTCTTTTTATGTTGTTGGGTTTTTTGTACAGAGTACTAAAAAGATCAATGCTTGAAAGTTCCTTAGACTACTGACGCTTCATCCAACAAGAACAATTTTGTTACAAACTGACATCTGTTAAGTGTTCTTCAAAGTGACAGAGAGTTTTAGCCACAGGGAGTTTTGCCTCTTAGGCTTCTGTACTGTTTGACTAAGACCATTCAGCAGATAGAAGACACCGGTGCCTGTATCCATTCATATGCAAACACTTCATAGCTCCTAATAGAAGACTTCACTTATAAACTGCTAGCCTGTGATAAAATACATAACTTCTCAAATCAAAACCAAAATGAAAGTCCCACATACTTACAAAGGACCCTTTAAGAACAAAGGTAGCAAACTGATGTGACACATTGAAGTAAGGCAGAAACGGCCGTATACACTTAGAATGTTTATGGCTCTAGGAGGAAAAAAAAAAAAAATCACGTAAGTTATCCAAATGATATACAAGCCACCTTAGGAAAAGAAAATTAAACATTCATTGCCCTAAGATTAACAAAAATGGCACATATTAGGTGATAAATATGAGTTTATTTCAAATTTCTAAAAACTTTTTTTCTAATATAACCTACAATGAAAGTCTCCTGTGAATGCCTAGTCAAAGTAAAGCTCGATGGCATTTCGACTGAATTCAACTGAATCCATGGCTAAACTACAGAGTTATTTTGTGGCACACAGATTAGTTTTTACATTATAATTCTTTTCCAAGTAACATACATCAAATAAAATACAAATACTTGTATGTTTTCACTGAAAAGGCATCTCATCTAAATAGAACCTTCCTATACAACTAAAGTCAGTACGTACGTATAACAAATAGTTCTCACACTGACATCATTTTTTTACTAAACAGTCACTACTACAGATTGGGATCAAAAGAATTATGAGACATAATCCCTACTTCAGGGAATTCAATGATCCCAGAGCACTTAAGCAAAAGGTTCTGGGCCAGGCTTCATGGACAGTAAAAAAAATTATAATTGTAGTTAGAGATTCTGACACCTCATCTTCAGTAAATGATGTACAACTAGAGAGAAAATCGAAAGGATAGAGGTAATTTGCACAATGCTATCACATAGCTTGCCTGGATCGATATCTATAGATCACCTCACCCAGCAACAGAGATGCACAAGCAACATTCACCAAGGAACACTATATTCTTAGCCATAAAAGAACTTTTAATACATTGCAAAAGATTCAAATCACACAATGTATGTCCTCTGTCCACAAGATAAATTAAATCAGATAAATAATAGAAAAACCTCTAGAAAAACTCCAAAACGTTTAGAAACTAAATAACAAATTTCTAAATAATCCATGTCTCAAAGAATAAGTAGAAATAAAAAGGGAAATGAAGAATTTTGAGTTTATCAAAATAAAAATACAATGTACGATTTGTGGGATGCCACAAAAGCAGTACTGAGAAACATATTTATAGCACTGAACACTGATAAGAGAAGAAGGATGTGAGACTTCAGCTTCCACCTGGAGATCCTAGGACAAGAAGAGCAAATTTAAAAACCAAAGTAAGCAGAAGGAAAACATTAAAGATCAAAGGAGAAATCAATTAAACAAAACCCAGAAAAAGGAGAGAATAATTAAGAAACCACAAGCTGATTCTTTGAGATCAATAAAATCTAGCTGGACTAGTCAGGAAATCAAGACAGAAAGAAAGAAAACACAATTTGCCTTTGTCAACAGTAAGAAAGGTGACATCAGTAGAAATTCTATAGATATATGCACAAATTACAGGGACTAACACCAATAACTTTATGTCCAAAAATTGAATAAAACTAAAAAAATTTGTGAAAGACACAAAAACCTGGGACACATAGGTGGTTCAGTCAGTTATGCATTGAATTCTTGATTTCAGCTCAGATCATGATCTCAGGGTTGTGAGACTGAGCCCCATATCAGGCTCCACACTGGGTATGGCACCTGCCCTCTCCCTCTGTCCCATTCCTACCTCCCTCCCACTCTAAAAGAAAGAAAGAAAGAAAGAAATAAAGAAAGAAGAAAAGAAAAGAAAAAAAGAAAAATAAAGATACAAAAACCCAAAGCTTACTAAAAAAGATACAGATAACCCAAGTAGCCCTGATGGCTGTACTGGGAAATTACGGTCAACCCTGAAGCTTTGCTCAAACATGAAGTAAAGCTACTACAAAGTTGTACACTGCCTGCTTGAGCACTGACATATACCCCATGCACACAGAGCCTACCAGCCAAGGCCAGGAGACTTGCTAGCTCCAAACATAAGGAAACCTCTATACAGTCATGTGCTGACCACTAAGGTAACTAAGCAGAGGCTTCAGGGCCACATATAATAAAGCTGACAAAGTACAGAATTTGTTCAAGAAAGTCACTAAGCAAATAAAAAGCAACAACAATAAAGAATAACAACCACAAATGCTAGACAGGGGAGGTATCTGACCTCCAGAGTTGCCACAATATATTATGTAATATGTCTAATATTCAACAAATAATTATGAGATTTGAAAACAAAACAAACAAACAACAACAACAAAAAGGAAAGTGGCCCATACACAGAATAAAAGCAGTCAACAGAAACCATGTCTGACAAAGCCCTGGCATTGCTTGCCACATATTAGACTTACTAGACAAAGACATTAAACTGGGTATTTAAATACATTCAAAGGAAACCACATCTAAAAAACTGAAGTAGAGTTGTACTTCCAGAATGACAGTTTAGGAGCTCCATGAAGCTGTGTCCCTTAAAACTGGTGAAAAATATTTTTTTTTTTTTTGAAGATTTTATTATTTATTTGACAGAGAGAAATCACAAGGAGGCAGAGAGGCAGACAGAGAGAGAGAGGGAAGCAGGCTCCCTGCTGAGCAGAGGGCCCGATGCGGGACTCGATCCCAGAACTCTGAGATCATGACCTGAGCCGAAGGCAGCGGCTTAACCCACTGAGCCACCCAGGCGCCCCTGAAAAATATTTTTTTAAATGGAAATGATCCAGAGTTCCTTGGTGGCTCAGTCAGTTAAGCAACCAACTCTTGATTTTGGTTCAGGTCACGATCTCAGGGTCCTGAGAGCAAGTTCCACATTGGGCTCCATGCTCAACACAGAGTCTGCTTGAGATTCTTTATCCCTATTCCTACCACTCTGTTCCTCCCCCAACATCATCTCTCTCTGTCTCAAATAAATAAATAAATAAATAAACATAATCTTTAAAAGAAAATGGAAATGATCCTATGGGCATGCAACAAATAAACACTTATTCAAGAAAATCTACAAAAACTCAGTAAAAAGAATAAGAACCTGTGACATTTAAACCACGATCTATTCTGTCCCTGCCCCTCTCTTACCCAAGCGGAAGAAAACTGCATGCTGAGTAGATGCAGCCAAAAACAGAGGGCCCCCTCCTCCCAACTCGCAGCTGAAGGCTACAGTAGCTTACTGGGAGAAGCAGGAGGTCAGCGTTTCTCACCACCCACCCCCATCAGATATCTGAGGTCAAGGTTAAGTACCAGCAAGTATGGCTCGGAAGCTGAGGGCTCCCTTCCTCTGCCCAGCTCCCATTGACTGGTTCACCTTGGAATACTGAGATTAATGGGGTCCCAAACCTCCATCTATCAGCCTGTGCTCCTAAATCAGAGGTGTTACTAAGAGAGAAACAAGAGATCTTCAGTAAGATTAAAAGTGGATTCTTCATCAGAAATAACAAAAAGTAACACATTCAAAATGCTCAAAAAAAAAACCCAATGTCAATCAAGAATCCTATATCCAGCAAAATTCTTCAAAAAATGAAGGCAAAATGTACTTCCACTAAAAAAAACTGAGAGAATGTGTTGATACCAGACACAACTGTTATAAAATATCAAAATGAGAATTTCAAGCTGAAAGTAAATGATCACACACAGTAATTCAAATCCACAAACAAAAGTATAGGCAAATATAATTAGTAATTATAAAAGATAGTAAAAATGCCTATTCCTTCTTTCTTCCCATAACTGATTTTAAAAGCAACAACATAAAATAATATGTAAATAATCATATTGTTGGCCTTATAAAATATAGAAATGTGATACAACTGCCAATAATAGCATTAAGTAGCCAGGTGAGGAAAAAACTGTATTAGAATAAGGAAATATTACCAAATAATAACTCAAATCCACAGGAATAAATAAAAACAACCAAAAATAGCAAGTAAAAATAACATTAATATTATAAATACAGAATTTCTCTCCTTTATTCTCTCAGATTTTTTAGAAGACTTAAAATTATATATTAAGTTGTAATTATAACAGGTCTTGTTAGGCTTATAACAGATAGAGGTTTAACATATATAATAACAACAAAAAGTGGGAGAGAGAATAAAGCTCTATAGCTTTATTTTTTTCTTTTTTTTAAAGATTTTATTTATTTATTTGACAGAAAGCATAAGCAGGGGGAGCAGCAGTCAGACGGAGAAGAAGAAGCAGGCTCTCTGTCAAGCAGGAAGCCCACAGCAGGGCTCAATTCCAGGACCCTGGACTCATGACCCAAGTTGAAGGCAGATGATTAACCGACTGAGCCACCCAGGTAACCCAGGAATAATGTTTTTATATCTCACTAGAATTCAGGTAATATGAATCTGGAGTAGATTCAATTAAGTCAATATATACAACCCTAGAACCACCACAAAATAAATAACTCACTAAAATACAGTGGAAAAAATTAAAGGAATTAAAATGTTGTATCAGAGAATATTCACTTAATGCAGAAGACAGTAAAGAAAGAATAGATTAAGAACAAAATGAGACATACAGAAAAAAAGTTGACATATAAATCCAACTATATCAATATTAACATTAAATATGTATGGAATAAACAACTCAATCAACTAATTACATAACAACTAATTACATTTTTAAAAGCAAGATCTAACTATATGCTGTCAAAAGAAGACATATTTTAGATTCAAAGATATAAACAGATGGAAAGTAAACAGAGGGAAAAACATATATTAACAGAAACCACAAGAATAACTAAAGTAACAATAAACAGACTTTAAAGCAAACAAAAAATTGTTACTAAGGTAGAGACATTTTATAATTATATAAAGATAAATCCATCAGAAAAATATAAAAATTATAAACACATATGCACCTAATAAGAAAGACTCTAAATACATAAAACAGAATAAGAGAAAAAAGACCAGATGATTCAACAATAGTAGTTAAAAACTTCAATTAGTTGCTATCAGCAACAGAGAGAACAAGGAAACAGAAGACTTGAACGCTATAAACCAACAAGATCTCACAAATAGCTACAGAATAGAATAACAATAACAGAACATACATTCTCCTCAAGTACATATGTAATGCTCTCCAGGATAGATCATATACAAGGAAATAAAATACAACTCCACAAATTTAAAAGGATTAAAATCAAAGCATATTCTCCAATCTTAATTGAATGAAATTAAAAATCAATAACAAAAAATTACAAAAGCTCATAAAAATGTACCAATCAAATAATTCCCTCCTAAATAAGCAATGGGTCAAAGAAGAAATTAGAAAATAAAATGAACAATAATGAAAATATAACAGAATTGGGGTGTCTGGGTGGCTCGGTCATTAAGCGTCTGCCTTTGGCTCAGGCCATGATGGTCCTGGGACTGAGCCCCGTATCAGGCTCGCTGCTCAGTAGAAAGCCTGCTTTCCCTCTCCCACACCCTCTGCTTGTGTTCCTGCTCTTGCTGTCTCTCTCCATCAAATAAAAAAATAAAATCTTAAAAAAAAAAAAAGAATAAAAATGAAAATACAACATAACAAAACTTAAAGAGATACAATACAGCTGAAGTACCACTTACAGAGTAATTCATAACTATAAATACCCACATAAAGAAAAAGAAATACCTCTATGCTAAGCGAAGTAAATCAGTCAGAGAAAAGCAAGTATCATACGATTTCACTCATACATGGAATTTAAAAAACAGATGGAACATATGGGAATGGAAGGAAAAATAAAGTAAGATTAAAAAAAAAAACACAGAGGGAGGCAAACCATAAGAGACTATTAACTATAGGAAACAAACAGAGGGATGATTGGAGAGGAGGTGGGATGGACATTTAGGAAGGCACTTGATGTAATGATGAGCACTGGGTG
Organism: Neogale vison; assembly: GCF_020171115.1. Lineage (NCBI taxonomy): Eukaryota > Metazoa > Chordata > Mammalia > Carnivora > Mustelidae > Neogale > Neogale vison. The sequence continues at coordinate 27,006,197 of NC_058103.1, forward strand.
TTATATGCAACAGATGAATCACTAAATTCTACCCCTGAAATTAATAATACACTACATGTTAACTAAACTGAATTTAAATAAAATATTTAAATAAAAATATCTCAAAAAATAACCTAATCTTCTACCTACAATCTTTAAAGAGCAAACTAAATTCAAAGTTAACTGAAGGGAATATAGATTAGAGTGGAAATTACTGAAATAAAGAAGAAAACAGAAAAATCAACAGAAGTTGTTTATTTGAGAAGATGAACAAAACTGACAAACCTTTAGGTTTTCTAACCAAGAAAAAAAGGGAAGACAAATTACTAAAATCAGGAATGAAAGAGGAACATTTCTACTAAACTTACAGAAGTTAAATTGTAATACGTTAAGTGAATACTATACATAAACATATGCAAAAAATTAGGTAACACAGATAAAAGAGACAAGTTCCCTGAAAAATACAAACTACCAAAGCTGACTCAAAAAGTAATATAAAATCTGAATATACCTATAAGAAGAGGTTGAGTCCATAAACCAAAACTTTCTTGTAGGAAAATCACAAAATCAGATAGCTTCATTGATTAATTCTACCACACATATAAAGAATTAATACCAATCCTTCACTAATTATCTTAAACATAAGAGGAAGGAACATTTCCCAACTCAGCTTATGAGGTCAGTATTGGGTGAAATACATCAATCAGAGAAAGACAATTATCATATGGTTTCACTCATATGTGGAATATAAATAATAGTGCAGAGAACAATACAGGAAGTGAGGGAAAACGGAATGGGAAGAAATCAGAGAGGGAGACAAACCATGAAAGACTCTTGATTACAGGGAACAAACTGAGGGTTGCTGAAGGGGAGGTGGGTAGGGGGATGGCATAAATGGGTGATGGGCATTGAGGAGGGCACATGATGTGATGAGCACTGGGTATTATATGCAACTAATAATCATTGAACATTATATCAAAACTAATGATATACTATATATTGGCTAACTGAATTTAAGTAAAAAAATAAAATAAAATATAAAAAACAAAGATGTTACAAGAAAAGAAAACTATGCACCAGTATTTCTTACAAATCTGGACACAAAAATCCGCAACAAAATACTAGCAAATCAAATCCAGCAACAAATAAGAAGGATTATACATGAGGATGAAATGGAATTTATCCCAGAAATGCAAAGTTAGCTTAGCAGACAAAAATCAATCAGTGTAATACACCATATAAATATAATAAAAAACAAAACCACATGATCATCTCAATAGATCCAGAAAGTATTGGATAAAATCCAGTACCCTTTCATAATTAAAGCACTCCAAAAACTGGGAATAGAAGGGAAGTTCTTCAGTCTTATAAAAACTATTTACCAAAAAACCACAGCTAACATTACACTTAAGATTGAAATTGTTTCCCCTGAGATCAGAGGATAAGAATGTACATTCTCACCATTTCTATTCCATATTTACTAAAGCACAATTAACCAAGGAAAAAAAGGAAAGGTATCTAAATTGAAAAGAAAGAAGCAAAACTATCTCTATTTGCAGATTACATAAACTTGTATATAGAAAATTCTCTAAGAATCAACTAAAAAACTACTAGAACTAAGAAATAAGTACAGAAAGCTTGTGGGATACAAGATCAACATGTAAAAATTAATTGTATTTCTAAATATTAGCAATGAAAAATCTGAAAATGCTATTAACAACACAATTCATTTAGAGTTATGCCAAAATAATACTCAGAAATAGTAATTGTAACAAAAAGGGCAAGACTTATACCCTGCAGACTATAAATATCTTTAAAAGAAGCAAAAATAGGGGTGCCTGGGTGGCTCGGTGGATTAAAGCCTCTGCCTTCGGCTCAGGTCATGATCTCAGGGTCCTGGGATCAAGCCCCGCATCGGGCACTCTGCTCTGCAGGGAGCCTGTTTCCCCTTCTCTCTCTCTGCCTGCCTCTCTGCATGTGATCTCTGTCAAATAAATAAATAAAATCTTTAAAACAAAAAAAGACAAAAATATAAATATATGAAAAGGCATCCATCTTCATACACTAGAAGATTTACTATTGTTATAATGGCAATACTACCCAAATGATCTACAAATTAAACATAATCTCTTATCAAAACCCAAACTGGCCTCACTGCAGAAATTGACAAACCGATCGTAAAATATCTATGAAAATGCAAGGGACCCCTAATAGCCACACAGCATTGAAAAAAAAAACCAAAGTTGGAGGATCCATGCTTCCTAACTTCAAAATAAAGAGCTATAATAATTAGGGCACCATAACGCTCCCATAAGGATAGATACAGAGGTCAATGCAATAGAATTGAGAGTCCAGGAAAAAATAAAAATAAAAAACCTCATATTTATTGCCAACTGATTTTCAACAAGGAAGCCAAGACAATTCAATAAGGAATGAACAGTCAACAAATGGTGCAGGAACAATGAGATGATACCCACCTGCAAATGATAAAGTTGGACACATATCTAACCCTCTATTAAAAAAATTAAATGGATCAAAGACCTAAATGTGAGAGCTAAAACTATAAAACTCTTAGAAGAAAGTATAGGTATAAATTTCATGACCTTGGATTAAGCAATAATTTCTTAAATATGACACAAAAACATACAAAAAAAAGAAAAATATATATATATTTGATTTCATCAAAATTTAAAACTTTTATACTTGAAATGACATCATTAAAAAGGGAAAAACAACTAATATAATATTGTATGTCAACTGTACTGTAATTTTTTAAAATAAAGTTTAAATTTTAAAAAGGAAGTGAAAAGCCACCTACAGAATGGAAGAAAATGCCTGCAAGTCATACATATGATAAGGGACTTTTACCTAGAATATGTGAAGAACTCTTACATTTCAATAATAAAAAAATAATAAAACTCTTACATTTCAATTTCAAACATCCCAATTTAAAAATGGGCAAAGGGTCTGTCTATATGGGCATTTCTCCAAAGAAGAAATACAGATGGCCAATACACACATGAAAGGATGCCCAACATCATTAGTCACTAGTAAAATATAAATCAAAACTAAAACTAAAATAAGATACCACTTCATGTCTCCAGAACGGCTGTAACAAAGAGACAGGCAATAACAACTGATAACCAACTATCGTTGGTCAGGAAGATGAAAAATTATTTCTATTTGCCAATCATTTACAAAGAAAATGCAATGGAACCCACAAAAAAGTTACTAGAACTAGAGATGAGTTCAGTGATGTTGCAGAAAACAAGATCTTCATACAAAAATCTACTCTATTACTATATACTAGTTACTACTTGAATGCAAAATTTAAAAACTACTATTTACAATAAAATTGAAAATGTGAAATACTTAGCCAAAATTTGATAAATGATATGAAATACCTGTACATTGAAAACTATAAATACTATTCAGAGAAATTAAAGAAAACCTAAATATACTTGAGGCTATGTCTTGCTAAAGGGCTACAAGGCTTGATATTGTTCAAATATTAATTCTCCTTTACTTAATCTATAGATATAATGCAATCCCAGTCAAAATCTGAGCAGGCTTTTTTTTTTTTTTTTGGTTGAAACTAACAAGCTGATTCTAAAATTCACATGGTAGGGGGCACCTGGGTGGCTCCATGGGTTAAGCCTCTGCCTTCATTCAGCTCAGGTCACAATCCCAGTGTCCTGGGATGGAGCCCCCGAGTCAGGCTCTCTGCTCAGCAGGGAACCTGCTTCCCTTCCTCTCTCTCTGCCTGCCTCTCTGCCTACTTGTGATCTCCATCTGTCAAATAAATAAATAAAGATCTTTTAAAAATGAAAAATAAAAAAAATAAAATAAAATTCACATGGAAGTAAAAGCAACCTAGAAGAACCACAACAACTTTGAAAAAGAACAAATCTGAAGAGCAAACACTACCTATTTCTAGGAACTGTTTTATACGCACACATACACACACACACACACACACAGAGTAATCACAGTAGTGGTGTAAAGATACATAAATAGGTCAAAGAAATAGGACAGAGTCCAGAAATAATCCTACATATACTAACTGATTTTCTACAAAGGTGCAAAGGCAATGCAATAGGAAATATGGACTTGCCAGCAAATGGTGCTAGAAGAGACAGATACCCATATGCACAAACTTCTTGGATACCACAGCAAAAGCATGTTCCATGAAAGTACAAATGAATAAACTGGACTTCATAAAAATTAAAAACTCCTGCTCCTCCACAGACACTGTTAACAAAATGAAAAGAAAAGCTACAGACCAGGAAATTATCTTTACAAACCATGTATCTGTGATGGACTTGGACCCAGAATATGTAACACATAAAGAACTCTCAAAATCCAACGATAAGAAAAAGTCAACAAAAAATAGGCAAAAGAACACACACTTCACCAAAGAAGACACATGAAGCCCAAGCACATGAAAAGCTCAACATCATCAGTCATTAGGGATATGCAAGCTAAAGCCAAAATAAAGTGCTATATCATATATACTATGAGCTGAAATGTTTATAAATGATCACAGCAAGTGTTCACAATGATAAAGAATAACTAGAACTCCAATTCTGCTGCTGATGGAGATTTAAAACAGGAAAACTGTTTTGGAGAAGAGTTTGGCAGCTTCCTAAAAAGCTGAACAGAAGCATATCTTTATTATCCAGCCAATCCATTCCTATGTCTTTACCCAAAAGACAAGACATAGATTCCCATGGAAAGCCTGTGCACAAATGTTCCTAGCTTTCTGTGTAGTAGCCAGAAAGTAGAAACAAGCCAAACATCTACCCACAAGTGCATAGATTAAAAAAAAAAAAAATCTATGGTGTGTCCTTACAATGGAATACTACTTAGCAACAGGTGTATCACAATGTGGATGAATCTTAAAATAATTACCCTGAGTAAAAGCAGCAAGACAAAAAACTACATGCTGAACTGGTTCCATGGAGACAAAACTCTAGAAAATGCGAACTAATCTATAGTGCCAAAAAATAATAATCAGGGAAGTCACAGGCTGTGAGGAGAAGCAGGACAGAGGGAATATTTAACAAGGGACATGAGTACCCTTCGGAGGTTTTATCTAGATTGTGACGATGGTTTATTGAGCGTTTACCTACTGTAAGTCATAAAATTGTGCACGTTAATTATGTGTTTGAAGTGAACCAGAATATGCCACCAAAAAATAGGCCACTTTGGTATAAATATTATTTAAAGTTAAAGGTATTTGAGATTCAAAAGATGCCGGGGCAAAGTCTTCTCTGAGCTTCCCTTAGTTTACTCAGAGCAGCAACTTCTGGGAAGTAAGACTGCCACAAATGGATCTACTCTGTAGGAAGGATTTACTCCCAGAAAGGAAAATGGGAATAAAACCTACCCCCAGATCCCTTCTACAGAGGGTTTTTTACAGCCCTGAAGAGGGAAAGACTGCTCTCCAGTATAGACATACAGTGTCACAATCATTCTTGTTTGTTCTCCTGAAAACCCACTTATCTTCCCCAAAAGTCATTTATTTTCCATTAAGTGCCCTTTCTCCCCTTTTCCCTTACTTACTCCTCTAGGTATATATACCCAAATTCTAACCACCCCTCAGGGTTACTCATCACTAAGCATCTCCCATGTGTATGCATGTTGCTTGAACAAATAAACTTTTCTCCTGTGAATCTGGCATTTTTTTTTTGATAGTTTAATAGGTGGGACCTCAGTAGTCTGAACCTAAGAGGGTATAGGAAGTAGCTTCTTCCTCCCCTACATGTTATTTGTCATATGTCAATTACACTTTGGTAGAGCTGGGGTTTTTTAAAAAGGAAGTGTTTCATTATGTTTTCTACTGTTTTTCTAATTCTAAGAGAGTCAGTTAATTCCATAAAAACAACAAAGAATTACCATAGTTTCAACGATGATGGTGAGGTTACCTTGACCATCAGTTAGGGCCACATAGCTTCCTCCTTTCTCTAAGTGACCAACTGTCTTCAGGTAATACCAACCTGGTTGAGTAAACTGAGTGGTATGAGCTATAGAAAAGCAGAGAAAGACCCAATAAAATAGTGATGGAAGAGTTTCTTTAAAAAATAAAGCTGTCTACAGGCTTGAATCTGATTGAGTCTAACAAGCTCTTTTTTATTTTAGAAGAAAATACATGCCAATGTCATGTTTCAACTTTTGAATAATTAATCCAGTTAAATGGTACAATTGTAGTAAGAATAACTATAGTTAGAATTACTGCTAAACATAAATGAACTACACCATTAATTCAAGAGTATTGTCTTTTTTTCCCAAGAATAAAATAATCTCTTCTGAACTATTGTGCCTCTCTATTCAACTCATCCTAATATAACTACAAAAAAAAGACTAAAAATAGTTAATATTACACTTCAAAAACTAAGCTTTATGATTTCAAACAAGTTTTATTTTCAGAATATATATTTACTGGGTACCTCCAGAGCTGGCTCTGAAAATGTACTGAGCAATATTTCATGTCCCCTTCCTACCCCCAAAACACAGTGACAATATTAGCAGAGTACATTAGTTCACCTAGATAATGTGGGACAAACAATTACAAATTTAAGGGGTTAAGCAATGAAAATATACATACAAGCATATTTTTTAAAATGTAATTTAGAGTTTAGAATAATGTTACGATTTCATGACTAATATCATGACTACAAATCCTTCCGAGGAAAATACATCAAATAAAAAATAAAATCCCCAAAATAAAGGTTTAAAAGAAAACAACTTCACTCCAAACTCAGATTTTTCCTATTAAAGCATCCTGCCTTTGAAGAAATGGATTTTTTTAAAGACTGCAGTTATGATGATAAACAAAAGGTCATAAATGCTTTAATTTTTTTACTAAAAAAAATTATAGAAAGAACTTGAATATTATTCAACAACAGGATTTTTATTCTGTTTAAATTATATTCATTTTTAGCATGGTTATATCATTCATGAAAAAGTGGTAATTGTCAACCACTGTCTGCGTGATCTCAACGTCCCTTGTGCTGATAACTGATTCTGCGACAAGATTTTGTTGCTACAGCCCTGCTGATTGTCTTTAAACTATTTTGAAACTTACGTAAGTGTAGATAACTGATGGATGTATAAAGTGATCCTATCTGGCAAGGACTTAATTGATTTCCTCCCCTCCCTGCTATGGGAAACCTAACCTGTCTCCTTTTGCGATTTATCTCAAATTCTTTTACTCTAAATAAATGTGTACTGTTTTTGACTTCTCCTTTGAATTGATTGATTCATCTGCCTGGTTTCTACATAGCATGAGAAAAGTCTTTAACACGTGTTCATTTTTATGTGCATGTGAGTCATGATTTTACATTTTTCTTAAATTATCTGTAACAATATTCATCAGTATAAAGCCACAATACCTCATAGAACCTTGACATCTACTTATTCCTTTAGGAATTCATTTGATTTTGTTAGCACACTATTCTCACCAACATAACTATATTAATACAAAGCAACAAAATGTCTCCAAGACTAATTTTAAGACTTCTAGATACTTCTGAGTTGCAATGAATCTTTACAAATACATCATTTCATTAGAAATTATCATAATTTATAATTATACATTTATCAACTATTTCATGTATTTGCCTCCATCACCAGATAATAAGCCTTTTCCCTCCTCTTTTTCCCCTTTCTTCCTCTTTTCTAAGAGCCTGGTCTTAGGATAGCCAAGACTAGAATACAAAAAGTAATTATCCAAAAGGCTCTTAGATAATACTATGGCAAATCTTACTTACAACAGAGACAAAACTTAGAACTTACACATGACACACACATACACACACACACACACACACACGCACATAATTAGTGTAATCCCTTCTGTTTTCTGCTTTTTCTCCTTAGAGAGAAATCCGAGGCATGAGAGATGGAATCTGAACCATACCTGATACCCAGATAGGAGACTCTACTACATAGTGCCCACTCCATGGCTCCTGAGCGGTCATCAACCCACATCGTCCGTAAGGCAACTGTTCATAGTAACTAGCCACCAAATTCCAAGCAATTGTGCTAAAAGGTTTATTTGATAAAAGAGAAAGGCCAAAATAGCTTGTGATCAAAAGGTAAATGTCAAGAAAACTGTATTTTAAAAAAAAACCTTATTAGAATTTATATAAATATATGAGAAGGAGCAAAAATCACCACCCAAAACAAGAAAATATAAGTCACCTAAGTTCATTCACATTTTGAAAACTTCAGCGCTGGATCCATCTAGGTATTTTTAATGGTGAAATGCATAATTTAAAAACACAAATGTATATGGGATATATAATTTTTGCTGAACAGTGGTGTAGCCAGAAGATGAATATGCTCTACCAGTACCAGACATGTCACAGATTTGATTCAAATACAAATAAAGGCTTTATCCATACCTGCTTTCCCTTCGACAGTCAGCCTTCTTAATGCCCCAGTTTCATGACATAATTTTATGAACTTGACTCTGAGCTGCTGCAAAGTTTTACAATTGAGAACTCTTAGAGTCAGACTGCCTGGGTTCAAATCATGGTTCCACCACTAACCTCTCTGGACCTCAGTTTCATCGTCTGTAAAATGAGGATAATAACCGTCTCTAGCTCACGTGATCATTGCGAGGAGTCACTGTATTAATGCCTGTAAAGTGTCTAGAACAAAGTCTGATGTCTAACCTTCCGATGATTCTGTCTCATCTACAAGATGGGTCAGCGTGGTGGTCTGCATTTTGGCCCACTCTCTCGGAATTCTATAGCTGGTACTGAACCCTGAAATAGTGACTCCGTAGTTTTCAGGAAAATCCAAGGGGAAAAGGGAAACTCTGGCTCCTGGTACTGCTGGGTTTCTCACAGCTCAAAAACTAAATAAATAAATAAAATTTTAAAAATAACAAAATGAAACAACAACAAAAAAAAACAGTAACAATAATAAGAAACCCAGAGCTTACCCTCAGAATTTCCCTTTTTTCTTACCAAGTCCTCACCCATCATAAAATGACTTTTTAGGAAATCAAAGCCTTCTAATTCTGTCAACACAAAGTAGAAATAATAGCCCCAATTTTCAAAAATCCTTACTACCAGCAAAAACTAAGAGTTCTCATGATTTTACCCCTGGATTACAAGATGCATAGTATCTTCTCTGACTAGTGATAGATACATAAACCAAAAACTACCTGACTAGCATTTTATTATATACACAAAAGTCTTTTAAATCTATATACCTCTGGCCCAGATATTTATTCCCTTTCTAAAAATATACCCTAAGGAAATAATTATAGATGTGTACAAAGATATCTGTATACAATTGATCATTTCAATGAGCACAAAGCTGTCAACTTAAAATAAAAACAACTTCTGTTTCTGGAAGAGAAGACTATTCAGTGAGGTATAAGACACTGTCTACATCAGTGCTTCCCAAACTTGTGGGGCATCAGAATTGGCTGGGGCACTGATGACACCAGCAGAGTCTCCAACGCCTTCTGGGGAGATTATGAGTCAGCACACCTAGGCAGTTGCCAAGACATCTTGGCATCAGGTGCTTCTCGAGACAAGGCAAGTTTGGGGAACCATGTTCTATGTAACAGAATATACATAAGCATTAAAAATGACGAAACAGAAGTACACTCAAATACGGAAAAAAGGTCATAATGCCTTTTTAAATGAGCAGCTTAATACTAAACATACAGTATGGTCTTAATTCTATATTAAAATTTCATACATATAAATATAAATGGGAGGACATACACCAACATTTTTAAGGATGGTTACCTCTAGATGGCAAAAATAGGGGTGATTTTGTTTCCTTCTTTGTACTTATATGCAGTTACTAAATTCTCTGTTATGAGTGTGCGTTACTCTTAATACCAAATTATGTTATTAGAGCCAAACTCTTCATGATAAGCATCTTTTCTTTTAAAAAGGGAAGAAAAAGAACAAAGGTTGTAAAAAGAACATATCAGCTCACATTAACATCACAAAAATATGTACTGGCTTACTTCTGTTCTATTTATTATTGTTTTAGAAAGCAAATTTTAATCTAATTACAGTTAATGCTTCTTAAAGCATTTAAGAAAGGTTACCCTGAGAAATAAAAAGAGCTGTATTCTGGGGCGCTGGGGTGGCTCAGTGGGTTAAGCATCAGACTCTTAATTTTGACTCAGGTCATGATTTCAGGGTTGTGACAGCAAGCCCTACGATCTCAGGGTTATGAGCACGGAGCCTGCTTAAAATTCTCTCTTTACCCTCTCTCTCTGCACCTCCCTGCCCCGTAAGCATGCATGTGCGATGCTTCCTCTCTCCCCCCAACCAAAAAAACCCTTGTGTTCTCTCTTAAGAGACAGTTATACAAATTAAGTGATTCTATGAGGAATCAGTCAGGCAGATTGGGAAGTGGATAGTCCATAAGACCACTTGCCTCGTCTTTTCAAAAGGTTGCAGACATAAAAAATAGGGAAGGAAAGAGAGGCACCTGGGTGGCTCATCAGTTAAACTTCTGCCTTTGGCTCAGGTCAAGACCCCAGGGACCTGGGATGGAGCACCATGTCAGTCAAGCTCCCTGCTCAGGGTGGGGTCTGCTTCTCCGTCTTCCTATGTGCACTGGCCCCACTCATGCTCTCTCGCCCCCTCTCAAATAAATAAATTCTTAAAAATAAAATTAGGGAAGGAAGGAAACCATTCTAGATTAAAAGAGATTGTAGGGCAGGACATCTAAATGCAATGCAAGATGACTGGCTCTTAGTTTTTTTTTTAAAAAAAAGGCTATAGATGATACCTTGAGGAATAATTAGGAAAATTTTAACATACACTAAGTAGCAGATATTTTTTTAAAGGGCTCTTATGCTCTTATGTATCAAAATGATATACTGATCACGTAGGAGAATATCCTTTATGTTTTGGGACCACATGCTAAAATCTTTAGGGGCGAAGTGTTATGACATCTGTAATTTGTAATTGTTCATTAAAAGATAAAAAAATCATAGAACTGCATAAATTTTACTATAAATTATATCTCAATAAGCCTGACTATTCAATACAGACAATATTCAAATATAAAAAAATAGATAACCTTAGGTATAGATAGAGGTACAGATAAAGCTAATAAACCAAAATGTTTACAATCATTGAATCTAGGTTGCGAGAATATGGGAGCCTATTGTACCTTTTTCTACTTATTGTGTTTTTGAAATTTTTCATAATAAAAACTTTTAAAAGTTTCCAATAACTTACGCAGTCATGTAGCCATTGATATAATTCTGATTCAATATGCGGCCCAAGCAGCCTGCACCCACATCATTATTTAAGGTGCTAAAATCTTCAGAAGACCAAAGCTTCTTCTTAGTCAACTTCGCATCCTTTACTGTGTGGGTCCCAGGATAATGAGCTCTAGAAAAGAAAGCATGGAAATGGGAAAAGGCAGAACATGCCACTTATATCTATTTGTTGAAAGAATAAAAACACATCCTCACCACTGTTTTCTATTTTAAAACAATGGGCAGCTTGTGGTTAGAGGTCACACCAACTAGAAGCTTCTGCTTCCCATTCTTTTATCTCCGGATGCCCTGAAAATGTGATAAGCCTATACTCACACACAGAATAGGAAGGAAGATCACCAGTGGATGGAGATTTCTGTTTCTAGAAACCATAAAATGGATGGAAACCCACTGACAGACAGAGACAGCAGAGAAGGTCACAGCCTAGAACACTCCAAGAGATGAATCAGATGGAGAGAGTATTCAGACTTCCCAGGGGAAGTAGAGAGCTCAGAACAGAAGAAAGGAATATGAAGGAAACCAAAAATAAGACTAATGAGACTACTGTATACCTACCCCTGAGTAGAGAGAGAGAAAAACAGGTTGGTATTTTCCCAGGCAAAAACAAGAAGTCAAAAACAACCAAAGCCCAGAGAGTTATTTCTTGAATAAAAAGAAGACACTACCTTGGATAAGCTATAAACTATCACCCCAAAGCAGTGGTGGTTCTTAACCCTGGTGATTCTGCTGGTGGAGAAGAGAGGGCCAAGCAGGATTTGCTACTCCCATCCTACAGTGCACAGGGCAGGTCCTCACAACAAAGAACTACCCAGGGAAAATATCAAAAGTACAGAGGATGAGAACCCCTCCCTTATTCCATCATTTAAGAAAAGTCAAAGTATAAATGTGTATTTATTATTCTGAGTAAAAACTGACTTAATGATGATTTTGGAAGTTATTGATTACTTAATAAAAACAGTTAAGAAATTTCAAATAGAAATAGAAATAGAAAATGACAGAAGAACAAGAGCACATCAGCTAAGTGACTTTAGGCACATGAGTGTATACTTTCTAGGACAACACTTATTTACAGAAAATTTAATAATATGAGCAGAATAATGGGGACAGGCTTAAAGCATAATTCTAAACTTTGTAGTTTGGTGTTACAGTATTCATTACATTAAAGAAATGAAGACCTGTTTTTAATCTTCTTTTAAGATTGTATTTATTTGAAAGAGAATGAGTGAGCGAGAGCACAAGCCAGCAGGAGAGGCAGAGCAGACCCCCCAACGGAGCAGGGAGCGTGATGCCGGGCTCCATCCCAGGACCCTGGGATCATGACCTGAGTCGAAGGCAGATGCTCAACTGACTGAGCCACCCAGGTGTCCCTCTATGATGCCACGTAAATAAAGTTTTTTTTTAATTTCAAATCAATTAGCCAGGGGTGCCTGCGTGGCTCAGTCATTAAGCGCCTGCCTTTGCTCAGGTCATGATCCCAGGACCCTGGGATAGAGCCCATACTGGGCTCCCTGCCCAGCGGGAAGCCCACTTTTCCCTCTCACGCTCTCCCTGCTTGTGTTCCCTCTCTCTTGTCACTCTCTCTGTCAAATATATACATAAAATCTTTTTTTAAATTTTAAATTAAAAAATAAAATCAATTAGCTAAACAGACACATGAAAAACCGCTCATCATCATTAGGCATCAGAGAAATTCAAATCAAAACCATATTGAGATACCACCTTACACCAGCAGAATGGCAAAAATTGACAAGACAAGAAACAACAAATGTTGGAGAGGTTGTGGAGAAAGGAGAACTCTCTTACACTGCTGGTGGGGATGCAAGTTGGCACAGTTTTTCCACTTTGGAAAACAGTTCCAAAGGGGGTTGAGGGGGGAGTTCCTCAAAAAGTTAAAAATAGAGCTACTCTATGACCCAGCAATTGCACCACTAGGTATTTACCCCAAAGATACAGATGCAGTGAAAAGAAGGGCCACATGCACCCCAACATTCATAGCAGCAATGTCCACAAAAGCCAAAGTGTGAAAGGAGCCAAGATGTCTTTCAACAGATGAATGGATAAAGAAGTGGTCCATATATACAATGGAATATTACTCAGCCATCAGAAAGGATGAATACCTAACTTTTGCATCAACATGGTCAAGACTGGAGGAAAATATGCTAAGTGAAATAAGGCAAGCAGAGAAAGTTAATTATCATACGGTTTCACTTCTTTGTGGAAGGGGAACAGTACGAAGGACATTAGGAGAAGGAAGGGAAAAATGAAGGGGGGGGGGTGGGAATCAGAGGGAAAGACCATGAGAGGCTATGGACTCCAAGAAACAAACTGAGGGTTTTAGAGGGGAGGAGTGTGGGGGGAAGAGGTACGCCAGTGATAGGTATTAAGGAGGACACGTACTGCGTGGAGCACTGGGTGTATAGAAAAACAATGAATCATGGAACACTATGTCAAAAACTAATGACATACTGTATGGTGACTAATGTAACATAATAAAAAAAATAAAAATAAAATCAATTAGCCAACATATAGTATATCATTACTTTCAGATTTAGAGCTGAGTAGTTCATCAGTTGCATATAACACCCAGTTCTCATCACATCACATGCCCTCTAAATAAAGTTTTAAACAAGGAAAATTAGTCTACAGTTTTAGGGCTAACATTAGTAGTTGCCTTTGGGACCAGAGGAGAGGCCAATGATTAGAAAGCTTCCCAAGGGAAGAGTTGCTCAGATGCTGCTAATTTTCTATTTCTTGACCTGGGTGGTGGTGATGCAGTTATGTTCACTTTGTGACAATTCATTATGCCATATTCTTATGACTTATATACTTTTATATATGCATGTTGGTATGTGTATATATGCATGTTATCCTTTGTTAAGGAGATGATTGTTAGACAACAGAGGTATAGGAAACTAAAATGAGAGAATTCTAGAATTATTATAAAAAAACACATTTTAGAAATGAAGAAAGGAAAAAGAAACACAAGATAGAATAGACCTTGTGGAAGCTTGTGGAAAACACAATAAGAAAAATAGAGGGTAGGAAGGATAAAATTATAGAGAATCAAACAGAAATAAAGAGATAACAATAGTTTGAGAGAAATAGAGAACAAAGGTAATATGCAAACAAGATCCAAAATGCATTACTGGGTATTCTAAAAGGAAAACCAAAGCAATGGAGCAGGATAATTACTTAAATTAAGATTTAAGTAAATCTTGGGGCGCCTGGGTGGCTCAGTGGGCTAAGGCCTCTGCCTTCGGCTCAGGTCACTATCCCGGGGTCCTGGGATCGAGCCCTACATCGGGCTCTCTGCTCAGCAGGGAGCCTGCTTTCCCCTCTCTCTCTGCCTGCCTTTCTGCCTACTTGTGATCTCTATCTGTCAAATAAATAAAAATTTTTTTAAAAGATTTAAGTAAATTTTATTGAAATAAGAGAACACTTAAATACAGACAGTGAAAAGGCATATAATATGTACTGGAAATGTTAAAGAGCATATAACTACTAGATTTAAAAGTTAAGGAAAAATATTCTTTGAATATACAGGAATTGTGCCAAGTCATTTATAAGGAAGAAAAAAATAAGTTTCATCAAGGATAACACACTTGAGAATGGCAGAACCTAAGGTCAATGGGCACCTTATAGAACAGAGTTGCTCAATCTTCCTATATACTGTTTCTTACTTTTACCTAAGAAATAAGCAACTATCTTGCTTAAACCACGTTCTGTTTTGGTCTATGAAAACAATTTAAAACAATTTAAATAATACCCTAACACATGGAAGCTAGAGATGTAGATGTCTGACAGAGTTCAGTGATCCAAGAAGCCAGGATATAGTTTCAATTATCCCCCCATGGAAATATAACTAAGTTCTTTTACTGGAATATAAGATAAGCATACCTACAAAAGGATATTTGCTATTCTTGGAGACAGTTTCATTAACTAATATGAGGCTTTTTCTATTATTTCCACTCAGCAAAGATAAGGAATTCCAGGAGCAAAACAGAATGTTTACACAAAAAAATAGGAAATACTGTTTAGAGGCTTCAGACTACAAAGAATGTAGTGGCATAAAGAAAAAAGTATATTTTACTTCCATATAATCATTCCAAGTTGAGAATCAAGGTTGGTGGAAGCAGCACTTCTATCTTCTTCTTGGTCAGATGGTTGCCTCAGATTCCCGCCAGTAGGAAGGAAAAGAGGTAGAAGAAGAGTGTACCCAATATCCTACAGTATAAACCCTCAGGTGCTACTTATCAATTGTGCTCTCATTTCATCACCAGAAACTTAATCCTATTGTCCTATCTTAACTGCAAAGAATGCTGAGATCTTGCCTTGGGCTCAGGAAGAACAGGATAGGTTTTGGAAAACCACCAGCAGCTGCTTCAGCATTAGGGTAAGTGAGAGGTCCAAGAGAGGGGGGAAACAACAACCAAAAAAGAAAGAAAGAAAGAAGTCTAGCATCAGAATTCTGAACAGCAACATTTTATGCGAGTAATCAACAGCGTAAATTTTATGGCATTCAAGGATTAAGAAAATGTGAGTCAGGGAGTTTATATCTAGACAAACTGTCCTTCAAGTATAAAGATCACAAATCATGAGTTAAAAAACATGAGAGATCAAGAAATATTGTTTCCATTAGCACTTCCTGAAAAATATGACAAATAGTAAGCTTCTGACACCCAAGAATCTAAGGAAAAAACTTCAGCAAAAGACCTGAAGGTGAACACTGCATATGCTTAATGGTAGAACTAGACTAAAAGAAAGAGTAATTTAGTACATAAATATTACATGTTCTTTTTTTTTTTTTTAATTTATCTGAGAGAGAGAGAGAGAATGCATGAGCCAAGGGAGGCACAGAGAAGCAGACTCCCCACTGAGCAGCGAGCCTGACATGGGACTCCAACCCAGAGTCCTGAGATCACAACCCGAGCTGAAGGCGACGCTTAACCTACTGAGCCAAAAGGTGCCCAAATGTTACGTGTTCTGATAATGTGTAACTAATATAGCAAATGCAAAATAGGAGGAGGAGGAAAGAAAATGAAATGCAAATGAAGTCTGCCAACTGGCTGAGAATTGAAGGCTATAGCTTGCAGCTGACAAGTCAAGACACTAAAGCTTAAGATCATGTAAGAGTACAAAATTAAGAAATTCTGGTAATTAAAATTCCACTGTAGGAGTGAGAAGGCAAGAAAGAGGAAGTTATGAAATAAGTTTTGCACTGCTTATAGTAAACCAACACATAATAACCTCATAGAAAAGGAACTAAGAGTATTAGTGTGAACATTTTCTCAACTGCAGCACTATTGATATTTTGGCAGGATAATACTTTGTTTTGGGGAATTTATCCTGTGTTTGGGAGGATACTTCGAAATGTCTCTGACCTCCACCCATCAGGCCAGTACAATCACAGATATTTCCAGGCATTACCAAATGTTCCCTGGGAGGCACATTATCCCCAGCTAAGAACCACTGGCATAAAGGTATCAATATAAATGCAATCCATAGAATCAAAAAAATCAAACCTTGCTAAGTAACAAAAAAGATACTTTCTTCAAAAAGAGCAAAGAAGGGGCGCCTGGGTGGCTCAGTGGGTTAAAGCCTCTGCCTTTGGCTCAGGTCATGATCCCAGGGTCCTGGGATGGAGCCCTGCATCGGGCTCTCTGCTCTGCAAAGAGCCTGCTTCCTCCTCTCTCTCTCTCTCTGCCTGACTCTCTCCCTGCTTGTGATCTCTGTCTGTCAAATAAATAAATAAAATCTTAAAAAAAAAAGAGCAAAGAAAACAAATCACATAGCAAGATTTTGTTTTAGTAGATACATAGTGTAAATAATTAAGTAATAAGACAATATAGAGTATATCATTATATCATTAATTATATATAGTTTCAATCATATCTTTAAGTACAAACGAGTTTAAACCAAGCATTAATATCATAAGATTTTTAGAGCAGCGAAAAAAACAAAACCTAAATCTATGCTTTATGCAAGCCACACACATAAAAAGAAATAATGTCAAGAGGTAAAGGAAGAAAGTATGGGCAAAGATAGTTCAGGCAAATATAAATGAAAAGAAAGCAGAGGTCTCTTTCTTAGTCAGAGGCAAAGCAAAATTCATACCAAGAAACAAAAGGAGGCAAAAAATGACATTTTCTTTCCGTTTCGGGGGTTTTTTTTTTTTTTTTTTTTTGGTCACCTCTGCACCCAACGTAGGGCTCAAACTCATGATCCCAAAATCAAAAGTCGCATGTTCTTCCTCCTGAGCCAGCAAGGTACCCCAAAGAATGTCATTTTCTAATCTCAACAGTTCAAAGATAAGATGATAAGGTAAGACATTAATACCTGTAACCTAACACAGAGCAACTTTCAGAAGCATAAACTGCATGAAACTGAAACCCACAAGTGAGAGGAAACTAACACTCTGGGTAACCCTGGATAGCTGAAGTGAACAAAATAATTAGGATACAGAATACCTAAACAGTGCAATCACTATGGTAGATAATATACACTCAACCTTTATATCCTGATTTTAAAAAAATAAATCTTAATATAATAAGACAAAAAGAAGCTTCTGGGAAAGTTTTTGAAAAAAAATTTTTAAATACATTCAGCATTAAATGACCACAGTGCAATGAAATGAGAAAATAAAACAGTGCTAAAGCAGTCCTCAAAGGAATATTTGCTTTGTCAGATGACCGTATCAATAAAGATACAATGAATTAAACAACTAACTTTTTCCTGAAGACACAGCAAAACCCACAGCTTCATTCAAATAGTTTTTCCTAGAAAAATATATTCAAAAATCAATACAACTTTGTTTTCCCCTCAAGACTTGAGCTGCTTATGAAAGTTTTTACAATAAAGGCAAAAAACTATATTCTAATTTCAATGTATGAAATGTTCACATATATCTTCCTTTTCTTGCCAAAAATAAATAAATAAATAAATAATCCTAAATCTAACCTAATGATGCATATGTCAATTTCCAATTAGAAAGAGAACAGATGGGCAGGTTAAACTAAATTGTAAGGATGAAACTATTAAATCCCAGACTGTGAGACACTTTATGGGACAAACAATCCAGTTTCTTTGACAAATGAAAGGGAATAAAAAGATGGGGCATTGGGGGGCACCTGGGTGGCTCAGTCGGTTAAGCGCCTGCCTTCAGCTCAGGTCATGATCCCAGGATCCTGGGATTGAGCCCTATGCTGGGCTCTCTGCTCAGCAGGGAGCCTGCTTCTCCCTCTTCCTGTTGCTCCCCCTGCTTGTACTTTCTTTGTCAAATAAATAAATAAAATCCTAAAAAAAAAAAAAAAAGGATGGGGCAGGAACCGAAAAAATCAAGAGACTTAAACATCAACCAATCACAATGTATGAAACTAAATTGGATCCAGATTCAATTAAGGCTATAAAATAACAGGAACAAATACTTGATAATATCAAGAGACTGTTACATTTTTGGATATAATATTGTTATCATTTATGGTAAAAAAAAAAAAAGAAATCTTTAAAGATGCATGGTAGAATTTTTACGAAAGAAATAACGTAATGTGTGGTATTTGCTTCGGAATAATGTGGGAGGAAGAAGAGAAACTATAAACAGAAAGAGCTAGGCGCCCCCAGAAACAGAAAGACAAGCTTTCTTGACATGAGAAATGTCATCTTGGGCCCCTAGCCATCTTGCCATCTATGCCTGACTGGCACCTCTTGCCCAAAGCACATTTCTTGCAGAACTTCCTGAGATATGTTGAAATTGCAGAACAACAGATCCCGGTAGATAACAATTTCAAGGAAACCATAAAATGTAAGCACAAACAGCGACTATCAGGCCAGGAGATAAACTAATCATATCAGGAACAATAAATCAGTGGTAAATCTTCCAGTGCTGGTTTAAAAATAAAGACTGACCTGATGCACATTCTTGAGCTATCTTTGCAGGATCTGGACCGTTTTGAGCGCTCAGATACCAGGAACTGGTGATGCTGACCCTCATGACTTGGGCTCTGTCACTTTAAGATGACTTCTGCCCCCATCACATGCTGAATGCCCCACTGAGTAAGCCCCATCACCTAAAACTTCCTCAGTTTTGTTGTTTAAGGAGACCCTGCTTTGGAAACATTCCTGGTGTTCTCCTTTACTTGTTGCAAGTAAAACCCTTCTTTTTTTTTTTTAATTTTTTTTCCAATTTATTTATTTTCAGAAAAACATTATTCATTATTTTTTTCACCACACCCAGTGCTCCATGCAAGCCGTGCCCTCTATAATACCCACCACCTGGTACCCCAACCTCCCACCCCCCCACCACTTCAAACCCCTCAGACTGTTCTTCAGAGTCCATAGTCTCTCATGGTTCACCTCCCCTTCCAATTTACCCAAATTCCCTACTCCTCTCTAATGCCCCTTGTCCTCCATGCTATTTGTTATGCTCCACAAATAAGTGAAACCATATGATAATTGACTCTCTCTGCTTGACTTATTTCACTCAGCATAATCTCTTCCAGTCCCGTCCATGTTGCTACAAAAGTTGGGTATTCATCCTTTCTGATGGAGGCATAATACTCCATAGTGTATATGGACCACATCTTCCTTATCCATTCATCCGTTGAAAGGCATCTTGGTTCCTTCCATAGTTTGGCGACTGTGGCCATTGCTGCTATAAACATTGGGGTACAGATGGCCCTTCTTTTCACGACATCTGTATCTTTGGGGTAAATACCCAGGAGTGCAATTGCAGGGTCGTAGGGAAGCTCTATTTTTAATTTCTTGAGGAATCTCCACACTGTTCTGAAAAGAGGCTGCACCAACTTGCATTCCCACCAACAGTGTAAGAGGGTTCCCCTTTCTCCACATCCTCTCCAACACATGTTGTTTCCTGTTTTGTTAATTTTGGCCATTCTAACTGGTGTAAGGTGATATCTCAATGTGGTTTTAATTTCTTTGACAAAACAGGAAAAAATATACAGTGGAAAAAAGACAGTCTCTTCAATAAATGGTGCTGGGAAAACTGGACAGCTATATGTAGAAGAATGAAACTCGACCATTCTCTTACACCGTACACAAAGATAAACTCAAAATGGACAAAAGACCTCAACGTGAGACAGGAATCCATCAGAATCTTAGAGGAGAACATAGGCAGTAATCTCTTTGATATCAGCCACAGCAACTTCTTTCAAGATACGTCTCCAAAGGCAAAGGAAACAAAAGCGAAAATAAACTTCTGGGACTTCATCAAAATCAAAAGCTTCTGCACAGCAAAGGAAACAGTCAAAAAAACAAAGAGGCAACCCACGGAATGGGAGAAGATATTTGCAAATGACAGTACAGACAAAAGGTTGATATCCAGGATCTATAATGAACTCCTCAAACTCAACCCACACGAAACAGACAAACACATCAAAAAATGGGCAGAAGATATGAACAGACACTTCTCCAATCAAGACATACAAATGGCTTTCAGACACATGAAAAAATGCTCATCATCATTAGCCCTCAGGGAGATTCAAATTAAAACCCTTCTTTTTTTATCCTTTGGCTTGGTGTGTCTTTTGGCTCCATACACATCAAAAGATGCAAACCTAGTTTCAGGTAACAGAATGGACAGGATATGGGTGGAGAACTAGCCATGGGGTGACGGTTATGGAGGCTGAGTTACGGGAACCAGAAGATTCATTCTATTATTCTGCCTACGTCATATACATTCAAAGTACTTCATTTTTAAAAAAATGAAGAGCGCATTCCATACATATGTGTATTCTATTTTTCAAATGTTTATATACATCATCACGACAGATAAAATTCAAATTCACTTAAAAAAATACTGGTAGGTGAGGGGTAGAAGAGGGAATTGGAGGAAGATGGTCAAAAGGCACAAAATTTCAGTTATAAGATAAATAAATACTAGGGATGTGCTATACGGCATGAGGCCTATAATGAACAATGCTGTGGGACAAATAGTAAAGTTGTTAAGAAAGTGGGTCCTGGGAGCCCTCATCATAAAGAGAAATCATCTTTCCTTTTCTTTTGGCTGTATCTATATGAGATGATGGACGTTAACTAAACCTATCATGGTAATTATCTCACATATATGTAAATCAAATCATTATGCCCTATACCTTAAAGTTATACAGTGATGTATGTCAATTATTTCTCAATAAAACTGGAAAAAAAAATTAAAAAGACAGAAAAAAATTACTAGCACTCAGGAAGGCCAAGGCCCAAAGGACTGACTGGCAAACTAGACTACAGAGCAGGGTCAAAGCCAGCCTGCTAAGGAAACATGACAAGAGCCATGGCCTTTGATTAGCCGTACTATTTACATGAAGTCTTCATTCATGGAAGAACGCCCAACACAGGAAGTCTGTCTTTTGTAATTTCTAAAATTTAAATACTACTCTGTCCCTTAATTGAAACAAAGCCATGTTTCATTACTCCAAACGTTAACACATTTCTTGAAAGTACCAATACATTCCATTGTCATAGAAAAATCTCAAACTATAGGTGACCCTCGAATAATGTGCATGACAATAATGTGCATGATTTTCATGTGCATCTGAAAATCCAAATATAATCTTGGACTCCCCAAAAACATAATTGCCAATAGCCTGTTGACCAGAAGACCAATAATATAAATAGTTGATTAACATATATTTTGTATGCTCTATGGGTTACATACTGTATGCTTACAGTAAAGGAAGCTAGAGAAAAGAAAATGTTATTAAGAAAATCACAAGGAAGAGAAAATACATTTATAGTAATGTAAAAATTCCACACATCAGTGGACTGGCTCAGTTCATACCTGAGCTGTTCAAGGGCCAACCGTGCATACATTTCAAAGGGAAAGGAATGAAACACCAGTCACGGGTGTTTTAGTTAAGTAAATACAAGAAAGCTCCCTCTGAAAACGTAGTCAAGCGGGGAAGGAAAAGCAAAAACAAAGGTACAGTCAAGTATCGGAAGCAAGCAATCAGAAACTGATAAGCTTTCAAAGCAAAACCTTCCTTACCCTATAACATCAATCACCTCCAGGAGCTCAGGGTCGAGCAACATAGAAGCAGAAATGGGCTCCCAGAGATTGTCACTCGCTATGATTTTCACTCGATGGAGACCTTGATAGTTCAGCATTCTTCTTAACACCTTTCAGAGAGAGAAAGAGAACGCAGGAAAGTTTACAAATGAGTTTTCAGCTGTTGAATTATAACCACAATAGCTGAAGTACCTTGGAAAATCAGCATCCTGGATAATAGTATCAATATTATTTCTCAATAGAAACGTGGCTCCTATGGAAAATATAAAGCATTATCACTAAGATAACCTACTTCATGGGACTGTAAAAAAAAAAAAAAAAAAAAAAAAAAACAAGAGGTAAAAATGCTTTAGAGGAATTCTCCCTCTGACTTTAATGGAATCAACAACAAACTCATAATAGCAAAAAAAAAAATTAAGTAAACCACCACCATATATGCAGATCATTAGTTTAAAAAAAAAAGGAAACCAGATTCTACTGTTTCCAATGCTTCCTTCAAATGAAATGAACTAAAGAAGCATATGTATAATCACGAGGAAAAACACAGGCTGTGAAACGTCAAACCTGGGTAGATAAAAAAGTTCCCCACCTTCACTACTGGGACCCTGTCATGACTCCGCCCTCAACTGCGGGGTCAAACAGAACACACGCAAGAATATGGCTTCCACCCTGGGCTCTTGATGCTCTCATTAGCCCTGCGCTCACAGAAGTCATGACTTTGCAGGAACAACCCTGTGCTTCCATCTTATCCCCACTCCACTGCCCCACCTCCCACCGCCCCCCAATGCCCCCTCCACCACATCTCACTTCACTGATAATGCCTGCAGCCTGGAGGTGACCCTGACTTACACGGACCTGGCTGCAAACCACCCCATCGAACTCCACAGCTCCAGATTAAAGCGTGCCAGTCCCCTGGTGATCACCGAAGCCTACGGGAGCCTCAGAGTTCCCGCGTGTCTACTCTTTCACCCAAATCCCTCTTCCCCCAAATCCCTTTACTCTCAATCATCATTTCTTGACGGCATCCTGCCCCCGCCCTAGCAACCACGGGAGTTCCTATGCATCCCACCTTGAAGATTCCAACCACAGGTCACCTTCTCTAACAGCATTCCCTAATCTGCCTAGGAAGAAGCATCAATGACCACCCTGTACCTTCTCACAACCCTGCTCGGGCATTATTCTGCTAGAGAAATTATGGCTGAATTTTCATTGCCCATCCAGGACTATAGCCCTCAAAAGTGAACTCCTTTGGGGCAGCAACGGTATTTTGTGTCCTTGTCTTGTAACCATGTGCGGAATGCCTGACGCCCCCCAATGCTGAGTCAATGCTTGCTGATGGAATAAAGGAATAAATAAATTGAAAGAAATTTAGTGGGTATTACCTGGTTAAACACACAACA
Organism: Neogale vison; assembly: GCF_020171115.1. Lineage (NCBI taxonomy): Eukaryota > Metazoa > Chordata > Mammalia > Carnivora > Mustelidae > Neogale > Neogale vison. The sequence continues at coordinate 27,029,868 of NC_058103.1, forward strand.
CCCTTAAAGAAAGAAATTCTTTTGAAAACCCAAACAAAATATAACCACAAAACCATGTTTTTTGGAGCAAACACAAGACAAAAGAACTGGAAAGCAAACCAGAGACTACTTCCACCTGAAAAGTTAAACTGGCATTAGTTTCCCAGTGACAGAGGAATTATTATTCTCAGTTTTTCCTTTCCTGAAAAACAGCAATTATAGTAATTACCTAATAAAGAAGCTAGTAAGAATGAAATGGAGGTAAATAACTAGGAAAAGCGACCCTAAAAAACACACTTGGCAAATGTTACTGATTTGCTACCTATTTGCTAATCACAGAGAGAAACATATGGAACATTCCAATGTAATAAGCATTCCAAAGAAAATAACCATGAGACTATATATGAGAAATTTTGATGTAAGATGTGGAACTGTATAAAATTTCTGGCCAGAAGAGACTTCCTTTCCGAGAGATGAACTCTTGACCTGGGCAGAAGTGGCAAGAGTGTTACAGGCAATTGCTCATAACATTTCAACAGAACAACTGGCATTCGGAACATATGAGGACAATAAAGTTAATTAATACATTCCAGTGACAGTTTTGTTTGTGATAGCACCAATAAAATAATCGATGAGAGAGTTACCAGAAATGGCTCAACCAATCAGCCCCAAATTAGCAGTGTTTTCTCTTCTTTATCTACATCATGGAATTACCTCTTCCTTCTTAGTCATAAAAACCCCTTGCCCGCCCCACCAGGGCAGGACACTCTTTTGGTTACTCCAGAATCCGACCCCAAATAAAGGTCTTTGTTCTTTTTCAGGTTTGCCTCCTTTTCTCAGTTGATAATGAAAAAAAAAAAAAGCTACATTTCTTTAAGTCCAAAAAGTCTACCATGATGCATTGTTTTTATAATGATTATCATAATTCCACAAATAATAAACTTTAAAATAGGAAAATTCAACACAAGTCTTCAGACAAAGGAAATTTGGGGTTCACAAGGAGTTATCTATGCTTTAATCAGGAATTTAAATATGATTAAGCTTTTGCATGAATTTTATATCACAATTAGCAAAACAAATATCTATGCTGTAAAAAACAGTGTTTCTACTAATTTCCATAGAACCATAGAGAATTATTTACCAATAACTTTAAGATAAAAAGATTTTATAGTTGTACAGACCTTGATATAATTGATGTCAAATGACCTCTCATTCCAGATCTGCAAAACAGAAAGTCAAACAGTCCAAATTGAAAGTTAAAGGTCAGAAAGTTAAAATTAAAATATTACCTTTTAAAACCTTGAATATTTGGTGTGTATTTTTAGATAGTCACTTATTTCGGTGATTTCTTTTTTTTTTTTTTTAAATCTTTATTTCTTTTAGAGAGAGAGAGGGCAAGCAGAGGAAGAGGGGAGGGAAAGAAATCCTCAGGCAGACTTCCTGCTAAGCATGGAGCCTGACATGGAGCTCAATCCCAGGGCCCTGAGATCATGTGAGCTGAAATCAAGAGCTGGAGGCTTAAATGACTGAGTCGTCCACGTGCCCCATTCTAAGAATTTCTAAAACGGGAATACCTATTCAATCATTCAACAAACATTGCCAGTGTAATGTGTGCAGGGACTCGTATTAGGCACTGGAGACCTAGCAGACACAAGGAATGTTGTAATAATTCTTACAAGATCTTACCAGCACACCTAAACCCAAGTATTAATAAGTACACTGTAGAAGTGGTTTTTTTTTTTTTTAGCCCATATGATGTGCTACATCACAAAGGCAAATTCTTAACAAGGATAGATAAAAGGAAGATGGACAGCTTTCGTTGGTTTAGAATCAGGAAAAATGAAGTTTTAAAACTGAGAAAGAATTTCCATGACATTCGTTTTGGGGCTAAGAAAACTGTTAATAACAGAGATGGCCTTGCGTCTAGGCACTATATATAACTCATTTTACTCTCGCGATACAGTAAAGTACTTCTTATGAAAGAAGCTCCTCACCACAGCCTGAGTCTAAAAGAGATGTGAATTACCCATTCTTTACCAGAAACATTTTCTAAGTGTGACTTCACCATAAAATAAAATGCTATTTAGATCTAAACCTACATTGAGTTTCACTACAGATTAAAAATACCCTAACATTTGAAAGTTCTCAAACTAATTTTCAATTATAATTTGGAGAAAGACAACAAAAAAACAAGTATATTCTTGCTTCTGGCTCCCTACAGCTCTTAGCCCATCCTCATGTTCTCTCTCCTCCTGTGATATTACAGTTTATCTGTCCCAGTTTCTACCTCTCTCACTAACCTCCTTAAGGATTTACTCATCTTAGTATCCCTAGAACTTAATAGTCACAGAGCCTGAAACATAGCAGGAGCTCAATAATTGCTTGCCAATTGCATGAATGCTTTTAAAATCAGTTTTAACAGATGATGTATTAATACGCAAACAAGTATGGAGACCACTGTGTGTATATGTGAGGCTCTGTGAGGTACGATGCCTCCAGCCTGCCAACAGACCAGTTGGAAAGACGTTATTTTACATTTTTTCGATCATTAAAAGGTGTTAAATAACAGTTTAAGATAAGGGTAGGCAGATTTTAGCCAGCCTGCCAAATCCAGCCCACCCACCATTTGTATTTTTTACAACCTGAGAGCTAAAAGTGGTTTTTACAGTTTTAAATGGTACATTTTAAATGGCTGTATAATTACCTACATAATAGCCTTAATACTGCCTTTTGACCCACAAAACCTAAAATATTTACTCTTTGACACACTTAGAAAAAGTTTGCCACCCCCTGGTTTAGGACAATAAAAGATTCAGCAAAATGAGATTAATCATTAAACTATATGGTAAATTTAGTATTTTTATATGACTAGAGAAACTAGGGAAAGCGTTTTAAGAAGGAGAATGTGAGCTGGGGTGATACCAAAATCAAAATTAAAAATAAAAAAGAAAGATAGTTCAGAGAAGGTATTATATACTTAGTAGTTTTCAAAAGGGGTCAAAATTCAGACGGGCAAAGAGGAGAAATAAAAGGTCACACGTAGTTAATTCATTATCAGATGCCAATAACACAAATTAGTCTCGTGACACAAAATGGTCAGTCAACAAAATGCCACAGAATCAAATTACTTTAAAAGATTACAGATAAATGTTCAAAAGTTAATCGAGTTTTAAATACATTACTAACCCCAATGTAATCAATATCTAAATCATGATAATGCTTGGCACCCACAATCCAGGTCATCACATAGTAGGCAGTCAGCTGAAGATTTACATAAGGCCAGTTGTAATGTTTTCCCAGCCATCCGGGGAACGACCACGGCAACCCTGCAGACAGGAAAAGGTGAAGATAGAGTAGGCATACCCGTGCTGGCCCCACTAGAAACAAAGCAAAAGAAACCTAGAAGAACACAGGATAAGCAAAAAGCCAATACTGCGCTTTTTTTTTTTTTAATACAGATCTTCTTAAAGATTATATACTGTGCACAAATTCTCAAAATCCCTTCCAGTTTATGAACTCAGCAACTCCTTACTGATCCCTAGAATTGCTTCCATAACTCCAAATGCTCTTGCAAGAAAAAGAAATTGAAACACTTTCTCATAGATACTTACCAATAGAAAGAAATGTAACATACAATTTAACTTAACATGCCCACCGCCTGCTATAGGGATATTTAATATTCCATTTCTTTCCTCTGAAGTCAAATCAGAGGTTAGGCTTATGCCTAACCATTCCCACAGGTTATGTATAATACAAATTCCTCATTCATTAGTACAACTTCTAAAAACTTAAGCGTCCTTAAATTAATTAATTAGTCAGATAATCAAATTCAGCAAAACTAGTTTGTCATCATATCTGTATAAATGCCAATGACTCAATAGGAAAGTATGTCTTTGTGGTATGAATTAGACGAAATTACCCACATTCTTCCAATGCCTTAATTATTATTTTTAAGAAAATGAGAATCGTCAAGAAGCACTAATTACAATTCTAAATCCTAATTCTGTTACAACATATCAAAATAAGCTCAACAGTTAAGTTCCTCAACTATTTATATCACCAATTCAGTGCACCACTGAAAAAAGTCAAAATGAACAAAAGAACAAAATGCTTATTTTTCTAAACTCAGGAGGAATGCCTCTATGTATGTATATTCCATAAGAAATGTGACACTAAAATACTGGAACATTTTAGAACAATGAAATGCCAAATACATTCAAAAGGCCCAGCATGTGTAAGTCTTTGTTAGAACATGGTTCAGCATGCCAGATTTTCTACATTTAAATGAGAACTGACTTTGAAAGCAGCCCAATGGTGCTGAAGTCAATAATGCTTCTTTTTTTTTTTTTTTTTTTAACTTCTCCAAATATTTCTGGAATCTCTTACAAAAGACCATTTTGAAAGAACACACCAACTCCTCATTTTTTTAATTTAGAAAAACTGATGCTTGTCCTTTAATTCGATTGTTGAAATGATTTTTAAAATAACCTGAAATTAAACCCTAAAAAATGGATCTCACTGGTCTGACACAGACTGGATATGGAAGCCTGTTTCAAAAAATCAAATTCATTTCAAATGATGACTGTATGCCATCACTGGGTATGTTTACAACATCTTACAGGTCTGTGCATTAATATATGAGAACTGTAAAATAAATACAGTAGTCCTATTTGAGAAATCCAATGATCCTGCTACTAGAACTTAAGCTCCACAAGGGCGGGAATTAGGGGCTGGATTGCTTGGTACCCACAATGCCTAGAACAGTGACCATCACGTTGCTGAGGTTCAAAACAAACTTTTATGTGTACCTCTTCTAGAAATGGGGTCTACTACTGTATGTAATGCATAATTTTACAAGTAGTTGGTATATACTACTGTACCTAATATATAATTTTCTAGATAGTATTGCCCTTTTACAAATTTTCATAAGAAATTTTGTTGAGGATAAGAGTTGAGCATTGCAAAAACAACCAGAATGGAATTAGCTTCTATATCTGATTTTGCCATTTACTAATTACTTGACCTTAAGTCAGTGGCATAACCTAAGCCTCCACTGCTTTTGTAGATGGGAAGAGTAATGCCTCACTGCAGAGGTATTACACATACGGAACAGACATAGCATCTAAGGGCAAAGAAAGGATCAAGTCTGACTCATGTTTTGCTGCTAGTACGATAATAGTAGTATTGACAACATTATTAGTACTTCAGTATTAACAGTGACTCCACACACAGAATTCAGAATCTGAAAGTCAAAGAGACTGAAAAAGCATGGCAAACTTCACTTCTTACCCATGAGTATAATATCAGGGTTCCGCTTCTTAGCTTCCTTCATTAACCACCACTCATATCCTCGGAAATAATTCTCATCTAACGCATAGTGCATGTGGGAGGGTTCAGTACCATCTGCAGGGGAGAGAGCAAAAGAGAAAGGAAACCACCCACTAATGGTTTCATAGGGTCCCTCTCCCCTATACATACACACATTTCAGAGAAGACATATTCTGGTTCCAATCCTGACATGGGGCAAGTAAGAATGATCTCAGATAACTTGAGGATGGATGATCAAAGCATATTATTTCATATTTTTTCATTACTCTAAGTATCATAAAAGTCTTGAAAAACAAAGCCACAACTTTCTATTATATAAGCAGCTTTGAGAGAAGTGTTGTCAATTCACGTAATTGAAAAGTCCTAGGACTACATTCTCCCAGGCTTTGGTCTGGTCTTTCTGGGGTTTTCAAATCCCCATGTTCGATCAGCTCAACTTCTGGCTTCTCAGTCCTTGATGTGAATCTCCAGGCTCCTAAGCCCCATTCTCATACCCCAGGACTTGAGCCTATAGCATGCCGTGTGACACCAAGACAACAGAACTTTGACAGAACAAAGAGTATACATCTGAATTTCCCCTCTATAAGAAAATTCTACCTAACCTCTGTGGTGTGACAAGGTAAGTAGCTGATGTCAGTCCTCATAACATTACATTTCACAAACTTCTGCCCATGTTAGGAAGGGTCTCACAAGGAGAAGGGCCTTGCCCTTTTCTTCTCTGATAAACATCAGATTCACAAGAGCTACCCACTTCTGTATCTCTACCTCTAATTTCACTTCAGCGAATGTAGAAGGCCAGCCATTACCAATTCTGCATAAAAGGAGTGGACAAGGAAATACACGTCCTCTTATGGTGGCTCCAGGAAGTTTGTGTTACAGAGGTTTCTTTTGTTTTTTCTTTTTTTTTTTTTTTCTTTCAACATTAACTAAACACTAATACCACCACACAGCCATATCTCTTTAACAAAAATTATTCCCAAGTCACCAATAGGAACACGTGTATACAGACGATACTGTAAAGTTCACTCTAATGGAATCTGGCCTGTAAATACTAAGCTACATTATCACAAAGAGAATTTTCTTCTTCCTGTACATCAATTGACTACATGGACTACACAAAGCCAATCAAAAGGGTGACAATGAAGATTAAAAATTTAATGGTTAAAAAATAATTTTGTTTTTGGGCTCCTAGGTGGCTCAATGGGTTAAGCCTCTGCCTTCGGATCAGGTCATGATCCCAAGGGGTTCTGGGATTGAGCCCTGCATCAGGCTCTCTGCCCAGCAGGGAGCCTGCTTCCCCCTCTCTCTCTGCCTGCCTCTTGCCTACTTGTGATCTCTGTCTCTCTCTGTCAAATAAATAAATTTTTTAAATCTTTTTAAAAAAATAATTTAGTGTTTAAAAGAGAAAAAAGCTGTATCTCTGAAATACTGATGACTTCTATGTTTGCCACATTATTTTATTTAAAGCTAATAACATAATAACATTCTACATGTTTTCCACATTAAGAGTTTTCTTTTTTGAACTTCTCAATAAAAACTTGTAATTGTCTCTATGCTCTGTCTAGTGATACAGTTTTTTTTAAAAAACTGTGGGTTTGTTTGCTACTGATTAATCCAACTAAATAAGCAATCTAAAGTCCAAATTCTATTTTTATGAGAAAAAAAATGAGTATTATGATGTATTTTAATAGGATAAAAATGGACCAATAAGAAAAAATCTATAAGCAATAATCAACATCAATTAATGTTGGTATCATTTATATTCTTATTCACAGTTCCTAAGTTTAGTATAGACTAAAATGTTGAAGGAAATCAATCCCATTTCCCAAATCTCCTACCTGTTGTCTGCCCATCACCACCTATTTCGACTTTTAGAATATGCAAAGAGGCACCGAAGTTTGGCTGGGGAAAGAAGTAGGAGTATTAATACTGTGATTCACTGCAAGAAGGACAAAGCACATTAAGACAATTACTGATGTGAAAACCCACTTCAAATAAATAGCAACTTATTCCAAAAGTAATTTGCTGGGTTTTTTTTTTAAAGCTAGAATTGTGAAGGTGATCAATTCTACCACTAAAATTCACCATTGTTTCAAAAAAATACCACAGATGCCATTAAATAATTATTTTCTCATTACCTTAAAGAGATAATCCAATATTTGAGAACGATAGGGCTCTGGATAATTTACTAGAAGTCGGGAGGTTGCCTAAAAAAAAATTTTCAAAAGTGTGAATCAAACAAATCCAATCAGGAACATATTTCATAGTGCTGACGCATGCCACCTGGCAGGCCATGTTTAGCCAGTTCTTGGGGTTAAGTTGAGCGGTGGAAAGTCATTTCCCAGGGCCTCCATCAGCCTCCCTGTATTCTATTCTCCACACTACTTGCCACATTTACCTTCCCAAAACACAAACCCAACCATGAAAATATTCTGTTTAAACCTTCCAAGACCTCCCCTCTGCCCAGAGCTTTCAGGATAAAGTTCAAATGGGTCAGTTTTATACCCAAATCTCTTAACTATCTGACTGGGACACTTCAGCTGTTATCACTCTTGTGCTTTCTATCTAGTCTTACCAAACTACTTTTTCTCTTTCTTCAGTCTAGAATGAATTTCACACCCGCATTTGGCCACCTCCATTGCATCCTCTTCAGGGAAGGTCCCCTTCTGCTCCCCGCTACTAGTTTGATGTAGGTAGTAGTAATCTGATGTAGTTCTGTGGGCTCCTCTGGCCTCGGGTCCACATTTCTACTCTAACTGGTCTAACCCTGCACCCTCATCACCGAACTTCTGTCTCACCTCTGAGCTCCTCGAGGACAGGGACTGTGTCTTACTCAAGTTCATATCCCCATTTATTCTCTTATTCAGTAAACATTTAGTATCTTTTATGGTATTGTTGGTTGCGCTGGCACAGGCAACATCATACAGGAGGCTCTGAGTCAGGAGCCTGCACCCTGGTTACAAGCTATGAGACCAAGGGCACTCTGTTGTAAAGTAGGCTATCTTATTCCTTAGAACACCTTCAGCTGTACTAAGGTGAAAACAAGATGTATGTAAAGGACATAGCCCAGCAGCTGGCACACAGTTAGCACTCAATAAATGGCAAGCATTGTACAAAGCGTTCTTAAAAACACACCCTTCTCAAAGAGCTTACAGACTGGTAGAGGCTCCCGTATTGAAATAGGCACTCTTTAAGTGAATGAACACTCTATGTGCCTGAAAACCCAGCCCTGATCAAAGGGAAAACAATGCTTCCAACCCTGAATTATGTCATTAGAACAGTGTGTTTGGCTGTTTGGGCATTATTTTGCCTCCATGTAATCCTATCCGTAACACAGAAAATGCCAACTTTAAGCAAACACACACCGCAAAGCCGAGGTCATTCTCAATGCAAAAGCATTAGTCAATGGCAAGAGCCAGTTCAGAGTACAATAGCCAAATGTTGAAATGCACAATCAAAGAATAACAAATTACCAGTCACGCTCCCTGAGAAAGGCCTGGGGCTGTTTCCAGTCAGCTGGGGAAGAAGCCTTCTCACAAGAGAGGACACACAGCAAGCTCTCAATAAATGGCAGACATTTTATACCCAAATAAGTTTTTCATGTAACTTCCTCCTTCCCAATCCCTGAAACAGGATGATATTAACCAGAATAATCATGTGCCAGATGCCATCCTAAGCACTTCACATCTGTCCTCACGATGCGCCCACCAGGTTTCAAAGTCTCCGCAGAAAAGAAACTGAGACACTGGGAGGTTACGTAACCTGCCCAGGGCAGTACAGTGAATGGCAGGGCCCAGAATGGACCTCTGACAATCTGCTCTTAAACCCACATTCTTAACTACTGCCACGCACTGCCTTCCCCACCGGATTGGGAGAGCAGGTGAGACCATTCCAAACACTACTGCTGAGGCAGATAGAGACCCCGGGGGCCCTAGCCCCATCCTGTCCGCTGCTCTCCATTGCTCCTGCTGAAGCAGAAGAAAAGAACAATGGCCGTCCTGTTTGGTTAAGAAAAGAAAGAAACGAGTCCCCCGAGATGATTTAGCACTCTCCTGAGATGCCTCTGTATAGATTAGGAAGAAGGCCAAGGGGCCCTGAGACCACGGAAACATGCCGTTACCATCCCCCATCACCCGTAACCATAAAAACTCACTCCTAAACCTGTCAGGTGTTCGACCTTTGGGAAAGGATCCCGCCGGAGCCCGCCAGCGATAATAAATCTGAGTTCTCCCTGATTTCCGTGTGCCGCTGGAGTTTCCTCGGTCGCTTCAGATTTGCCGCAACCCTGCCACAAACTTTGCTACGTACCAGGGACTCCACACAGAAATCTAAAGTAGTGTTGCAACCATTTTCCTTCAATCAGTATCTATTAAACTTCTTAGATGAGAAATGCACTATACACAGGGACATTGCCAAATAGATAAAGAGTATCCTACTCTGAGTTATGCAACATTCTTCCCATTTTAATAATCTTAAACTGAGTTAAAAAATATAAAATAATGAAGGCATCCATTTTTCTGCAAGTTCAAATACTGGATTTAATGCCACAAGTAAAGACGTGAGAACAGATGGGTCATCATTTAATGAAATACTGGCTATTGTAGGTTAAAACCACAAAAATCAAAAGAAGAATGACTGTAGTAAAAAACACACAATGACCCGTTAGTCTATGTTACCCTGAAATACGCTCCAGCACCTAGGAGTAAGGTTGCAACATCAGGAAACAAAAACATAAAAATCAAGAAGAGTAAGTTGGGTTAAGGCAAAGGTTTGTCTCTCCCCATTCCAACACCTCCCACATCCCCACCCCCACACACAAAGCAGGTCAGATCAGCTAAAAACCAGGTCATTCATTCTAGTGTAAGCTACAAAGGTTGGCTTTTTTCTTTTCATATTGCAAATGTTCAACTTAAGCTTCAATGGTCAAGGCATCCACTTTTCAACAATAATTGTGTTTTATGGTATGTGTACTTAAAACATTACCCAGAGCTTTTTGGTAACTTGAAACCTTAGTGTTTTGCAAAGTTCAATGATGGAAATTCATTAAATATATAGCACATTGCCAAATATGAAATATTGCAACACTAATTACTGAACACAAGTTTATCTACTTCTGGTTTCTTGTAATAGAGAAGCTAAAGATATCTAGATCTCTTAGTAAACATGTCCTGTGCTATAGTGAAAAAATACTATTTTTTTTCTAAAAAGAGGCATATGCCTCTAGAAATTACGAAATGTATTCAAAAATTTTTCAGTATACAGAATGCTAGTAAACAGCTCACAGCTAATTACTCACCGGTTTCACTAGAAATTAAGGTTTCTAAGAGTTAAAAATTCTAACAATAATGTAATTAAAAGTGCAATAAATAAGAGAACTCTAGGCAAGGAAAGTAGATGTATTTTAGTTAAAGTTATGAGGCATGGAGATGCATTTTTGTTAAGGCAATTGAAAGTAATTTTGTCCTAAAGTATACAAATTAAATGGATGTAGAAAGTAGGAGAAAGAGGAAAAAAAAGAGAAGTGAGAATTTTATCATCTTGTATAGACAAGCTGGCTAAAAATGAAATAATTTATTATAAAGATTTTTAATAAGCTTTAATAAGTAGTGTACTTTTGAAAACTAGCCCTAATTCTTCTTTCACCTGCTAAAAGGACAGTTTTCTTGGACTACTGGTTAGTTCTTGATAAGACTGTGCAAGGTCTTTCTTTACCTTTTAAGTAATCTGCTTAGGAAATAAAGATTCTGTATTTTATCAGAATAACTTCCTGTGTTTCAAGTTGTCTTTATGATGTCTTTGATTACTTAAGAAAACAAGTCTCTACTTAAAGAGCTGAAGTTCTTTTTTTTTTTTTTAATAAACTATGTAGCTTTCTGTATTTGCCTATCAAGTCTTTAATTGTAACTTTGGTTAAAGTTTAAGTGGATTACTAATATTTCACAGCAGTCTATGATCCATTGTAATCAAGTGTTTTAAAACCTTTTGATATTTTTCACAAATTTCCCAGAATCAAATTCTAAATGAAGTCTTTTTAAACCTTGAACTAATTTTGAGGTTTTTCCCAAGGCTCCTGGAACATCTCAAATGATCTGTTCTTTTTCCTTATAAAAAGAGAGATGTTGAACTACATGGAAAGCATTGCCAAAAAGTAATGAGAAATCTTCTTTATGTTAAATTTATATGAAATTTGTGATTGATTTAAGTGTTCCAGAAATCATGAAATTCCTAGACATCTGCTATGTCCTGGTATGATTCTCTCTTATAATTCTAGTTATCATCTTACAATGTTATATGTCACAGAAATAACCAAAGTTCTTTGCCAAATGCTTTGTAATGAACTCCCATCAGGTATTTAACATGGCTTTTTTTAAGCCTTTAAGTGTTCCTGCAGCCTTACCAAGTAATTAAAAAGGCCACTTGGGAAGCCCAAAAACATCAAGATATTTGGGGGTATTGAGAAGAGAGGAATTCACCCAAATCTACAGGTATTTTAGACGAAGTCTAAAGGCAAGTCCTTGGCTTGATTGCCCCGTCCTGAGTCCAAGCTGAGATTCCTTGTGGGAAAAAAAAAAAAAAATCCAGGAAAGCACACTTAAAAAGGCCTATTTGATTGCTACTTACTTGAGATGGCCAAAGATGTTTAAATATTTCACAATATTACCCAAATTTGTGAACACATTCCTGAGCCCCAAGATCACGGACCTGGTTTCATGGCAGGAAATTTAAAGCTTCTAACAATGGCTACAGACTGGATTTCAGACTACTATCTGTATAATTATTATATAAGTGCTATATAATCCTACTTAGATGTGTACTTTCTGGGTTACAACATGCTCTACCCCTGGCTTTTAACCTATCAGCTATCCAGGGTCACCTGAGGGATGCCTCAGCATTAAGGTGGACTGTAGCGTAAATCCAGACAGTTTTTTTCTTTTCTGTAAGGCAAGTGCCTGAGGCCATCCTCCTCAAAGAGGCATCTACCTCAAATATGGCCTTTTCAAAGAAACACATTGTCAGCCACACACCTGGATAAGGAGAAGGGCTGCCCAGAGGGGCGACCCTAGCTTCTTTGTTTTAAAGATCTTGATTGATTTCTGTAACTGACCATTTAGGCAGCTTGGTTAGTCTCTTACTGCACTTTAAATTCCCCCTCTTAACTTTTAAATGCAAACAATGAATGAGCCTGCAATAAAACAGGACCCCAGGGGTTCCCACTCTTTCTTGTGCTCTCCCCCCACCCCAATCCACACCCTTGCTCTATGGCCCCAGGTGTGCTATGTGCTTGCCAGGATCTGTGAATAATAACCCTTTTTTTTCCCCTGATGGTTATTACTGAGGACATCTTACAATCATAATAAGAACCATAAGGGCCAGTCTAGCCACAACACGGGCTATCAGTAGGCGGAGATCAGCACAAAACATCCATTCAGCAAGCAAGCAGTCCAGCTAGTTCTGAAATGCATCTGAATATACAAGCTCCATCTGACTCAACCCAACCAACCACCCATTCAAGAGTTAGGCCTTAACATCAAATAAAATTAGCTCTAGTTGTGATCTGGGGTACAATGGAAGGGGATAAAACAAAGACAGGAAGAAAGTTAAAGAGCATATGATAGGAAGCAAGTAAATTTTTTTAGAACCACGAAGAATCATGCTACTAAAGCAAGCTCCCAGACCTAGAGGTCACCTGTCAATATGACCAGGAAACTAAGACAATTACCAGCTATGCCCACACAATTTTACACAAGGCTGGAATGACGCTCCTGTCTGCCAACACGTAAATGTTATGGAATATCAGGGTAACAGGAACTCATTCATCCCAACTGTCACAGCCAAGAAAGGACTAACACATGCCAATTAAATGCAACTGGTATTCTGGATGGGATCGTGGAACAGAAAATAGGCATTAGGTAAATACTAAAGAAATACGAAGTGTGGATTTTCATATGCTATCAATACTGGTTGTGATGAATGTACCATACCAAAGTTTGGATGCTGGTAACAGAATAATGGCTGCAGGGTGTATGAAACTCTGTCCTGTCTTGGAAACTTTTCTGTAAATTTATACTATTCTAAAATTAAGTTTACTTAAAAGAAAAGGTCTCTCACTACTTAGAATGAGAATCAACTTATGTATGTATTAAAATGCAGATTCTTGGGCCCCCATCCAGAACTATAGTCAGAATGGGGAGTGCATTCTAACAAGCACGCCGGGTGATTCTTACACACCATAAAGGTGGTGAGCCACCCTGGGTGTTGACCCAATGTTTTCCCCTTTCTGCACACAAAAATTGCCACCAATGAGACACAGAGGCACTGACCTTTCCAGTTGGCAACCTACCCCACTTTGGACCTTGAGGACTCCCAAAAAACTGTAAACAATCCTAGACTACCAACTGAAGCTAGCATAGCCTGCCATTAAAAACAAAACACGGGGGCGGGGGGGGGGGTCCCAGATTGGCCTCTAACCTTCCTAAAGAGGCCCTGAGACACCCGTCGCACCTCCAAACAAAAGCGTATTGTGCACTGGCCCCGCTGAAGTTAGCCAACCGCACCCTGCACTAATGGTCCAGGGCTTCCGACTCCCCGACTGGCAGTGGGGCATCCTTTTGGGAAGAGATGCTCCCCGGCTCCCTGGCCATTTCTGGAGAGACTCTCAGGAATGCCCTCTCTGAGGCAAAGAGAGCCCAGGCTCCATCGCCCGGGATGAGAGTACGAACCCCAGACTTGTCCCTGCCTACACCTGTCACTTACTCCGGTGGACCTCCGCATCCTCCTCTATTAAAACTAAGCGCCTCTATAGGTTCATCTAAAACGAACAAGCGCCCCTTCCAACACTGTAGCCGCCCGGATCTCTGGCCGAGGGGCACCGACCAACAGTGGGGCCGCGACTGGAGTGCGTCGAAACGCCGGGCTGCGCCGCGGGGGCTTGTGGGGCGCCCCCCTGGGAACGCCCGCGCATCCCACCGCCCGCCGCTCACCCCACCGCCGCTGACCGCGCCGATGCCATCGAACTCCCGGCCCAGCCCGTCGGAGTCGTCCAGCACGTACGCGCCGCCCGGCACCAGCAGCGCGCACAGCAGTAGGGGTAGAGCTGCGAGGCCCGCCGAACCCGCGGCGGCCGTCATGGCTTTCACTCGGCGTTGCCGGGAAGCCTGGAGTAGGCGTTCAGCCATTGTGTGGGTCACATGACTCCGGCGCCCAGGGAGGCGGGTCGGGCCGCCGCCATGATGGAGAAGGGCAGGAGGTCGCTGACGCCAAAGCCGCCATCTTGCGTGCGGGCACAGGTCGCCCACGGGGCCACAGTAGTGTTGTGGTACTCCGGAGCTCGAGCCCTTTCTGGTCGTGACCTTGTCGGGATAGGGCCTTCAAGTGAACTCAGTTCTCTGCTTCTCTTCCGGCTTCACCTACTGGAGTGCGTTATCGCAGGGGAGGTAGGTGTCCAAGGCCGCCTAGGGAACTGGATTTCCCTTATCATCTTAGGGCGACACCCAACCTACATCCCTTAAGAAGGTCCCAGTTCAGGTGTGGCCCTGGTTGAGTCACTTAGCTTTCTGAGCCTAAGTTTCTTTTTGTGTCACATAAAACAAGAACAGCCACAAGGGGACATTAAATGAAATACAGGGTAACAGGCCCTCAGTAAATCTGAGCTGAATGCATTACATACTAGGCAAACAAATTTCTCGGACAAATTTCTCGATTCTGGTAACCACTGCGTTTATTTAGCTTTCAACTTCATCAGCTACCCTGCATTGCCCGTTGACATGGTTTCAGGAAGATAACCCTAAACTGGTAGGGAAATGTGTCATGGGATTTTGCCACATTCAGCGCCAGTCTGAGATTTCTAATCTTCTGGTATCAGAGCAAACTAAAGAGAGTGGCTACAGAGAAAGCATTTCTTGATCCCCAAATCTCCCTTTGTAGACCCGTGTGTCTGCAGAGAATTCAGTATCTGCACAAGCCCTGGAGACCCCAAAATGGCAGAGGAGACTCAAAGGCTATAGGACACAGGAGACCTTATCTTCAGGGTTCTGTTTGGATTTAGATTGTTTTGCCACTTAACTAGAAACCTAAATTTAAGTTTCAGGACAACAATTATAAGGAAGAAAAGTACCCATGCAGTCCCAAAAATGAAGTTGTCAGGCCTTTCAGCTATCCCTGCATTCTTTTTTTTTTTTTTTAAGATTTTATTTATTTGATGGTGACACAGCAAGGAAGGGAATACAAGCAGGGGAAGTGGGAGAGGGAGAAACAGGCTCCCCACTGAGCAGGGAGCCCAATGGGGGACTGGATCCCAGGACCCTGGGATCATGACCTGAGCCAAAGCCAGACTCTTAAGGACTGAGTCACCCAGGCACCCCTATCCCTGCATTCTTATTGGACAATAGCTATGCATGCTTTTTCTCTGAAATTACTCTAGATCTATTTGGTTTACCAAGACCAGTCCCAGCTTATGTCTATTGTTCTGGTATAATTATTAATAGTGCCCCTTTTGCCCCCAAAAGTGCTCTGGCTTGGATGTTAAGTTACATAGCTCCCTACTTATGGACCACTTTTTCTTCCGTTTGTTCTTTCCCAGTACAGCACATGTCTGGACTCTACCTTCTCGACCACCACCATTCTATGATACAAGTCAGGATCTATGCAGGTTCCATAGATATGATGAAGCTCTAGAATATAGGTGAGGTTTGATGGGGTGAGGTCTGGAGCCGATGACCAAAAAAGAATTCTTGAGACATCGTTGGTGCAAAATTGTGGTTTATTAAACCACGGGGACAGGATGCGTGGGCAGGAAGAGCTGCTTCCCCAGGGATGTGAGGAGTGGTCTATTTATATACTTGTAAGTTGGGGAGAATCAGGGATGGTGTAAGTCTCTAAGGAATTTTGGAAGCAAGGTTTCTAGGACCTTGAGGGGTGAGTTATTGTCTGAGGAAAAGGTTATTCATTATCAGTAATAAAACCTTCTCATGGGGTGCCTGGGTGGCTCAGCAGCTTAAAGCCTCCGCCTTCGGCTCAGGTCATGGTCCCAGGGTCCTGGGATCAAGCTCAGCAGGGAGCCTGCTTCCTCCTCTCTTTCTGCCTGCCTCTCTGCCTACTTGTGATCTCTCTCTGTCAAATAAATAAATAAAATCTTAAAAAAAAAAAAAAAAACCTTCTCATGAAACCCTTTAGATGTGGACCATACACTTGGGAATGATTGTCAACACTATCTTGGAGGTTTAGAGATAAAGATTCCAAAAGGAATTGTTAAAGTAGGCTTCCAGGATCCTGGTTGGGGGTAGAGGGTTGGTCAGGCTAGGATTGTCCTTTGTCCTTAGCAAAGCCTTAAGGTGGGGGTCACTCTGCCTGTTTCAAGGGCTTGTCAGTAGGTAAGGAAATTTAATGATTTTCTTCTGCCTCTTTTTCCCACATCAGATATACCTTCCCTGAACTCACTCTGATCCATCCCTTCTAATACAATATTTTAAACCAGAATTTGAGCACCAGTGGATGCAAGCCACAGATGATAAATCAAATGAATGCTAAGCTCCCTACCAATTCTGAGACTTTGTATCTGTGATGTATATATAACATATGCATAATAATGCAACTAGAGGGGAAGTACCAGGGTGAAAATAGAAGAAAATACCATACACATGAAATTGGAAGTTGAAACCAGTACCCAGTATACATCATCCTGTAACACACCATTGCACCTGTATTTGAAAGGCACACCACAAATATTTGTATTCTTTGTGATCTCTATAGAAGATGAAACACAGAATATTTAACAGAAAAATATTTAACTGAGCCTGGGTGGCTCAGTCCTTATGCATCTGCCTTTGGCTGGAGTCATAATCCCAGAGTCAGATGGAGCCTGCATCAGCTCCCTGCTTGGTGGGGGCCTTCTTCTCCCCCTCCCGCTCCCTGAACTTGTGTTCCTGCTCTTGCTGTCTCTCTTTCTCTGTCAAATAAATACATAAAATCTTTAAAAATTAAGAAAAAATTATAAATAAAGTGTTCTCATTCCTAGGATGTATCACTAGTTCTTACTACTTCGCACACCAAAGTAATTCCTTAACACAGAAAATATCTCTTATTTAAAATATCTAACCTATGTTTGGGAAACCATTAGAAAAGAAAGTGTCTAACAAAAAGACAATTAAATATAAAAAAGAAAAGGAAACCCAGGGACGGCTGGACACAGGAGTCAGATTTGCTCAAGAAGTGAGATAAAAGAAAATAGCACTTATCGGACAAGTAATCATGTGTTCAGCTTCCCTTGGTCCTGTGGTTTGGGGCTTGAGATAAATCAGAGAAGGAGTGTCTCTCAGTTCTCAAATTTCAGATGCCTTTTGAAAGTAAAGACTGCCTTTGTCTTAAAGGAACTGCGCTTCACCTACAGCAAATTTCTCATTTTTCCAAAGTGAAAAGTGTGATTAAAATCAGATGGTCTCTTGAGAAAGATCAGAGATCTTGTCTTTTAAGGAAAAGTTACTGATAAAGTCTGATAGTAGTCTGTTGTCTCTAGAAAATGGCTCTACTTTTAGAAATCTAAATCCAGCCCTCAAATTCAAAAGCAGACACCAAGACATTTTCCTCTTTGTACTTCCTAAGTCCAGGGTCCAAACGGCATTAGGTTCTCAATACATATTAGCGGAATTGAACTCTAAAAAAAAAAAAAAAAAAGCTGTGAAAATTGTGCCTCAGATTACTGGGGTAAGTACAGAACTTTTAAAACATACAGAGACAGCTGGATAACTATTTGGAAAAAGATCAAATTTTAGATCTATGCTTCACACCACACATAAACTGCAAATGGATAGAGCTCTAAATGTAAAATATGAAAACTTTCATTTTCTAATACAAAACATGGGTAAATTCTGGTATGACTTGAGGGTCTAAATAAGATTTAATATCTCAGTAGGAAAAAATAAAAGTTTGATTTTTAAAAAATCACTGAATATGGGGCACCTGGGTGGCTCATCGGTTAAGCATCTGCCTCTGGCTCAGGTCATGGACTCAGGGTGCTAGGATCTATGAAGACCCTGTGAGGTCAGGCTCGCTGCTCAGTGGGGATTCTCCTTCTCCCTCTCCCTCTGCCCCTGCCTCCCCCCGCCTTGTGCACTGGAGCACACACATGCACTCTCTCTCAAATACAATAAAATATTTTTAAAATGTTTAAAAATAATAACAAGTCATAGAATAATCATATAAGGGGGTGAGGAAAAAGGTTTGTCTACCAAAAAAAGTGGAAACATTTCTCAAAGTAGAATTTCCTGGGGCATAAAAGAGTATAAAGTATATTCTCTTCATGAACTATCCTGTAAACATCTGCTGTTTATCTTACTTGTTTTGAGTTTGGTGTACATTGTTAGATTACAGTTATTAATAGTGTCACTCTGATGAGGGAGCAGGAGGCTGACTGAGGACAGAGCAAAAGTTGGTACCTTGCACCCCCTCTCCATCCGCTCCCCCTCAGTAATATGTGTAGCATATTACTCAGGCACCCCGGACCTTATCAATAGCACAAATTTCCAGAGGCAAATAACTCAGTTCCTCAGCCCTAAATAAAGTTAAATCTCTTCTAAACCTAAATCTCACTAACAAAGAGGATTGATAACAGGATTGTGACATCCCACCAAGAACAACCCAACTATCTTGATGTTAATGGCTGGCCTAAAGACAACATTGATCAAGCCGCACCGGCAAGGCCTCTGACATCTTGGCACTTTGTAGGC
The DNA here is from genome assembly GCF_020171115.1 of Neogale vison. Lineage (NCBI taxonomy): Eukaryota > Metazoa > Chordata > Mammalia > Carnivora > Mustelidae > Neogale > Neogale vison. The sequence continues at coordinate 27,048,896 of NC_058103.1, forward strand.
CCTCTTTAACATACGAAAACTCTGTTGAAACTCCCTTCCCCTCACCTTCCCCAACTGCAGGGTACATAACCTGCCGTCCCTTACAACCCAGGGCAGCAGCTCTTCCTGCCCATGGGTCCTGTCCCCGTGCTTTAATAAACCACCATTTTGCACCAAAGATGTCTCAAGAATTCTTTCTTGGTCATCGGCTCCAGATCTCAGCCCACTGAACCTCACCTAGGTTCTAGAACTTCATCAACTCTATTCAATGACTTCTAAAATATGTGTCAGAATTCTCTAAATTCAGGACTTTATATAAAGACAATAACAATAGGTCAGAGGACAGAGCCCACATAATGGAATAAATTATATATTGCTTACTAAACATTTTCTTAAGTAGAACTCAGATAAAGATGACTGTAGCTTTACTGCTCTCCTCAAAACTAAGACAATTCTGGGGGGTAAGAATATTTCTGTCTTCACACTAATCGGAAATTTTTTTCCCATTTTGTTCTCTACAGTCATTCAAACCCAGTATGTCTGATTCCCCAGGGTGCAAGTCTTGGTGAGAGGCAGATTCCACTCCTTCAGGAGGGAAGGAGAGAGATCTTCCCTCATCCTTCCCCCAGCAGCAAGTGTTCTGGCAGCCATCAGACTCCCTCAGCCAGTTCCTTGAACCTGTGACTTTGATCGTGTAGGAGTAACTAGACAGATATATGACATCCAAGAAAGCACCTTGGAGCCATGTCAGAGTCCAGAGGAAGTGCAGACACAGAAGGGTCCATCAGAGCTGCCCCAAGTGCCTGGAACAGCAGGGTCAGAAGTGCCATCCTAACCTACGGCTCAGGTAGGGTGACCTGGAGTGTCTTTCTGGTCCTCTGACTCTGGTCTGTTTCACAAGCCTGGTTCAGCAGCTTCAGCAACAATTCTGTGCCCTATCCTGATTTTTTTTTTCCCTATCCTAATTTCTTTTTTTTTTTTTTTTAAGATTTATTTATTTTTTTGAGAGGCAGAGCAAGAATGGGAGAAAGGGACCATGAAAGGGGAGCCCAATATAGGACTAGATCCCCAGACTCCAGGATCATGACCTGAGCTGAAGGCAGTTGCTCAACCAACTGAGCCACCCAGGTGCCACCTATCCAAATTTCTAAGTCATTTGTTTTCTGCCCAAGCTAGCCGCAGGTGGTGCTATTGTCCTTAGCAAAGAACAGTGACCAGTACGCCAGATGGCGATCCAGAGAGGAGGCAATCATCCAAAAGAATTCTCAAAATCAACACTCAAAAAAAGAGATAATCATGTCAAAAAACGAGCAGAAGACATGGACAGACACTTCTCCAAAGAAGACATATAAGTGCCTAACAGACACATGAAAAAATGTTTATCATCATTAGCCATCAGGGAGATTCAAATCAAAACCACATTGAGAAAATACCTTACACCAGTTAGAATGACCAAAATCAACAAGACAGTAAACAACAAGTGCTGGAGAGGATGTGGAGAAAGGGGAACCCTCTTACAGTATTGGTGGGAATGCAAGTTGATGTAGCCACTTTGGAAAACAGTGTGGAGATTCCTTAAGAAATTAAAAATAGAGCTACCTTATGACCCTGCATTTGCACTACTAGATATTTACCCCAAAGATACAGATGTAGTAAAAAGAAGGGCCATCTGTACCCCAGTGTTCATAGCAGCAGCGTCCACAATAGCCAAAGTGTGGAAGGAGCCAAGATGCCCTTCAACAGACAAATGGATAAAGAAGATAGGGTCCATATACGGAATGGAATATTACTCAGCCATCAGGAAGGATGAATACCCAAATTTTGTATCAACATGGACAGGGCTGGAGGAGATTACGCTAAGTGAAATAAGTCAAGCTGAGAGAATCAATTATCATATGGCTTCACTTACTTATGAAGCATAGGGAATAACACAGGATGTTGGGAGAAGAAGAGGAGAAGGGAGTTGGGGGAAATCGGAGGGGGAGACAAAGCGTGAGAGACTGTGGACTCTGAGAAACAAACTGAGGGTTTTGGAGGGGAGGAGGGTAGTGTTTCGGTGAGCCTGGTGGTGGGTATTATGGAGGGCACGTATTGCATGGAGCACTGGGTGTACTGCATAAACAATGAATCTTGGAACACTAAAAATTTAAAAAAAAAAAAAAAAGCGCAACTTCTGTGCCTGCATTCTCCACCCCAACCCCGCACTCTACCTCCACTCCCTGGCTTTGAAACATGCTTTACCACCGCTTGTTCTTCCCTTGGTCATTGTGACTATGTGGATTTGCTCAAATAAGAGCACTCCAGGAAGTCGTACTCTCCTCCTATGTTTTACCCTTGATGTGTCTGTTCTTTGGACTGTCAGCACTTTTTTCTGCATTGCTGCCAGGGGACGAATTTTAGAGTTTACCTAATCCCAAATCCTAAGCATGAAGAAAATGACAGTGCAAGAGGTTTCTACCACTCAAAGGACTTTTTTTTTTAAATATCTAGTGTAATGCTGTCCAACAAATACAAGGCAAAACACATATGTAATTTGTAATTTTCTAGTACACATTTTTTAAAAAAGCAGATGAGATCAATTTTAATGGTCTATTTTATTGAATCCCAAATACCCATGTATGACCAAATATGTAATCCATATAAAATATATTAATACAATATTTTGTGTTCTTTTTTTCATACTAAGTCTTCAAAAACCTCAAGTGTATTTGCCATATACAGCACATCAGTTTGTACTGGCTACATTTCAAGTGCACAATAGCCATGTGGGGTCAGCAGCTCCTGTATTGGACACACTAGATCTCATGGATGTTGGTCCCTGGGCTAGGCACACTCAGTAAATATCTATCTCTGTGGCTAAAGATGAGGCTGAGAAATACCCACTCTTTGCTAGAGCTGCCATAACAAAATACAACAAAACAGTGGTTTAAACAACAGAAATTTACTTTCTCACAGTTCTCAAGTTCAAGATCAAGGTGACCAGAGATTTGGTTTCTTCTGAGACTTCCGTCCTTGAGTTGCAGGTGCCTACATCTCTCTGGGTCCTCACATGATGTTTTCTCTGTGCTTACAAGTCAATAGCGTCTCTTTGTGGGTCCAAATCTCTTCTTAAAAGGACACCAGTCAGATTGGACGAGTGCCCATACTAACAGTCTCCTGGTAACTCAATCGCCTCTTTAAGGGCCCTGTCTGCAAATATGTCACATTCTGAGGCACTGGGTGTTAGGGCTTCAATACGCAGATTTGAGGGGGACACAATTCAGCCTGTACAGTCTCTAACCATGCATAAGTATCACCTCATTGTTCAACAATTACACACTATTGAGTATATAGTTGATCTCTGATCAGTAAACTTAACAACAAATGTTATCAGGAGAATTTAGAACTCTCTTCAGAAAACTTAAATGTATAGTTTGGTGTCCAGGGGAAAATCTGTTGCAAAGAAACATACCACTGTATGTTTTGGGAATTCACAACTGTGCACACATAAGTCACATAAGACTGGAAGGAGGAAAAAATGGTTCCCCATTTCTTCTTAGAGACTGTGTGAAAGGTAATCACTTGCTCTTCCCAGGACACACCTGACAGGTGCTCTTTTGTATGACTTTCCTCATGTTGTTGTGGTTTGGAAATATCCTTTCTTCCATATCTAAATGTCTAAAGTCTTCTCATGTTTAAAGATACATCTGAATGCTAACTTCTTCTTACGTTTCCCTTGATTTATCTGTTTAAAGCAACCTCCCCTCCCTCTAATCTCTTATGTGTCTTCTTTACGTGACTCTAAAGTTGGACAAAGGTTATGATTATATGGACAAAGTTTATGTATGATTCATTATAATTTCTGTTGGAGCAACACCGTGTTACGTTATGGCACAGACAGTGTTTGTTCATGATAGACACCTCATTAGTCTTGGTAAAGGTTTGCTGGTTTGAAGGTTCAAAATAATACCAATACCTCTTTAACCTGCTGCCAAAATTCCACCCGGGGGGTTCAATCTGTGTGTTTCAGATGTTGTTAAAATGCATTAGCTGCCGAATCTTTCAAGACATCACATTTGGGTAGCAGGAGGAAGGAATAAAACAAGCAGGCCCAGGACATCTGAGAGAGGCGGGGAAGGAGTAGAAAACAGAAAAGAACTAAGAGGTTTAACCAATTTTATCACTGTACTCAGAGTGGACCCTGGTCAGAACAAAGACCCTATGAAAAAATGAACTATTGGAAATGACTCTGGTCTAATCCTACTGGGTTGACCTTGGCTTGGGCTTCTGGCTCTGTTTTCTATTTGTAGTTCTGGGGGCCAGGATTAGAGTTTAGCCCAACCTCAGGGCATGTTCCCTACTTGTTGCTTACTCCCCAGGAACTAGGCCACCTTAAATCCTGCTTTCAATGGTTTGGATGCTTGGAACTCACAACTGTCCACCCCATCTCTGTCCCACTTAATGCGGTGGGGTATTGTGATATAGTAAGAAATATATATTTGACCCCCAGTTCTTGACAAAAGAGTTTCTAAAACCCTCAACACTTCATGAGAGCTCAAGGTGATAGAAGCATCTTTGGTTACAATATTTGGCCTTAGTCCCTTGTTCTGAGAGATCTTAAAGAACCACTGGACCTTGCAGAGTGATGAGTATCCCTTTTTATCCTAATGAGATGACTGGTGGCTATGGCCCCCAGGGAGATTCAGGATGAGGGGTGATCACTAGAAAGATCAAGACATCCCTAGAGGATTAGAACTTTTAGTCCAACTTCCTGACCTCTTGGAAGGGGAGTGGGGATGGAGATACAGTTAGTTATCAATTGGCCAATGATTTATGTAATCATTATACCTATGTAATGAAATCTCCATTTAAAAAAAAACAACATAAAAAATAAATAAATAACCTATAGGGTTTGGAGAACTTCTGGGTTAGTAAATACAATCACATACTGGGAAAATAGAGTGCCCCAATTCCACAGGACAAAAGCTCCTGAGCTCAGGACACGTCTAGACTTCCCCTATGTATCTTTTCATCTGGCCATTCATCCGCATCCATTGAAAATATCCTTGTATAATCTTTTCTATAAATATTCCCCATAAGAAACCAATAGATGTGAGTAAAATGATTTCCTGAGTTTGGGAAGCCATTCCAGGCAATTATCAAATCTGAGAAAGGGGTTGTAGGAACCTCTATTCATTACTGGTTGGTCAAAAGTAGTGGAGGCCCAGGAATTTTGAGTGACATCTGAAGTGGGAGTAGTCTTGTAGGACTGACCCCTTAGCTTGTGGGATCTAATTCTAGCTCCAGGTAATTAGTAACAAAATCAAATTATACTGTAGAACATGTAGCTGGTGTCTGGAGTGTTGGACAATTGTTTGCTGCTGTAAGGGGAAACCCCACATATTTGGTATGAGAAGTGTTCAACGTGGGTAGAAACAGACCATAGTAGTAGCCAGTCCTCCCATGCACCAGCCTGCAGCAAACATAACCCATCATTTGTACTCATGCCAATTTGCAAGAATTACCTGCAGCATTCATTCTGTCTTCCTGCTCTCTGATCTCGCTCCCTAGATTTTAGATCCCTGGCTCCATACTCCAGCTGTCAATACCGTTTTTTGGCCTTCGACCTCAACTTAGAGGTCACTTCAATGGCCCTGGATCCCCATTTTGCTTAGTTGATTTTGACACCAAGAGTTTGCAAAAATGGAAGCCCCACAGAAGTCTTAAACACTTCTATGGAAGCATTGGATTGCTACATAGGATTCCCGTGGATTCCTACTACCCCTTCCTGCCCCCGTCCCCAACATCAAGAAAGACTTTGGACAACAGCATGCTTTCCCATTCCCATCTCAGACGTTATTGCCTAATACTAAGGACTGAATTGTTGTCCCTAAAATTCGTATGTCGAAGCCCTAGCCCCCTGTGGTGACTGTAGTTAGAGATAGGGTCTATAAGGTTATATGTGATCATAAGAGTAGGGCCCTGTTACAGTAAGATTAGTGTCCTGGTAAGAAGAGACACCAGAGTGCTCATACTAGCACACTTTCATGCACACAGGCCACCCCCTCTTCTATTTCCCACCCCACCAGGTAAAGACAGAGCAAGGAGGCAGCTGTCTACAAGACAGTAAAAGAGCCCCTACCAGAAACTCAAGAGCAGACACCTTGTTCTTGGACTCGCAGCCTCCCGAGCTATGAGAAAATCAGTTGAAGCCTCCTAATCTATGGTACTTTGTTGCGGCAGCCTGAGCTGACTAAAACATCTACCATCTTGACCTCTTGCGTGTTCAAACCATGGGATCAAAATTTCTTTTTTCTCAAATTTTGATACTTTTTTAAAATCAGCAATAAGTGGGCTCCTGGGTGGCTCAGTGGGTTAAAGCCTCTGCCTTCAGCTCAGGTCATGATCCCAAGGTCCTGGGATCGAGCCCCATATCGGGCTCTCTGCTTAGTGGGGAGCCTGCTTCCCTTCCTCTTTCTCTGCCTACTTGTGATCTCTGTCTGACAAATAAATAAATAAATAAATAAAAATCTTCAAAATCAGCAATAAGTAACCATGATTATTAGAAACTTCAGTTTCAAATGACTTAAAACATGCCATAAATCTGGAGAGTTAACAGCATACTTAGGCTATAAAAAGAGAAAGTTTTTTGAATATTGACACTTGCCTGAATTAATCCTGATTTCATAATTTCCTCCTACATCAGACTACTGGCACCCATTTTCCATGTCACAACATTCAGATGGACTCAACTATATATATATATATATATATATATATATATACTGAATCAGTTACTTGTTGCTTTGTAACAGATGGCCTGAAAAATCAGCTTAAAACAACAAATATTTAGTGTCTCTCAGGTTCTTTGAGTCAGGAATTCAGGAACACCTTAGCTGGGTGGTTCTAGCTCAGGATTTGTCATAGGGTCACAATAATGATGTGAGAAGGAACTGTGATCATCTGAAGGTTTGACAATCCACTTCCAAGATGGCACACTCAGAGGCTCACCATGTGGACCTTTTCTCATGGCACGGCAACTGGCTTCCCTCAGACCAAAGAGAGTGAAGAGGAAGTCACGGGATCTTTCTGACCTTGTCTCCAAAATAGCACACCATGACTTCTGCTTTATTCTCTTCACTAGGAGGGAGTTGCCAAGTCTAGCCCACACTCAAGGGATGGGAAAGTAGGCTTTACCTCTTAAAGGAAGAGTGTCAGAACTGTGTGAATATATTTTAAAATCACTACACATACTCATAACCATTTCAGCAAACCACTCATATGATACAGTATTAAATATTGCAGTAACTAATATGTGGTGAATTAATTTAAAGAAGTGAGTATTATAAAACACCTTAAGTAATGTGCTTAATTACTACACATTTGCAAAAAATATTTTAGAAACCTCGAAAAAAGCGCCAAGGAGAATAAAGACTAGCATTATTTTCTATTAAATTGAAGACATTTCTCTTTTTTTTAAGATTTTTTAAAATTTATTTTAGACACTTGAATCTTCTTAGATATCATAACATATTTGCTTTAGTTAAACCTGGATTCATGAAATAATTTTTGGATCTTAAATCTTAAATTGTTTGTTGGCTATCCCTACCATAAGCAGACTCAACAGAAGAGATAACTTCCACAAAGGATGACAATGATGTACCCTTATTAGCCTGACTTCAAAAGTTAAGTGAATCAGCAGTCTTGATATGTACAATACATCAGAGGAAACGATTTGGAATTAATACTCTTCTTAACATTTGTGGACATAATACAGGCCATTAAAATTATTTATGTAATTTATAGACATCAAGAAATACATATTAGTTCTCCTAAAAAGGTATTTAACATATTAAAGCTTCTAATGTCTAGTTTGATAACATATCTTCCTTTTAACTATTACAATACTTAAGGTGATCTGACTTGACGTTGAGGTCAAAAGCATTTACAAGTCTGAAATGACAGGCTCTATCAGCTCTAGTTTTTGGAAAATGCAGGGCCACATAAACTAAAGGTATAATGGTGCAAAATGGAATCGAATCACTGATGAAGAGACAGTGGGAAAAGCAACCAAAGGCAAGAGTTCGAAAAGAGGGTGTTTCCTCACTCTTCTGTTTTCAGAGGTTCTGTTCTCTCCCTCACAGTCTCTTACCCAGGCACCCATCCTAGACACGAGCTGTTCTCAAACTTGGGATCATCAGAATTACTCAGAGGGCTCATTAGAACACACACATCACTGGACTCCCACCTGAGCTTCTGACACCCTACACCTGGGGAGAGATGGGTAACTGTAGCCCTCAAACAAGACAGGAGTCACAGGACATTGATGCTGCTAATCCAAGATGACACCTGGAGAACCACGGATGTAAATGATTCCAGAATCAAGCCAGAACCTCAGATGCAAGAACAAGAACATTCTTTATCTTTCTGTAACTCAGCTAAAATGGTGTTTGAATCTCTTTCCACCTGACAAGGTGGTGGAAACGTAATCACAGTTCATTCGGGGTTCAACCTCACCTTCTTCTGTGTCCCACCTGTCTTAGCCTGCTAGTGGTACCACAACAAAGTACCCCAGACTGGTGGGTTGAACAAAAGAAACTAATTTTCTCACAGCTCTGGAGGCTATGTAGTCTAACATCAAAGTGTTGGAAGGGTGAGCTTCTTCTGAGGCTTCTCTCCATGGGTCACAGGTGGCCAGCTTCTCCCTGGGTCCTCACATGGTCTTTCCTGGGTGCGCATGCAACTCAGTGTCACTATGTGTCCAAATCTCCTCTTCTGATAAGGACACCAGTCATATTGGATTAGAGTCCTTCATTTTCACTTAATCACCTCTTTAAAGGCTCCATCTCCAAATGCAGTCACATTCTGAGGTACTGGGGGTTAGGACTTCAGCCTGTGAGTTTTGGAAGAGGGATGTAAGGACATAATTCAGCCCACAATACCAGCTAAGATCCAGGGAGTTGTCAAAGATACAAATGTAGTGATCCCAAGGGGCACATGCACCCCAATATTTATAGCAGCAATGTCCACAATAACCAAACTCTGGAAGGAGTCGAGATGTCCATCGACAGATGAGTGGATAAGGAACATGTGGTTTATATATACAATGGAATATTACTTAGCCATCAGAAAGGATGAATACTTACTATTTACATTGACGTGGATGGGACTGGAGGGTATTATGCTGAGCGAAATAAGTCAATCAGAGAAAGACAATTATCATATTGTCTCACTCATATGGGAAATTTAAGAAACAGTGCAGAGGATCATAAAGGGAAAACTGAATGGGAAGTCATCAGAGAGGGAGACAAACCATGAGATACTCTTAACCATAGGAAACAAACTGAGAGCTGCTGGAGGGGAGAGGGGTAGGGGGATGGGATAACTGGGTGAAGGACATTAAGGAGGGCATGTGATGTGATGAGCACTGGGTGTTATATTCAACTGATGTACTATTGAACTCTACCTCTGAAACTAATGTACTATATGTTGGCGAATTTAATTTAAGTTTAAAAAAGAAAGAAAAGAAAAACAAATAAAAGAAAATGAAAATAGCCAGGTACCTGGCTGGCTCAGTTGGAAGAACATGTGACTCTTCATCTCAGGGTTGTGATTCAAGACACGTGTTGGGTGTAAAGATTACCAAAAAATAAAATAAACTTGAAAAAAATGTAAATGCATAATCTAGGGGCAAAAGGTAAAAATATTTTAAAAATAAATAAATAAAATGGGAAAAAAAAGATCTGGGAAGTTTTCATGTCTTCAATGCAGGAGGGTAGTAGCTCAATCCTGGATCTCAAGCTGACCCTCTATCAAAGCTGGCCTCTTCTGAGATGCCCTCCCTTGCTCTCTCTGGTCTTCAGTTGTTAGCCTCTACAGGACTCACCCAACCTGTTTCTCATCAATGGTTGCAAGGCAGCTCATGGGACACACCAGGACACTGGTAGCACCCTGACATGGGCTGAGGCCCGCTGTCACTTCTGTGTGCCTTCTGTGGTCTTCCAGAAATGATTCTACTCCCCCTGTGCTGTGCTAGGCATGAGGGATCTTTCTGAGGCTGTCTCACGCCTTTCCCCCACACCCTTGAGTCTGACCCTGGACCTGAGCCACAGGTTTCTCCTCCTTCCCAGATCTGACATCTCATCTGGAGTAACTGCCACCTCACCTCCCCACAGGGCTTGCTGGGAAGGGGAGGTGCAAGCAGTCAGGATGCCAAGCCCTGTCTCAGATGTGGCATCTGAGCTCTCACAACTTCCTCTCTCACCACCCTGAGAGGAAAACCCTTTTTCTGCTCCTGGGGGGGGGGGGGGGGCTCTGCTTTGTCTCCACAGGTACACTCCCCAGCAGATTCTGTGCTTCAGTAATTTCCACTCTCCTACACCACAGAATTTTTTGAATCTCAAACCCAAGGATTGTCTTTTCCCTTCCATCTACCCATCTACTTTTCTGCCAAGAATTCCTCTTCTGATGCAAGATATGCAAAACAGCTAATTGCATTGGGTCAGGGTGGGACAAGGACATTGGTCAGTATTTCAGAACACGCCCTGCCGTGTCTGCTAGCTGCTTTCGCTAGTGAAATTGCACTGAACAGGCCACATGGCCTCGCAGAGGCCTCTCCATCAGCAGGTTGCACTGCCTGCCCCATGGAGAAGTTGGAACTGGGCAGAACCACATGTTCTTCCCTTTTCCCTGTGGGTGGACCAAGTGCCCTGCCACTGGCTAGTGCTGGCCTCAGAAGAGCAAACAGCTGGCACATCAGCAACCTCAGCTCCTTCAGGCAGTGCTCTGAATAGCTACGAAGTGGCTTTTTCTCACCATGGAGCTGTTAAAAATATCACAGAGGCTCAATGCCCTGAAATGTCCAGCTGTTTGGTAGGTAGCCCTATGGTGGAAAACACGGTATTGACGTCTATTCTAGACCACATGAGAAGGAAATTTACTGGGGCGCCTGGGTAGCTCAGTGGGTTAAACATCTGCCTTGGGCTTGGTCATGATCTTGTGGTCCTGGGATCTCAGGCGGTCCCTGCTCAGCAGGGAGTCTGCTTCTCCCTTCTCCTGTGTACAACGCCCCCCTTGCTTGTTCTCTCTGTTTCTCAAATAAATAAATAAAATCTTTTTAAAAATTTACTATAGAATGTTAAATGTCTTATGGTGTAGAATTGGCCAAGTTTTAGCATAGATGAGTGCAGAGGTTTTTCTCCTTTTTAATCAAAATTGAAAGTTTGATTGTGCTTCTTGTGCCTTGTAACTATGTCCTTTTTTTCTTCCTGAAGAGTAAAACACACAAGTATTTTGATTATGGATATGAATGTACCTTTCCCCTAGCAGAAGTATAGCATTCAGGCAAAATAAGAGATTGTGAGAGTCATGAAATAGCAAAGCATAGATACATGGATATACAAAACCAAGCAAAAGCGAGAATTTGGGATTAGAATCACAAGGAAAATGGTATCAGTTTTTCAATTTTATATAGTCTTAAGGATTTTATTATCAGTTTTCCTTATTATACTTAAATTTTTCATTATTCAAGAAAAATAAAAAGTATTCTAAATTTTTAAGTTACTATATGATAAATTACTTTGCAAACTCCCATGTACTTTATAAATATGCATTGTTACTTACAGTATTCTCCATGAGAAACCCGCAAAGGAAGTAGAGAAAATCTGTTACATTTGTGTTACGTTCTGAATAACTCCAAGATTAAAAGTCTTGGTTCTATCGCTAGATCATCTTTGCTACTTTTGTGTGGAAATTTAATAAACAAATAAACAAAAACCCTACCAACAACATCCTCTGATTTCTTTTTACAAAAACAGACTCAGATTGTCCTGATTACAACTTTTCAATTTAAATCAAATGTATCCAACCCACATTGATTCTGTCCTTATAATGTTTCCCCTTCCTTTGTAATAAAAGTTTACGAGGGCCAGGTTCAAATGTGACGTCTCTGACTATTTTATGTCTCAGAAGTTCTGGGAGTTAATTTCACCTCATATTAAACCATTTATAGATTTGCCAGCAAAGGTCAGCATGTTAAAGTACTACACAAGTTTTTATTAAAACAATTCTGTCTTTCTCAAATAAATTTTCAAGTTTTAAAGAATTATTGATTTGTCTAAGCCAGTTAGGTCAGCTGGTTGTAGCTTGGTTTTAAACAATCTCTGATCTCTATTCTGAGAGTGCAATGAAAGGAGAAAATGGTCTACAAAAAAATACTATGTAGCTAATCCTTCTGGTCAAGAGAGAAGAAAGAAAGGGAGAAAGGAAGAAAGGAAGAGGAAGGAAGGAAAGGGGAGGGAAGGAGGGAGAAAGGAAGAGGGAGGGAGGAAGAAAGAAAGAGGGAAGGAGGGAGGGAGGGAAGAGGGAGGGAAGGAGGAAGGAAAGAAAAAAGAGAGAAAGAGAGAGGGAGGGAGGGAGAGAGAGAGAGAAAGAAAGGAAGGAAGGAAGGAAGAGAGAGAGAAAAGAAGGAAGGGAGAAAGAAAGAGGAAAGAAAGAAAGAGAAAGGAAGGAAGGAAGGAAGGAAGGAAGGAGGGAAAGAAGAGGAAAAAGTCTTCACAAAGTTGCCACCATTAAGCAAGGAAACGTGTTAATTACAGAACCAACATCCATTCTTCCCCAGCTCCTTTTCTCCCAGGAAGTTCCTCCCGCTGAATCCAAGTAGACCCTCCTCTTCTACGTCACACATTCAGTGATTCATCCTTTCTTTCTTTCTTCTTTCTTTTTTTGGACATCTCTTAGAGTACTTATCTTTTTTTGCCTTGTATTACGGTTATTACTGAACATGCCTTTCTCTCACTGGGTGATGAGGTCCTCGTGCTCCACAGCCAGATCCTCCAACACCCTCAGCACAACGCCCTACGAGTATACCAGATACACGTGCAGACAGAATATATGAATGAGTGAGCGAGGGATTATATGAAATTCTAGCACGTTTTCTGTTACCTAAACACCTATATCAGGATACATTGTGATTGAGATGCAAAGAGGAAAGTGAATCATAAAAATTATTCTACCATAACTTATAAACAAAAACATCTTTTAAAATATTTAAGAGACTTCTTTTGTTCAAACTTGGGTAATGTAAATCTTCATTAAGAGGCTGCTTCCTCTTTAGTGATGAAATATGAATGCAATTTCCTGTCTTCTCGCTAGGGTTAGTTTCTCATCTCGGTGCAAGCAGATCTATCCCGCTCCTCGGTGGACAAGATCATCACCCCAAGAAACATGGGTAAGTGTAAGATTAAAAAATAAAAAAAAAGATTTTTATTAGATAACATTCTTTGACATGATTATCAGTAATGGTCACAACCCTTTAATCGAATTTAGGCTAATGAATGCGATGAAGCAGAACTTTATGAGAGAGAGAAATGAGATTGACATGTGGTTTCCCTTTCTCTGGGCAGTCGTAAAAGGATGCCAAAATTGCTGTTTAGAAATAGTTAGGTAAATCTACCGATATACAAGAGTGGAATATTTATGCTCCATTCTCTTTTCAGGAAGCATCATATTGGCAAACTGAATTAATTAAGGGTTTGTGAAGCAGTCTACCAGCTCCCAGCTGTAGAGGCATCCCGCACCATTTCCTGGTTGGTACGATGGGCTCGTGATACTTTCTATGTCATCAGAAATAATGTGAAATTTGGAAATAGGATTTCCAGTGTTAATAAGTAGTAAGTTATAATTCTTACTTAACAAGTGGCTATCAGTATCTTGCACAAAGGAGTCTTAATAAGCAGCTATTAAACCAACCAATGAAGGTCAGGAAGTGTTTCCTATAATGTGTAGAAAAACATTGTCATCAATGATTTGTACTATTTGAGTAGCTGGTTAAAAATAGATATATTTTAATACACTGGGGATTATCTCCTTCTGGCATTTGGTAAAAATTGAAGTCAAAATTAGAAACTTGTGCAAATTTCTCAGCCCTGGTTCTAAAAACAGTTTTGTCAAAATTGTATTAAAGTAGTAAAGTGTATCTGAAAAGAGGTATAAATAATAAGAACCATGTATTCCATTAAAATCTCAGAAGCAGGGCACCGGGGTGGCTCAGTGTGTTAATCCTCTGCCTTCTGCTCAGGTCATGATCCCAGGGTCTTGGGATCAAGCCCCGCATAGGGCTCTCTGCTCAGCGGGGTGCCTTCTTCCCCCACTCTCTCTGCCTGCCTCTCTGCCTACTTGTGACCTCTCCCTCTCTGTGTCAAATAAATAAATAAAATCTTTTAAAAAAAATAAAATAAAATCTCAGAAGCAAAAAAAAAAAAATCTCAGTTCACCCACGTTAATTCAACAACTATTATCTGCAGAGCTTGGTATCATATTTGAAACGTTGCTATACAAATTATACTCTGAGTGCTCCTGGTGTCTCTGCTATGCTCTAGGTAGATGACAAAAGATGATCTCCACTCAGGACATGTCAGGGACAGCACAAGGACACCCACAGACTAGCAGTGGGTCATTCATTCAAACAGTACTATCATCTAATACATAATGAAGGTCTCCCATGTTCCAGGAATGTTATGTGTGTTCTCATTTTATTGTCACAATCCTCTACAAAGTGGGTGTTAATTTTACCTATGAAGATTGAAACTTAAAGAAGAAGGACCGGGGTCATAAATCCCCCAAGGGCTATGAGAACCTTTCAAAAAGTCTCCGGAGCCACACGCCTAGCGAAAGCCTCATAACCACTGCTCTGTTATCCCACAGAGAAGACACTCTGATTCTGCTTCATCAAACTATTTGATCTTGTGGTGGTTTTAGTCAAAGCGGAAACATTTTTACAGAGGAAGAAACTCAGTCCATTGAGAACTTTACAAATCCTCCTAGAATCATGTTTGCCATTTATCCATCTTTATTCTTCCTTAAGAGAAAAGATGAATACTTCTTAAGATGAATAGAGGAAAAAGGGGCACCCACTGCCAGTCCTCGCCCATCCCTGCCCTGACCTCTCAATCCTGGTCCCAAGGAAGGATGTTTTCATGGCTGAGGTGTTCTTCCCAGACAAATGAGCCTAGTGATAGGTGGGACCCTGTGCAACCATCAGAGCAGAGTTCCATCCTCCTTCACTCAGACTTTTTCCTAGTGTCATTTTCCTTCTGCACTTTTATCCTTTCGAGGTTTCTTTAATGAGGATTTTGGGGGTCAATTTTCTCCGTGGTGGTTTATCTTAAATTGTCCTTAATTTTGCTCTGGATTTGATATTTGGTTCTGTCATGTATATAACTATAGGATGACATAAATTTTCATGGCCATTTGGAAATATCAACCCACGGTCTCCTGGTCTCGGTTATTACTACTGTGAAGTCCTTTGTCACTTTACAGTTCATCCTTTGTAGGTACTCCATTTTTTCTCTTTGGTCATTTTTTCTTTGTCTTGAATCAGCAGCTTCGTTGCAGTGTGTCTAAGCAGATGTCGATTTCCATCTTTGTTTTTAATCCTTGTTGGGATTTGCTGGGTTTCATAAATCTGAGGATTCCGTGTCCTTCATCAGTCCTAGACAGCTTTCAGTCATTATCTTTGCAAACATTCCCTATTTTCTCTCTTCTTTCCCTTATGGAATTCCAATTAAATATATGCAGACGTGTTTGCTTTATTCTCCATGGCTTTTTGTTTTTTCCCATCTCTTTAACACTCTGATAATTTTTTATTTCCTTAGATCTGCCTTGCAGTATATTAATTTCCTCTTCAGCTAAAGCTCATCAGTGGGTTAGTCCCTGTGTTGATTTTTTAAAATTTAAGTTATTACATATTTTATTTTTGGAAAATTTATTTCAATCTTATTAAAAATATGCCAATCCGTCTTTTGTAGTCTCTTGTTCCTTGCTCATGAGTTTAAATTCCTTCCTTTATTTCTTATTTTTTCAAAAGTTTTTTTTTTTTTTAATTTATTTGTGAGGAAGAGGGAATGAATAGGCTGGGAAGGGTCAGAAGCAGAGGGAGAAGCAGGCTCCCCGCTGAGCAGGGCTCGATCGCAGTACCCTGGAGCTACCTGAGCTACAGCAGATGCTTGACCGACTGAGCCACCCAGGCGCCCTTCCTTTATTTCTTATTAACATAATTATTTTGTGCTGTAAATCTATTAATTTTATTCTAAAGCTTTTGTGGATCCGCTACTCACTTTCCTCATTTTTGATGACTCTGAGGCATAGTGGTTAATGTATGTGTGTGTATGCGTGTGTGTGTGTTTTCATGAGCTCATAGTTGTTAAAACTCTTATCTGAGAGGATTCTTTTTTATTTCATATTTTCTACTGAAATAGAGTTGGCACACAATGTTACATTATTTTCAGGTGGACAACATAGTGATTCGATAACTCTAGACATTACTCTGTGCTCACCACAAGCTCAGCTGCCCTCTGTCACCACCACACAATGCTCTCACAGTAACACTAGCTCTGGTCTCTATGCTGTACCGTTCATCCCCGTGACTTATTCATTCCACAACTGGAAGCCTGTGTCTCTCACTCCCCTTCACCCAGCTTGCTCACCCTTGCGCCCCCTCCCTACTGGCAACCACCCATTCCTTCTGAGAGAGTTCTTCGAAGCCTAGGTGGAGAGAAGGTCCCTCAAGGGATGATTTCTATTTACTTTTTCCAGGTGCCTAGGATATTTGTTTTTTCCTATAGCAAACTCTCATTTTTTGTGAATTCACTTTCATCTTGCTTAAATGATTTATGGTTTGCTTTGGTTTCCATGAATTATGTTTATATATGAGAAAAGAAGTAAAATGGTATCAGTTCTTAAGAAGGGCTGTGTGCTCTGCTGCAGGTAATATAGATGCTGTTTGACTCTCAAGATTCTTTCAAGCTCATCGCACAGAGCCTTTGATTCCACTTTCTAACTTTTTAATTGCAAGATAACAATACATGCAGAAACATGCATGTGTCCTAAGTGTACAGCTTGATGAATGTCTACAAACTGAACATGTTCATGGAGTCATCACTCAGAACAAAACCAGAACACGGCAAATTCTCAGAAGTCCCCCTCATGCCCTCTTCCAGTCATTACCCGGCCCCTCCCCCAAGGCAACCACTACCTGACTTCTTTTTTTTTTTTTCCTGACATTTAAATGTTTACTGTGATACTCCACAACCAAATCAAACAAGGCTTTGTCCACCTAATGTGCAACAAGCCAATTAAAACTGTCATGGAGCTTCTGCAGTGAAGAAAGGTAGGCTAGGTATTGGTGTGGTACCACCCAGGAGAAGGGGAAGCTCATTCTCTAGAGTCCTGAACTGCCCGATGGCTTGCAAGTGAGGGCTCTGAAGGGCAAAATTTGGGACAAGGTCTTTGAGGAAGCGGACATCACTGAGTGGAGGCCATGAGATCATGCTACCAAAGGTCTCCTGAGAAGGCAGATGCTGTTTTTGTTTTTGTTTTTTATAAGAATTTATTAATTTATTTAGAAGAGAAAGAGAGTGTGAGGAATGCGGGGCAGGGGAAGGAAAGGGAGAGGGAGAAGCAGCCTCCCTGCTGAGCAGGACCCCAGTGTGGGGCTCGATCCCAGGACCCTGAGACCATGACCTGAGCTGAAGGCAGATGCTTAACCACTGAGCCACCCAGGCGCCCCAAAGGTGGACACTATTGAGAGGAGCCCCATGAGCTCATGTTAATAGGTACTCTGATCTTGCTTCAGCTGGCCTCTTGAAGTTCTTTTCCATCTCAGGAGACTTAGATTCTGAAAAATATCTTCAATCCTTCTGTTACAGATTTCATTAGGTACATATAGTACTTATATTTTTAAGGTAGTGCCGATTAACTACGTGTAAGCCAGTAGGATTGCATTCCTACAGGTTCTCTGGCCAGTCCAGTCATGCCTGCAGGTGGTATAACCTCCAGGGTTCATTTTTTTTCTTTTTCTTTAAAGATTTTATGTATTTACTTCAGAGAGAGAATGAGTGAGAGAGAGAGAGAGAGGGAGAGGAAGTGCGTGAGCGAGGGAGGGGTAAGGGAGAGGGAGAAGCAAACT